>NC_059367.1:4693750-5002500 GCF_019703515.2 Myxocyprinus asiaticus | reverse complement strand
GGAAAGTCACAGATGCCAGGGGAGTGTTGCCACTGTAGGAGGTTTGTGCGGCTAAAGCAATGTTGAAGGAGCAACACAGAAACATACTCACATTAGTGCTGTTGTCAGGGAGATTGATAGTACCTGTAGAAACGTGGCTGGCAGTTATCAAGGATGTTATGTTCCCACATGCTTGAACAACACTGAAATCATAGAGGGCACAGAAACACAGCATTATGCTGCTGTGTACACACATACAATTATGACTGTCCCAAAATTGTGGCATTATTCCTTCCACACCAAAAAATGTTGTCACTTATAATTTTTTTTTTTTCTTCAAAAGTTAGTGTACTTGTCAACCAAGTGGACAAAAGTGTCAGTATAGAGCATGCTTGAGATAATACGAGACAAGTGATGTTTAAATAATTCAGGGTAAACATCACTTGTGAGCAGAACATTTTTATTGGGCGTCATTTCCAATCAAAACGTAATTTTAACAAATTATGCAAAACGTGAAAATATTATTTACTTGTGTGCATTTAGGATACATAATATGTTAGCAATGAAATTAGCCTTAGCTAACTCCAAAAGAGTCAGACATTTTATTCCAAAAACATTTCCATCAACGTCACTTCCACCACAGAATTATTAATCTATTAAACACAATACAGAATTTGAAATGCGATGGAAATTACACTGTGCTGGGAATTTACCTGTGGTGCATGAACATATTTGGACATTGTTAGTAGAAAAGTTTTTACATTTAGTGAGAGTGTGAAACATTTTATATAGAGACTTTACTTTCTAGATGTCCACAGTGCTAAAAGTGTACAATGTTGAAGAAACGCCCAATTACAATATTTCCAACTCCACTTCCAGGCCACATATGTCAAAACTTTACGATTCCCCTTATTGGATAATAGCACATGTTCAATCATTTGTTATGTCACAAGACAAGTTGATAAATGAGTGAAGAGTCTGAGAGGATGCGATGTATTGGAGGGGTCTTATTACCCCTGAGCAGATGGCAGCCCTCCAGAGGTCAATGGACTCGATGGGTACTTTGATTAGAGACATGATGCACAAATCACTAAATAACCCACAATGTTTAAAGGCCACGTGGAAAATCAACAAAGCCGATAAGATCATGAGGGCATATGTTCTGTGCATGGGTAACATTAATCTTGATCTGCATGGCACACTAATACTGTATATTTTAAAGTTACAGTCACATTTATTGATTTTATGGCATGAACAACAAATATAGACTGTTTGAAGGATGACAGAACAAGGAAAGGCCATATCTAGCTGGGATGTGCAAAGCTGAGCTACTCACATTTTTATCACTCAGAGGAAGCGTTTCGTTTAAGTATCAACTTTGTTTAAATTTTTTCTTCCTAAAATTCTCTTAGGAGAAATAAAAACTAGACACAAATGAGATAATTGTTGACAAAGTATGAGTATAGAGCTGCAAATGACTGTGGATAACATAGCTCAAATCATTTGCTCTTAGAAGAACTTGATGAGAAACATTTGAGCTCATTTTGAAATAATTTGCGTTGCAACAAAAAGTTTTCGTAACTTTTGGTCGCATAACTAAGCATTACTTTTGCACGCTTGCATTTTCTTGCACACCCAACTTAAGTGGGTACAGTAGGTTCCCTTAAAGGAATATTTCGGGTTTAACACAAGTTAAGCTCAATTGACAGCATTTTTGGCATAATGTTGATTACCATAAATATTTATTTCGACAAGTCACTCCTTTTCTTTAATAAAGCTAAATCTGTGTTCCACCGTGGCACTTACAATGGAAGTGAATGGGGCCGATCCGTAAAAGTTAAAATACTCACTGTTTCAAAATTATAGCCACAAGACGTAAACAGTATGCCTTTTAACATTATTTTAGTGTGATAAAATTGCTTACTAACCTTTTCTCTGTAAAGTTACAGCATATCAATAAAACTTTAAACAGTCCAATAATACATGAGAAATCCGTCCAAAAATTCCCATCCATTGTAAGTGCCTTACTGTAACATCAATTTTTGATTTTTTTTAAGAAAAAGAGGGATGAATCCAAATAAATTTTTGTGGTAATCAACATTTTGCCAAAAATGCTGTCGATTGAGCTCAACTTGTATTGAACCCGAAACTTTCCTTTTAGGAAAAGTTTGTCTTTGCTCTCTGTTAAAACTCATTCCTAAACAATTTTGGTCTTATTTGCCAAATCTTTTTTTTTTTTTTTCTTCCTATGGGTCAAAAAAACACATAATTCACTTGCTGAATCCAGCATGAAGCAGTTGTAAATCATATTCTGCTTTTTTAGTTTATTGTCACCCAAAACTGGTCAGTTTGCCAAGCGGACAGCAGATGTGGTATTTTTCCACTATGTGTATATTTGTCAGCAGTGTGTAATGTTTCATTTATTCTGGGCTGGAGTCTGTGTACATGTAATGGATGCTTTGAATTACACACTGCACACTTTTCCCATTTAAAGAAAACCGCTCCTCTAAATTTCATAGTATTTACTCACACCTATCATGGTCCACAATTACCTCCACAATTGTACATGACCATGCTGCACTGTGTTTTGCTGGTTTATGCTCTTTCTTGGTATCTTTATTGCTGCACAGTAAGTAAGCATACACACTGCCCCATATGTGTGTTGGAGAATGTATATAGAGCAATTTCAATCTACATGCATGCACCATAAGCCTTGACAGCCTTCTGTTTTAAGCATAAGGCCAGAAATATCTACACACAAGTACATTACTGGTCAAAAGTTTTGAAACACTTGACTGAAATGGTTCTCATGATCTTAAATTATTTTGATCTGAAGGCGTATGCTTAAATGTTTGAAATTAGTTTTGTAGACATTGGCCAGACCATATTACAGTGTCTGACATAGTTTTTGCAAGTTCATACACCTCTTTAACCTTATCTCTAGTGATCTCTGACTGGTGAAGCCGGACATCATTAGTGCTGACATGAATAAAATTTTTTGCAACATTTAGCATTAGCCAGCACTTATAAATTTGATCTTATGTCAGATGCCCGAGCCCCCAAAATGCATTTAACAATAGTGGCTGGAGTCTCTATTTCCACATTCCTTACAATAAAATCTCCTATAAAACGGGTGCTTTCAACATGATTCTCAGTGGGTGCATCACTGAGAGGGGAGAATCAATTGGAAACCCTAACAGGAACGGGAGAGTGTTGTCGCTTTGCTGAGCGAGTATGTTGCTGTGACGTCACCCAAACGCCCTGCTGCAGGGGATCTACAACCAGATCCAAAGTGTGTATGTTGTTCACTGTACTACCCTCTTTCTCACTGACCTCCACTAGTGTTTGGATGCGTGTCTCTAACTCATTAACCTTCTCCATCAGCCTGATTAATTCCTTACATTTATCACATGTAAATCCCTCACTGCTGATGGAAGAAGCTGTATTAAAAATGTGGCATGCAATGCAGGAAGCAATAACATGAACGGATGCCATGACTTACCACAATTGTTTGTTGTTGTTGATGTTGTTATGGTTGTTCTTGAGCGGCGAGGGTTTGAGATCAATGTGAATCATTCACACAATTGTTTACTGTTGTTGTGGTGGTTCCTGATCAGCAGAGGTTTTTTAGATTGATGCAATAATCCGTGTAAAGCACAGAGGAGAAAATGAATGCACACAGTCGAAATGCGAGATGTAGATAAGCGGAAAAAAAGAAAAGTAAAAAGAAAAGAAAACAGGTGCGCGCGGTAATATACAGACAGTTGAAACAGTAGAAAAGCAGTAAAAAAAACTAAGCACTTGGTAAAATGGCAAAGGATAAAAGGATGAACGTAGAGGAATAAGCAATGCTAGGCAGGCTAGCAAGCTACAAACAAACACAGACTTGTGCAGCATGCCGGCAGCAACCTGAACAGGAAGCCCAGGACTACTTCAACAGTAAGTACTGTCAAAAGTAGTAAAGTAGTGATTGTAGATACTGTAGGGGAGAGTGGAACCAGTGGCTGTTCTTTATGCAAACAAAAATGCCTTGAACTTGATGTAAAAAGACAAAAACCTTTATTTTTTAAAAAAATCTTTTTACAAAGGGCCCTTCCACAAGATTGGATGGGGCATTCTGTTTGTCCAGCCAATGCAAGATTGGGGGAGTGTTTGAAAGATCCTTTTGGTGGCAGTAATGGAGCAGATATTAAAAAAGTAATTTTCTAAAGCAGGTCAGTGCATTCGGCACCCATCTTTGAATGCTCCCGGGTGGCTATTTTCTATCAATACTAGCGGCATGAAAGTACAGGTCCTACCTTCTTGAATGTGGAAAGACCAAAATCTCCAAATAGGTTGGTCAAGATTATGATCAAAGAACACATTTTAAGTCAGCAGTTAAATCTGACAGCAATGGTATATAAATTGTGCTTCTTTAGCTCAGATCATGCTAAAAAAAAATTTCAGGCTGGTCCAGCTAGTATGTATGTGCATTCTCAAGTTGACTGACAGGCGTTGCCTGTATAGAAAAGCTGAATGGCTCTTTTACCTGTAAGGTTGGACTTCCTTTTCTACATCCACCATGTTGGGTGTTCCATTTTCTCCCATTCATTTTAATACAAGTGCTTTGTCTCTGGCTAAATAGTCTCTAGATATTACATATTACCAGATTTGTTATAATTCAGGTAGCTAGCTTTAAACAAGCATTTCTATAAAAATATATATATATATATATATATATATATATATATATATATATATATATATATATATATATATATTACTCATCAAGATTGGTGCTCCACTTTGACAGTAGTTGAACTGAAAGATAAATCTGAATTTAGGAATTTAGTAAAACTGAAGTTACACCCTGTCTACACCGGACGCAACGCGATGCACCGCAACGGCTTGAGGCTGTCTGCACTGGACGCGTCGAAGCAAACGTTCAAAATGCAACGTGCCGCATCGGACGCATTGCAATGGACGCGTCCACTGTAGACTGCTTAGTATTAATCTATCTATTTTCTTTTAACGCCATTGCCGCTCACATCTGGTGTAGACAAGGTGTTATGCTAATGTCCGTTATAGTGCCATTTGTGGCAATGCTAAGAAAGCATCGCATACTTGCATTGCATAATAAATGCGACGTCGAAGCAAATGTTCTAAACTATTTTTCTTGTTGGCAGGAGTAGCGCCAGCGTGTGCATCGCAAAAAAAAAAATGGGACATCCGTGTACTGTCAACAACTCTTCCAGTGTAGACAACTTCTTTTATTATAATGGGATCGATTTGCTTTTGACACGACACTTGCATCCGGTGTAGACAGCATGTTATGCTAATGTCTGCTAAGTGCCTTTTGTGGCAACGCTAAGAATGCAACTTGCATTGAATTTTAAATTGCATTCAAACACATTTCAGAATTCAACGACTCATGATATTGAGCAAGCATAACTAAAAGTGTTTGAGCTCACATACATAGAAAATGTTTATAGCCTAAGGGTTTTTGCATCAGTTGTATTCTTCAGAATGCAACAACAGGTGAAATTAAGCTTGTGTAACTCGTAATATTAGCGTTCACGTTATTTTGAATATGTTACAGGCATTAGCTATTTTGTCAAATTTTTTGTGACATCAAGCTAGTGAAAGTAGAAGCTTATGCATTAACACACTTTTGTAGAATGTGTTTCTGGCCTTAAAGCGTTTGATGCGGTCGTATTCTTTGGAATGCAACAACGGATGAAATTAAGTTTGTGAAACTCGAAGCATTTGCGTTCACGTACTTATGTTGAATACGTTTTTGGTCTTAGATGTTATGCAGTGGTTCTTTTTTTCTAAATGCAACAACGTGTGACATCAAGCTAACATCGCTACAAGTGCTTGCGTTCACATACTTGCTGTATGTAGAATGTTTCTGGCCTTAGAGTTTTTGCCGCATATTTTTTAAAATGAAACAACGGGTGAATTTAAGCTTGCTTAGCTAGAAGCATTTACTCCAGAAGGGGTACTTGCATAGAATATATTTGTGGCCAAGAAGTTTTTTAACAGTTGTATTCTTTGGAGCACAACCACATGTGAAATTGAACTTCCGTAGCTTTAAGCATTTGCGTTTACATACTTACATAGCTTTTTTTTTTTTTTTTTCAGTGGTTATATCCTTCCTCTTCAGCAGTTGTCATCCTTCACTTATTTGTGTTCTGTACGTGACACGTCGGCCCCTCTGGAGGACCCGTCGGACTCAACAACAGGAGTAAGAGCTGTTTTGGGGCCCGCTGGAGAGGAATACAATCATGAAAGTATAATAAACCATTTCACCAAGAACTCCCTCACAGAGCTGTGCACTCTGACAGCTGAGAGTGCTCATTTTAACCTAGCAAAAACACTCCGCTTCTTCTGAATGTGTCTTCACGTCTGAGGGAGTCTCAGCATTTGTGGCTCTTTTTGCTTTTTGACAGCTGATTCGGAGGGGAGGGGTGCACGTTAAATAGCTGCCATGGCGGATCCAGAGCCTGCTGCGTGGAACAGTATTTTGGCATTTACTTGTCAGGCATATACAAACACAGATAACACACCTGGACACAAATGGCGAAGGTTTGTTTGTCCGGAATGTATTTTTTATGGAGAGTTTGCTAAAAGCTTGTTTCTCTAAACGACATTACGGACCTTTCAAAAATGAACATCCTTATAATCATGTTCTTTTATTCATTCTGTAGAACCTTGAGCCCTAAACTAATGGAACAGTCTGCTAATTTGGCAACAGATGCCTAAAGTGAAAATCGAACGCACACAAAATATCTCATTTGTCAAAAATCCCAGAAGTCTTTCTTTACAAATAAGGTTTTTCATTGCAGTTTCTTTTGTCTAAGCAGTATATTGCAAGGATAAAAAAGTTGGGATTTACAGTTCAAAATAACCATTCTCATCCAGTGTATCACATTTAATCTTTTGTGCTTCTTAAACTTCTCATCCATGAACAATGAAATAATTGAAAATGAAAAAAGAAATTGACAGCCTAGTGACATGTCTTTTGTAAGATGGTGCCAAATGGTTTAGCTATTAAATTGACAGAAGTATGTAATTAAGTGGAAAACACTTCTGCGAGAAACCGAGAAAGAAAAATAAATTAATTTATAATTCCGGTAACTTCCAGTGGCTAATTTGTAGCCCATTATGACTTTTAAGGGCACTGGCCTCATCTCCGCCTTTTTTAATGAGTGCAAGCTTTCCTGCGTCAGGTAGCTGCTTGGTAGCTCAACTAGCATTCTTATTAGTATAATAAGGTTAATTAGTGTGCTATGCTATTGAGAAAATTCCATTTTCTGGAGTAACTTTAGAGAGAGCATTTTAGTCAGAGCAAAGGTATAATCATAAATCTGATTCGGAATTACTAGAGTTGTCCATAATAAACAATTCAATCTGACGTTGGTAGGCGTCTTTTCATTTTTCCATTTTTATTCTGCAGAGTGTTATATAAAAAGACATCTTCATCTGCCATATGCAAATTATTTCTTGCCAAACGGTCTTCACAATAGAAAACGTTCAATAAATTGCAATCCTTATTTGCACCTGACTTTTTTTCCAATGCAGATTCTTTTATTCAGATGAATAAAGGCAAATGCAATGAAAAGACGAGATATGCTGTATGCAATTGAGGTCATTGGCAGATCTATTGAAATATGGTATTTTAACAAAAACAAAGTCAGATTATTTTTTTATTTATTTTTTTTTTTTTGATTAAGCCAGCTTCATCGTACCTGAAAGTTTAGCTAAAGTTTGCTGTAAATCATTTCAACCAGTGTCATATTAATATTGCCTTGTAACTTCAAAACATATGTTTGAAAAGCATACAGTAAATCCCTTACGTTCAGATGTATCAGTATGTTTACAAGTGTTTGACCTATTGAGAGTTTATTTAGTTGGCTGGTACAATCCTTCAAAACAAACAATCCTTCATAGTTGCTCACTTACTGTACAAGTTGCCTTGTCAAATTAAAAACTTTTCACACACAGTCATGAGGGTCTAAAGGTTTTTTTTTTTTTTTTTTTTTTTTTTGGCTACCTGCATGTTAGTTACACCTGACTTTATTTTTGGTAGATAAATGTTTTTCAAATATTAATAATATATATGTTTCACTGCTTATTTTTTCTTGAGAAATAGTAACAAAAGATTATTCCAAACTACTACTGCCAACATTTATTTTTTCAAAAATGTCAGCTTTTAATGAGACATTTATTTATTTGCTACTATCTATGGACAGTTACACCACTTAGACATTTTTGACTTCAAGCCCCAGAAAACAATATCATAACTGTGAATTGAAAACATGTTAATCATAGTACAGGTATATTTAACTAACTGTTTTTTTTTTTTTTTTTTTTTTTTTTTTTTTTTTTTTGTAAATTGGAGTTTTAATTTATTTTTGAAATACTGCTAAATAAATCCTGAGCCAAGCGTCATGTCTGTGACCCAAAATTAAGATCTTTGGTAACACTTTACAATAAGGTTCCATTCGTTAACGTTAGTAAATGCATTAGGTATCATGAACAAATTCTAAACAATATATTTTTACATCATTTATTAATCTTAGTTAATGTTAATATTAAAAATGTTAATGAAAATACAATTGTTCATTGTTAGTTCATAGTGCATTACCTAATAGGTACGTGCCCAAAGCCGAATACCTTATTCAGAAAGGCACTAATAATGACTTCAAAATGAATAACGGATTCATCTGAATAATAGAAAAAAATATATTTGTATGACGCACAAGAGGCACAAGGATAAAGCGACATTTTAAGTAAACATATGCAAAATTACAAAGAATTTACGAATCTGTGCAGCCAATATTTCTAAAGTGTAAACCATATGAATGAAAATGCGCATGCTGTGATTTCAGATCGGATGGGTGCGGTCTCGACTCCATTTGCGGTCTCTGTTAATCGTGCACATCTGGAGCATATCAAGTTTAACATTAAGATAAGACATCATATACTCTTTCCACTTCTTGAAATGTCTTTGTTAATATATCACACATTTCACACGTGATTCCCATGTATTCATTTATAGCCTAAACCTGAGCGCGATGTTAAATTCCTGACCTGAAGTGATTTACGTCGTAGCCCATCTATCCATCTTTTAAAGTTGAATACATTTATGTCCACATCAGCGAATAAGAAAATTATCTGGTTAAGAATGTATTCTGAAAAAAAAAAAAAAGAAAAAACAGTTTAAATGCTCCATAGAGTATTCATCTATTCGAAATATTCCTCCTTATGTAAAATGAAGAAACTGAAACATTATGTCTTTTTTTTTCTTCTTCTTTAAACTGTGCTACCTCTGGTAAGGCACTATATAAATGTTACATTATTATTATTACTATTATTATTATTATTATTAATATTTAACTAATTAATGGTGTCTTATCATAAAAATTCCTGATAGATTTACGGGGTTTGTAGGCTATATTGATTTTAATTTTATTTATTTAATGTTTGGGTTTGTATTGATTATTCTCTGCAAAATATGTACTTGACATTTCAAATTTTGCTTAGCACCTCCTGCCTCCAGAATAATGTTGTTATACATGCACAGACAAACAAAAATTCTGTTTCATGCAGATATTAATATCAGAAATACCAGGAGAAACCAGCTAGTTCCAAAGGGTTCACATACTTTTTCTTGCCACTGTATTTTGTAACTACAGTATCATTAACCAACATTAGTAAATGCTGTAAAAGTATTGCTCATTGTTAGTTCATGTTTACTAACATTGTTAACAAATGGAACCTTATAGTAAAGTGTCACCAGACCTTTTTTTAAAATCTCTAAATAACCATATAGCAACTCAAGAACTCTATACAGCCAAATAAAGTTCTTGATAAGAATAGGTTTCTTTGGTGAACCTAAGGTTCTGCCAAGAATTATTGAAGAACTTTTATTTTGAAGTGTGTATAATTTCATTTTTACTTTTAAACATTGGTTTCTGATGATATTTAGTCTGGTTTACATCTCCTGTTTTCCTCCAACGTGTTTTTTATTTTATTTATTTATTTATTTATTTATTTGTATTTCTCTTGCTGTTGCCAGCCACCCATGAAAATGTGGCTTTGGTACTCATTTGCATTTGTTTTCTATGCATCCCTGCAGTGTGTCCAGAGCTCATAGGCACAACAGCGACCAGCCTTCTGTGTGCCTTAACGCACAGACAACAGACGCACAACACAAACAATCTATTCCTCAGAGGCATGAACCTGCTGTCGCCTTATTGTCCTTGATCATCTGTATCCTCAATTGTGATGGATGGCCTCCCTCTCGTATGTTGCAGAGTGGCAGGATCTGCGTGATTGGTGCTGCCAGGCTGTATTGTCAAGGCCAAATGCAGCACATTAGAGCTGAGCTCAAGTGTCCATTATCTCTAATTAGGTAGGCCATACAGGGCAGACACAGACAGCCACTTTGGAAATAATGGTGTTGACCCTGGTGCAGAGTGACATTAGGGGGTCACATGCTCTTCAAACTTTTGTTTATTCATTAAGTGTCTCATAAATTGAGTGGGATGCTGTTAAAATGGCTGATAGAAATTAATTCCTTATGTAAACCAATGAACACTCCGCTTAACAAATATCACTTGAAGAGAGTTCCTGTACTGAATATTTGGCAACAGGTCATGGACCGCATCAGTTGGTAAAAATCCTATTCATTTTTTTTTTATTTTTTTTCATAGGGGAATTGATTATAAATGATAACTTATAAACCTTTAAAGTCAGACCTACCGTGAGCTCTGAGGTTGTTAATCAATGGTAAATGCTTCTGCTGAAGCCATCAAGCCATGCTATTTCAACTTCATTTTTATTTTAATTTCAATTTTAAAGCACTATTCACAATCCTGAAGGGAAACGACCCACCAATTAGAGAGTATCGCAAAACAAAGTGCACAAAAATAGCTCTGCAGTAACCGCCCACTCCCGTGACGTGCAGTGAATGACGCAATCGAGTCGGTCTCCCTACAATCTCAAACTACTTATGTATTTTTATGTATCTGAATATGCACTGAAAAGAAAAATATTGTGGTGAAATAAATATAGCAGAGAAGACTAAGTACTTTCTTCATTGAATAATTTAGTTTTAAGCTTGAACTTGAAAGTATTAAGTAAATTCTACATATGTACTCAATTAAAACATGTAAAAATGAATACGCCAGCTTATAAGTAAATACTATTTATGATTGTTTGTTATCTTTACAGTGTGTCTGCATGTAATGTATCAATCCTAAAGTAGAAAACCTTCTCATATTTATTCGCTAATTTAAGTATATTTCAGAGGTGTATAAAATAAGTACATTTTGCTTAACTTTTCGAAGCTGATGTTCCCAACATGTTACGTTTGGTAACTTCTTGTTTTGTGAAGTCTGAATTTCATTTTCTACTCTAAAATTATCCATTTTGGAGATTGGTATTTTCTACTTTCATGTCAGTGTTGGATTATTGTGATATTATTTATATGCAGGCGCCTAAGCATTGGTTACAGGTGTTGGTTTCTGTTTATCATGGAGCATTAAGGTTTATTACAATTCAAAAGCCCTTACCCATAATTGTTCACTGTACTCTCGGGTTGGATGGCCCGCGTTGTCATCACGTAGACTTAAGCACTGGTACATATTTATATATACAATTATTTTGAGTTTGCTTCCTTCATATTTACAGCAGTATATCATTCAAAAAGGTGTAAAGAATTATGGTCTTCGTTCACAAGATTATTATCTTTTAAATATCCCGAAAGTCCGGTGTATGGGTTTTAAATATGGGTAAAAGGGCGTTTAGTAATGCTGCTCCATTTGATTGAAACCAGTTACAAGATAAATTATGTTTTAAAGAGTTGGTCTCTCTAAATGAATTTAAGGGTATCTTAAATGATTTGGTTTCGGATTTACCTGATTGTAATTGTTTAAAGTGATATGTGTACATTTTGTATATGTAATTAATGTATTTGTTTTATGTTTAAATGTTTTTTGTTTTAACTAAGTGTGCTGCCTGTCCTGGCCAGGACCCTCTTGTAAAAGAGGTTTTAAATCTCAAGAGTTTTTATTTCCTGGTTAAATAAAGGTAAAAAAATAAATTAATTAAAACAAAAATTGATGGTTACCGTTATCATGTTTTCTGCACCAAGTGTTGACATCTGCTTACGCAGCCCTACATCTTATGCTATTACCAGTAATGAAAGGTGATGTTGTCTAATAAACCACATAGCATGCACTGAGCTTCCCTATGGAAGGCTTTCGTATGTCACGTGGTACGTGATTAAACGTGTTTATATGGAAAGTTCAAAACGTGAAATGTTCTAATAAAATGTTCATTCAAATTTTACTAAGTTTATTTAAGTATCATGTACATCCAAATTGTAGGTGAAAATGTGGTTAAGGAAAATGTACTCACACACTTTAATCAATATTATGTCATGGAGTAAAGTAGATTTTACTTATTTTCATACCATTAAAATTTACTTCGAAAAACTATGTGCAAAAACTTGCGAAATAAAAATGTTGAACGTTTTTATTAGTATTTTTTTTCAATGTGTTGCAATATACTTTCAATATAATGATTTTATACATATAAGCAACAACTTTAAATCAATATTTTTATATGTTTCCATTGTATTTAAATCTGTTACGTCATTGACAATGCTTCATGGAATTGTAGTTCATTTCCTCTTTAAAGATGCTAAGTACAGGCTTTTTGTCTGACTTTTAAATATTTTTTTGCTTCAAATAAAAGTTGGGATTCATCTAGAAGCTGGTTGGTTTAGCTCGTGGCTTGGAACTCTTTTATGAAGTACTTTATGCAATCATTACGAAAAAAATGAATGGTTAAAATACTCTGGAACTGAAATGGCTGAAAAAGTTGGCAGACAATGTTGGGCTCTATTGCAGTCCTTAGTTTTTAATAGAACTGCACAATTGAGAGTGTGGTATTGTTTCTATACAACAGTTTTATAAACAAGACATTAATAAGGCAATAAACCACAAGAGGTTGTGCATTACTATGATTTTACAGTGGGTGTTCTTAGGCGCAATTGCGGTAACAACAATATTTTAAAAGACACCATTGTTCAATAAACAGTTATATTTACGAATAATCAGAATAAAGAGTTCTTCTGAAGAGTAATAGTTCATAAAATATAGGGTGTTTGCGGTTGCGGTTACAAGTGTGTTTTATAATCATTTTACAGCGCCTTCAGTTAAGATGACAGGAACTAGCTGTTGTTTAAAAAAATATTTAGATACAGTTACAATGGTCAGCTCGCTTTAATTCTGATTATATGAAACAGAATATTCAATGTGAATATAAAATGTGAGGTGGGGCTACATTTCACTATCCCATCAATTCGTGATGGATAAAAAGTGGTCTCTATATGACCAGAAATGTGCATTAAGAAAGCATTTAATTATTTTTTTTAATTTTTATTTCATGTTGATTTTCATGACATTGAACATGGACATGTTTTTACAACCAGACAGTGCACAGTAGCAATACGTTTTTATCTTAATTTTCAACCTGTTCTCACTCCCGAGATGTCAAATACTGCCGCTTGTGCAAGAGCCCAGTGCGTTAATCTACAGACGCCAAAAGCACCCTCTGGCGTCTGTATCCGACGCACGCAGAGGGCAGTCTAAAAGGGAGGTGTCACTGCCAATCTTTGACTATTGCGTGTGTTTAACCACAATATGTTTTATTATACTTATAATATATTAGTGTGGTTATATTACATGATCATGTTGATTAATTTCGATTCCCTAACCCAACCCCATTCCTGAACCTAACCAATTATCAACGATATACACTACCGGTCAAAAGTTTTAAAACACTTACTCATTCTTTATTATATATTTATTTTCTTCACATTTAGAATAATAGTAAAGTCATCAAAACTATGGAATAGCATAAATGGAACTATGGGAATTATGTTGTGATTAAACAAAATCCTAAATAAACCAAAACTGTGTTATATTTTAGCATCTTCAAAGTAGTCACCCTTTGCCTAGAATTTGCAGACATGTACTCTTGACATTTTCTCAACCAACTTCTTGAGGTATCACCCTGGGATGCTTTTTAAACAGTATTGAAAGAGTTCCCATCTATGTTGGGCACTTATTGGCTGCTTTTCTTTATTATTTGGTCCAAGTTTTTTTTATTTTGTTTTTTTATTAAATTTTAGATTTATAATGAAATAAATTAACATGGTGGCACAATTATATTTTTGTCTACAAAACTAATTTCAAACATTTAAGCATACACCTTCAGATCAAAAGATTTTTAAGATCATGAGAAACATTTCAGTCAAGTGTTTCAAAACTTTTGATCGGTAGTGTATATCATAAATGAGGTTTCATGTTTAACATCGTTGATAATTGGTTAGGTTTAGGGATGGGGATGGGTAAATTTAGTTACAATAATTTACATTTACATTACACAATTTTTACGACATTTTTAAGCACCCGACCCCACCATTATACCTAACCCTAACCAATTCTCAACAATATTAAAGACATAACAAGCAGATAAAAGTACAGTCACAAACATTTATTTGAAATAAAAATGATACAAAAGCACAATAATAATTCCAAACCATAAGATAGCATTGTGTGAGGAACAGAGTGAAACCGAAGATTTTAATCGCTGAAAATCATCCCCCTCCGTGAAAGGAGCGCCATCCAATACCAGTTATACACATCTCATTCAAAAGATACATTAGAACTTGAACTCATTGTAATCGGTCACAAGATACGCGAGATCCAGTGGCGTTTGACGTTGCCAAGGGCGTAGATTTGCCTTGAACATTGGGGGGGTTGCAGTGTGAAGCATTTACATGTTTCCAGTGATCATGGTATACAGTGCATCTGGAAAGTATTCACAGCGCTTCACTTTTTCCACATTTTGTTATGTTACAACCTTATTCCAAAATTGATTAAATTCATTATTTTCCTCAAAATTCTACAAACAATACCCCATAATGACAACGTGAAAGAAGTTTGTTTGAAATCTTTGCAAATGTATAAAAGAAAATAAAATAAATGAAAAAAAAAATAATCACATGTACATAAGTATTCACAGCCTTTGCTCAATACTTTGTTGAAGCACCTTTGGCACCAATTACAGCCTCAAGTCTTTTTGAGTATGATGCTACAAGCTTGGCACACCTATTTTTGGGCAGTTTCTCCCATTCTTCTTTGCAGGACCTCTCAAGATCCATCAGGTTGGATGGGGAGCGTCGGTGCACAGTCATTTTCAGATCTCTCCAGTGATGTTCAATCGGGTTCAAGTCTGGGCTCTGGCTGGGCCACTCGAGGACATTCACAGTTGTCCCGGAGCCACTCCTTTGTTATCTTGGCTGTGTACTTAGGGTTGTTGTCCTGTTGGAAGATGAACCTTCACCCCAGTCTGAGGTCCAGAGCGCTCTGGAGCAGGTTTTCATCAAGGATGTCTCTGTACATTGCTGCATTCATCTTTCCCTCGATCCTGACTAGTCTCCCAGTTCCTGCCGCTGAAAAACATCCCCACAGCATGATGCTGCCACCACCATGCTTCACTGTAGGGATGGTATTGGCCAGGTGATGAGCGGTGCCTGGTTTCCTCCAGACATGACGCTTGCCATTCAGGCCAAAGAGTTCAATCTTTGTTTCTCATGGTCTGAGAGTCCTTCAGGTGCCTTTTGGCAAACTCCAGGCAGGCTGTCATGTGCCTTTTACTGAGGAGTGGCTTCCGTCTGGCCACTCTACCATACAGGCCTGATTGGTGGAGTGCTGCAGAGATGGTTGTTCTTCTGGAAGGTTCTCCTCTCTCCACAGAGAAACGCTGGAGCTCTGTCAGAGTGACCATCGGGTTCTTGGTCACCTCCCTGACTAAGGCCCTTCTCCCCCGATCGCTCAGTTTGGCTGGGCGGCCAGCTCTAGGAAGAGTCCTGGTGGTTCCAAACTTCTTCCATTTACGGATGATGGAGGCCACTGTGCTCATTGGGACTTTTAATGCTGCAGAAATTTTTCTGTACCCTTTCCCAGATCTGTGCCTCGACACAATCCTGTCTCGGAGGTCTACAGACAATTCTTTGGACTTCATGGCTTGGTTTGTGCTCTGACACACACTGTTAACTGTGGGACCTTATATAGACAGGTGTGTGCATTTCCAAATCATGTCCAATCAACTGAATTTACCACAGGTGGACTCTAATCAAGTTGTAGAAACATCTCAAGGATGATCAGTGGAAACAGGATGCACCTGAGCTCAATTTTGAGTGTCATGGCAAAGGCTGTGAATACTTATGTACATGTGATTTTTTTTTTTTTTCGTTTTTTTTTTTTTTTTTATAAATTTGCAAAGATTTCAAACAAACTTCTTTCATGTTGTCATTATGGGGTATTGTTTGTAGAATTTTGAGGAAAATAATGAATTTAATCCATTTTGGAATAAGGCTGTAACATAACAAAATGTGGAAAAAGTTAAGCGCTGTGAATACTTTCCGGATACACTGTAAATATTGGGAGGGGTTGTACTTGCTTGTATTGATTATTGGGGGGTTACCTCCCCCCATCCCCCTGGAATCTATGCCCCTGGACGTCGTGCTGATGCCTTCTCATGGTGGCGATTTTTGAATTTGTTACTAGAACCGAGTTGATAGCTGAATGTGTACAGCGGACGCCAGGGGACCGCAAAATAAAAACTTACATTTGGGTCTGTTCTTCACACAAAGAGATCGGAATACATGAACAGGTCACTTCAGCAGAGCAGAATGTGTATATAAAATAACGGATTTAACATTAACCACTGTAAAATAATACATGTTGCTGATTAAACATTACCATTGTGAATAAACGTGGCTGATTTCAAAGATAAAATCTGGGAGCTTGTGGGCTCCTGCACAAGCAGCAGTATTTGACGCTTCGGGAGTGTGAACATGTTGTAACTTTGAAAAGTATATTTATTGTTTATCATTTAAAACACGTCTTTATGTGTCATTTTTAGTCTGAAATGTGTGCCTGTGCTATTGTTCTTCCAAATGAATGTGACTTGTTTTGATATTTTGATATCTAATCCAACGGCATTCAGATATTTTAAAGTGATCCTCAACTATCCAAATACTTTTTAAAGGGCCACTGTATGAGAAAAAAAAAAAAAAAAGACCAGTTCTTAAAGCTACCGTATACAGCAATGACGTGCACAGACCTTAGCAGGGAAAGGGGTGGAAGGAAGGAAAAGGGCACTGATTTATTTATTTATTTATTTTGAATGAGTAGTAATTATATATACTTAACTAATTTCTTTGGTTTTTTTCTCTTGTATTATATACTGTACATAATTTTTTTGTTTTTTTCCTTTATCACAAGTAATTGTCAGTCATGGTCTGTGATAACCCCATGTTTATGACACATGTCATAGTAAAACCATGGTATTTTTTAAAGTACCTTGGAGTACCATGACAGTATCATCAGTGAATATAATAATCATTCAGTACCATGGTATTACCCTGGTAATGTCACAGTGTCTTTTTTTTTTTTTTTTTTTTGTTAAAGGGTTCTAATGTTTTTCTTGTCTCATCACTCTTTTCACTTTCTCTCATTTCTGCTCCCTCACTTCATCCAGTCATCATAACAGACACTTCTTATATTAATTTCTCTTTATTTCTTTTAATATTCTTATAATGTTATTTTACAGTATTCTGTCATTAATATGTATAAATATACAGGACTTTACAGCAATAATATGGCGGATCCATGGTACAATGATGTGTCAAGATGGTTCCATGGCTTTGATAGGATATCATAGACTACATGTCTAAAAATGTTAATCCCATGGTATTTTTCTGAAAGTGATTAGTCGAATGGCTTATTAGTTTCAACAAAAAACAAACTGGCTTTGGTTGAACCAGACAGCTCCTTCAGTTAATGGGAGTATTCTAAAAAAAGACTAATTGTATTTCTATCACTGAAAGCGACGTGACCGTTTATAATCCCATTATAATTAATACATCTGTCTACACTGCAGGTGTGTGATGTCGGAAATGCAGTAGCAATCGAGTATTATACTTTTTTATGAACTTATAACACAAAACATGGAGTGGACTTTTTATCTGACCTGTTACCTGTCTGAGGTAACGGAATTTCGATGCTCAGGGGGAATTGAAAACTGCATTTTTTTGCTCCCTTGAAGGGACTGCTGTGGGAGTGGATGCCGCTCGAAAGCTTGTTCAAAACTAAAGTAATAAAATGAATCTTTTCTCGAAGGGCCCTTCCACAAGACTGTTAGCGAAGGGTACATTCATACAGTAATGCCATGTTTCCTTCAGAGTACCCACTTCAAGGGCTCTGCACTTCGGATGAGTATAGGGCATAGGGAGGATCACTTGTGATGGTGTCTGCCCCCAATCTGCTTTTGCATGCGCTCTTAAAGGCACCTCCGCTTAATTTTCATTAACATGCCCTCAATTTACAAAGAAATCTCATAATAACACATTATTGATATTTTTGTGAGATTATTACAAGATTTTGATTCTACTTTAACTATTTTAATTTAATTGATAAACTTTCTTCCTTTTTTCTGGATGACCAAAAGGGCATCTTTATATTTGTGAACGAAAGGGGCAGGGGCTTGTGCCCCTGCTGCCCCTGTTCTGTGCATGTCACAGGTATACAGTAGCTATGCAATACCAGTAGCTTATCTAGTGCATATGCCACACTGTATCCAAGCTTAATATATATATATATATATATATATATATATATATATATATATATATATATATATATATATATATATATATATAACTTTCCTTACAAGTAATTGTCTCATGAGTCGTATGCAATCTTCTATTAATTAAAACATTTAATATAAGCATGACAAAATAAATGCTTCACACTTACCGACTATAAGGAACGTTAAGCCTATACATGTGCGCCTCTAAGTATAAGAAGACATAATTAATCATGTGTAGCCCTATATAACTGCAATTACCGCATATTAATATTTGATGTCATCATTTCAAAGAACCGTTCAAGAATGCTTAGCTTCACTGTTTACGGGCAAATGCTCTGAATGGAGGAGGAGGAGGGATGCATGTGGCTTAGTTCCCACCAGAAGAGGGCAATCCGATGCATCGCACTTGCAGAAGAGGGTTAAGCAATGGTGTGACTGCACCAGTTCTGAGTGCAACCACACACGCACACTCCTCTTAAAAAACCTTCTTTCGTGACAGATATTCGAAGAAAGAATAGCAGTATACATGTGTTTTATACATTGCATCAGACAGCACAATCTCCTCTGAGCTCCTTTAAGATCAGCTGATATCTGGAATACATCACTCATCCTCTGCGCACAGCGTTCCATCTATACAGGACATAAAAAAGAGAGATTTTTTGACATCTCTTAATTGGCTTTCTTTATAACTGCGCACCTTGGCGAATATCGGATGCCGCGCTTTTGCGCAAACCTCTCCAAACTTTCCGGCTGTTTTGATGTCTAGGATATACACGCACACAACTATATCTGGTCTGGAAATGTTCTTTGTGTTGGGTCATTCCCATTAAGAAAATCTAAATGGTCGTTTTTTGTATTTTTTTATGCTGGGAAGAGCTCATAGGATTGCATCGGCGTTCCCTTGGACATGTTGCTTAATAGCGCAACTGCGGAATTGAAATAAGCTCGTCAGCATCTCGCGCGGCGCAGCTTTGGGCAGGTGCTCGTTTTTTGCGCGTGTTTAAAGACGGTGCCATGCGGGATCGGGAATCAAACACCAAAAGGCTGTAAAAACCTGCTGGAATCCGACAATTACGTAGACATGGGTAGGTTTCAAATGATTTTGCTGTGGCTCTATACTCTGCTTTAACTCCCTGTGGTCTATTTGCTCTTTGGCAAGAGTTAACAATTCTGTGACGATATATAATGAATATCAGAGATCACAAAACCCTTACACATACGATAATTCTTTAAAACACTGTAGCATTGCACCGTTAATTGTATTATAAGGAAGTGATGCATGTGTTTAAGGTACATAAATGCCTCTCTGAAAATGTCCTTGATGGTTGCGCGGCAACTTTCATCACGCATACCTGTACAGACATCATATAGACACTGAATTCACGTGAAAATGTTGTATTGCATGGGTGTTGTGCATGCATTGTAAAATCAACAGGCTGCCTCTGTGTGATGCTTTGCTGCCCTGATTGGAGTCGATGATGCTTATAAATTCTTGTGATCATAACTCGCATCTATATTGTGCAATGCCTCATTTGTCCTTCTTCGTAAAAGATCAGACTGTTTAAGCAATGTTTATTACACTGCACTCAGTGTCCACTATGTGTAACTAATAATAACTAACCACATGCATTATATGAAGGACATGCAAAACGTTGAGATATGTAAAAGAATTGATGTCAGTTCTTGCATCCTTGCAAAAATAAATAAATAAATAAATAAATAAATAAAAAAAACCCTCATACTTTTGATTGATGCATTGGGACAAATGATCTTGCAATAGGGCAAAACTATGATTTACTCTTTGGGTACTCTATGATTTTTACAATGGGTTTATGCAGTCATTTGTTTTGCATGGAGCACAGAGATCTTGACTCTGTTTTAACTGTTGTCTGTCCCTTTTTTCCCTAGCAAATGTAAGAAAACTGAGACTTTCATCCCATGGGATACTTCTGAAATCATTCTGTAATTCTTGAGCGCACAGATGGTGCTTTAGCCCCCATCATAAATAATCATAATCAGATCATAAATAATACTCTGCCTCCCCCATTTCTCAGTGACCACCCTGCATACTGTATGGAAAACAATCATTCATAGGAAAGAAGTATGACTCAAATGAATAATTGCCCCCCAAATTAATTACAATTCTATATTTATTTACTCACGCTCATGATGTTCCAAACCTGTATGACTTTCTGTCTTGCATTGAACTCAGAATAGAATGTCCACTTTTTTCCACACAATGAATGGATTGAAGGGAAAAGAGCAGCTTGGACATACCATTATGACATTACTGTATTGCAAAAATTATTTTTCTTGAGAAAGTAAATTGTAAAAAAAATCTCATGACAAACAGTATTTTAGTTACAAAAAAATTTAATAAAAAAATGATTACTGTAATACAGTAATAAAAAATCATCCTGTCGGCATACAATAATATTTTTTTTTAAATCAGCATATATTCTTTGTAATGCAATATATATATATATGTATCAAATCAAATCAAATCACTTTATTGTCACACAACCATATACACAAGTGCAACAGTGGGTGAAAGTCATGGGTGCAGTTCTGAGCAACATAGCAGTCATGACAGTGATGAGACATATACCAATTTACAATAAACATCAGATTACACAACACAATTTACATATCTAATATAAATGTAATTACACAACACAATATACAATAATAATATACAATACACACAATATAGAATACACACACACACACACACACACACACACACACTATATATATATATATATATATATATATATATATATATATATATATATATATATATATATATGCATTACATTTCTAAGTCTACATGCTGATTTTAATAACAAAAGCTAAAAACATTGTATCCAGACAGGATGATTTGAAAATTCTGTATTATTGTATTACAGTAATGTAAATTATATACAGTATTGAAAATAATCATGTCTTAATTGCCATGAAAATAATGCTAAAATCCATCTAAATATTAATGGTCCCTAAAATAGACTTACTTTTCTTAATGCAAAACCTTATTTCATTTTTATTAATTTTTTTTAATACTTTTGTTTCTATTTAAAAAAAAAAAAAAATATATGCAGTATTTGATAGTTTTTGCCCTTGAATTTGGGGTGAAATAGGACCTAGACATTTCTTGCAAGTTTTAATTAAAGTCATCCATTTACAACATAAATGTGTTTCTTTAAGTCTGCAGTGTTAATATAGGATGTAACTGCGGAATGGAAATTTATGTCATAATATTTACCAAAATGTAACTGTCATGTCAACAACATGTTATGCTGCAGTACCTGTCACTCAGTTATCTTGATACTATTGTCCTATGCTGTCATGCTTAAACAAGACTGTACAGAAATACAAGATTATAATAGCACAGCATGAAGAACAAGTACTTACTGTCATATTCCTGTTAAGTACCATATTGCAATATTATAATGTTACAGAACAGATAAGACTCTAAGCTAATTTTCAAAACCCTCTCCCGTCTCTTGCTCTATCTACCTGTCTCGAATAACACAGCATATGAATAGGCATCTGGACACATGATTGTCCCTAATGAAATGCCTAAGAGCTTTCTCATGTAATATTGCGAATAGGGTGTCAAAACAGATAACTGGAGAGGAAGAGACTGAAAAGATGTCACACAATAAGAAATGGACACAGTAGCCATATGTGATTCTCAGTTTTGATTGGCTAAACTGTGCAAACGGATTCTATTGATATGACCCATGCTGTCAGGGGAAATTAAAAAGTGGGTAATGGAAATATCATTAAGTTTGAAAGGAGAAATAAAGAAAAAGTTTAGTTGTGAAATCTCTTTTGTGACTTTTGGATTTGGGCTCTGATTTGAATGTTATGGGACTGCTGTAGAGCTGTTCAGATTATTTTTGATTGAGATTAGCACTGCTGGTTTTAGATTATGCTTTTCCTGCTCACACAGAAACA
This sequence comes from Myxocyprinus asiaticus, assembly GCF_019703515.2. NCBI lineage: Eukaryota > Metazoa > Chordata > Actinopteri > Cypriniformes > Catostomidae > Myxocyprinus > Myxocyprinus asiaticus. The sequence continues at coordinate 4,979,844 of NC_059367.1, read as the reverse complement.
AATCACAGATGGGATTATCATTGAAAAGTTGGTTAACCATTGTTGTGATATTTTCTAAGGCTTGTGGTGATGCTGTTCAGAATTTATGCTTTTACTTTAGTTGTGTTACAGACCCTACAGTAAGAATAGGACTGGGAGTCGATTAAAAAAATGAATCGAATGTTTGATTCCGAGGCTTTGGGAATTGCAATTTGACTCCATTTAGGGGCAAGACATGATCTTTTATAATTCATACTCTCAATCATAAATGGTATTAAAGGTGCTGTAAGCAATTTTTCATGGAAAAGTATGCAAAAAAAATGTTCCTACTCCCTTAAAGATATTAATGAAATAAGTGTCCTGAGATATCACACCGGTCTCTGTAACAGCTGTAGACTTTGTAAACAGCAAGCAAAAATGTGACATTGACGCTTTTCACCTGTCAATCATTTTGCTCGTTCTCCTAGTGTTGTTTTTAAAGTGGATGATTGAGGCTATGATTCATAATGTTTGGCAGTTGAGGGTGCTATTGTGCCACTGTTGAATCTGACAGCCACAGGAACAAATAATGCTGTTCTTTTGCTCAGTCTTGGTCTCAAAATTATCTTTGGAGGGCAGGGTTTTGGAATGAGGGGGCATGGCTAATTCAACGGCTCTGTCACGTGAAATCTTCAGGACGCTAAAATCGCTTACAGCACCTTTTAGTATGTTTTATATTGGATTGTTTACTGTAAGATGTCGCTTTGCTGTCTGTTTTTTTCTCAAGAATTGAGAAAATTAGTCTTGAATCACCTCTTGGATTCGATTCCATCGATTCTGAAAACCTGGAATCGGAATCAGAGTTGATTCCAAAACAGCCCTACCTAAGAAATTGCTTAACGGTCGAAAATTTATTTCCTGTGTTGACGTATTTTCTACTGAAACAGTACGTTTAGGTGGGACATATTTAAGGGCTCATCACATTTTTTAAATGGCAAATGTGCTTTTGTTTGCTTCACACCCATGAACTGTAATTTACTACCTAATAGTCAGTTGAAGGGGGTGGGGCATTTTCATTTTAGAGAGTATTTGATTGGACAAAAATCTATGTATTGCAAGATGAGTGACTAAAATATTTGTTCCATTTTTCTTGAAGAGAAAGTATTTTAAATGTGTATATCTGCTAAAAATGAAATTTGTCTCTGTTTAGGAGAACACTAGCATATAAATGACCTCAAAGCTAACACACATGGGCGAACTCTTAAACTTAAACACCTATTTTGATTTTATGGGGTCTTTAAATTGAGGAAATTGCAAGAAAAAGTACATTTCATACCAGTTTCTAACAAAACCACTCTGTCTAAACTATGCTGGTAAATTAAAATAGAAACTAATGAGACAATTGTTGATTGTAAGAATAAAAAACTGTGTAATGAATGTAGATAGTATTGCTGAGATCATTTCATCTCAAAAGATGTTGATGAGAAATATTTGAGTTCATATTGAAACCTCTGACTATTGATTGCAGACTCTTGGTAAATCTAAGGACAGTTTGAGATTTTCTAAAACTCTAGAGAGATTCAAGAGATAGTTGAGGTCTTTTTCTCAGAAGAACAATCTGAGAAGCAGGACACTTAAGCAAAAAGTCTCAGTTTGCTCTCCATTTCATCTAACTGCTGTGTATGAGAAACTATTGAGATTGTCACATCCCTTCATCTCACCTTTCCTTCATGTTCACAGACTTTGTTTAACCCCTTCATGGACCTTCATGTTGTAGTTGTTCCCCACACTACATTTCCCAGCAAGCACCATCATCATTAGTTTTACCTGTTTTCCATCAGAGTTCACAGCTGTTCCTCGTGTTGTTAATTCCCATGCCCGTATATATTCCCTCATGTTTCACTCATTGTCTAGTCTCGTCCATTGTAGCATTGAGCTAAGTAGTTCATCTTGGTTACTTTCATAACCTCCTTTCCCTGATGGAGGGAACGAGACGTTGTGTCGATGTAGTGACATTAGGGGTCACACTTGGGAGCCCCAAACACCTCTGATCTTTGAGAAAAAGCTAATGGGAATTGGCGAGTGGAATTTGCATGCCACTCCCCCAGACATATGGGTATAAAAGGAGCTGGCTCGCAACCACTCATTCTGGTTTTATGCTGAGTAGCCGAGAGAAGGTCCTGGCCATTTCAGCAGGTAGTTCAGTGTTGTGACAGGAGGGACACAACATCTCGTTCCCTCCATCAGGGAACGGAGGTTATGAAAGTAACCAAGACGTTCCCTATCTGTCACTCACTCGACGTTGTGTCGATGTAGTGACACTAGGGGTCCCTATACGAAACGCCACAACTAGCTGAACTGTGTTGCATGGACTGGCGGTACGAGACGGGCAGGCCATTGCGTGACTCGTAGCCAGCGCATCCGGCCATCATGTAACCTCCCCCAATGCCCCTACGAGCGTCGTACAGTCCCCTGGACCTCGGGGACAAGTCGACTGCAAAAAAGTGGGGACAGGCTAGCCCAGCTGTGGCCTCTTCTCCTCTTTTTCTCCCCAAAAAAGAGTGGAAATCGTTTATCGACTGGGGGCCATAAGTGTCCGTGTTGGGGGGGGTGTCGCTCCCAAGGGGAAGACACCGTGGAGACCACACCCTGCCCAAAGGGGAGGAAATTGTGTGGAAATACGTCACATGGTCTTACCGAGTCTTGTCAGCAGTGTCACATGTGGAGAAGTCCCCATGGTAGGTCCTACCCAGGGGGGAGGAGCTCTACAGACACGGTGACCGGGGGCAGAGGGTCCTCTGCCTAAGGAAGACACAGAAGATACATCACATGGGGTTACGTATGGGCAACCAGTACAGGGCCTAGTTAGCACACGTACAAGTTTCTCGCTTCTCGAGTTTCAGCGTCAATGACCCAGTGGGCGATCCTCTGTTTGGAGACAGCGCTCCCTTTCCTCTGTCTGCCAAAGCAGACAAAGAGCTGCTCAGAGTGTCTAAAGCTCTGCGTACGATCCAAGTAGATGTGTAAAGCATGCACCGGACAAGTAGACTGTGCAAGTAGGCTCACTGGGGGGAACGCATACTTGCGTAGCCCCCGGGGCCAGCTGTGTGCCAGCGCATCTGTGCTGAGCGGAGCCTTGGACAGGGCATACCAGAGCGGGCAGTGGAAGAATTCCCGGGAAGCAAACAGGTCTACCTGCGCTTGACTGAATCGACTCCAAATCAGCTGGACCACCTGGGGGTGGAGTCTCCACTCTCCCCTGAGCATGACCTGCCATAACAGCGTGTCTGCCACGCTGTTGAGGTCGCCCAGGATTTGAGTGGCCCGCAATGACTTGAGCCGCTGCTGACTCCAGAGGAGGAGACAGCGTGCGAGTTGCGACATGCGATGAGAGCGCACGCCACCTTGGCAGTTGATGTACGCTACCATCGCCATGTTGTCCATCCGGACCAACACGTGCTTGTCCTGGATCAACGGCCAAAGCCTCCGCAGGGAGAGCAATACTGCCAGCAACTCAAGGCAGTTGATATGCTAACGCAGTCGTGGGCCTTTCCAGGAGCCAGCGACTGCGTGCCCATTGCAAATGGCGCCCCAGCCTGACTTGGAGGCATCTGTCGTGATGACGACTCACCTGGAGACCTGCTCTAGGGGAACCCCTGCCTGCTGAGGATGCCATATGCCCCAGGAGCCTCTGAAATTGCTTCAGTGGGACCACCGTTCTCTGCCTGAATGAACTCAGGCAGTTTAGCTCCGACTGCACGTGCTCGTTCGTGAGGCGCGGCATGAGTATTACTCCAACCCAAGAAAAGAGATGCTCTGAACCGGGGAAAGCTTGCTCTTTTCCCAGTTGACCTGAAGCCCCAGTCGGCTGAGGTGCCTGAGCACCAGGACCCTGTGCGCACACAACAGATCCCGAGAGTGAGCTAGAATTAGCCAGTCATCGAGATAGTTGAGGATGCGGATGCCTACATCCCTTAGCGGGGCAAGGGCTGCTTCTGCGACTTTCGTGAAGACACGAGGCGACAGGGACAGACCAAAGGGGAGGACCTTGTACTGGTACGCCCGGCCCTCGAAAGCAAACCATAGAAAGGACCTGTGTCGAGGCAAAACAGAGACGTGGAAGTACGCGTCCTTAAGGTCTACTGCCATGAACCAATCTTGATGCCGAACGCTTGACAAAATGCGTCTCTGCATCAGCATCTTGAATGGGAGTCTGTGCAAGGCCCGGTTCAGTACTCGCAGGTCCAAGATTGGCCGCAATCCACTGCCTTTGGTATGATGAAGTAAGGGCCGTAGAACCCCTTCTTCATCTCGGCTGGAGGGACAGGCTCTATCGCGTCCTTCTGCAGAAGGGTCACGATTTCCGCGTGCAGGGCAGCGGCGTTCTCACCCTTCACTGAGATGAAGCGGACGCTGTTGAACCTGGGTGGATGCCTGGCAAACTGAATCGCATAGCCAAGTCAGATGGTCTGAGTCAGCCACCGTGATGGGATGGAGAGCGCAAGCCATGCCTCCAAACTCTGGGCGAGGGGGACCAAACGGACAATCGCATCAGACGTACCGGCAGGTGGGGCCTCGTGGCGGGGCAGAGCTTGAGGCTCCACATTGAGGGGGCTTGAGCCCCGAACCCGTGGCCGTGCTGAGTCTGGGGACCTTGAAGCACTTACCTGGCTACGGATACCCACCATAGGGCTGGTCAAGGAGGGGGGAGGAGGGAAGTCGTCCCCATGGTCCATCAAAACCGCCCTGGTGTGAGTGTGTTTGTGCCACAGCTGGGCATGCCGGGGCGGGGGGCCCACCTCCGGGGCGCCATACCTGCAGTAAAGGGGCAGTGTCCGGCCTGAGAGTCCGCGCCGTTATCTTTGTCGCCCGGAGAGTGAGATCGATCGCCGAACGCAGCTCCTGCATCAATCCCGGGTCAGAACTACCCTCCTGTAGTTCTTTAAGTGCCTTGGCTTGGTACACTTGCAGGAGAGCCATGGTGTGCAGGGTGGAGGCTGCCTGTCCAACAACACCATAGGCCTTAACTGCCAGAGACAACGTGAACCTACAGGCCCTGGATGGGAGTCTCGGGCGGCTCCGCCAGGTGGCGGTGCTCTGCGGGCACAGGTGCACCGCGAGCACCTTTTCCACCTGGGGAATCGCCGAGTACCCCCTGGCAGCCCCACCATCGAGGGTAGTGAGAGTGGAGGAGCTGAGAGACCGGGTCCTCCTCTCGCTGCCCGCCACGTCCTTGTAAGCTCCTCGTGCACCTTCGGGAAGAAAGGGACTGGGGCAGAGCATGGCCGTGAGCAGCGCTCTAGGTCCAGGAACCAATTGTCAAGCCATGAGGTTTCAGGAGGGAGTGAAGGGTTCCACTCCAGCCCAATGCTCGCAGCCGCCCGGGCAAGCATGGCCTCCATCTCCGCATTGGCCTGCAACTGGGTGACCACACCCGAAGGTGGAAGCCCAGCCGAGTCCTCAGCATCCGACTGGACGAGCCCGCTTTTTGATGCTGCTATCAACAACTCATCCTCTTCACGAGCCCCGAGAGGAGCCGGCGGTCTCATCGCGGAACTCGATCGGGGTGAACGAGCATGCTGGGGAATGGGAGGTCTGTGGGGGCATACCCAGTGGAGCGGCTCCCATTGGGGTCCCCAAATCGCTCCCAGTGCTAACCAACACGGCCTCAAACCTATAGGTAGAAGGACAGCGGTGGGGAGCCGCTGGGGTGGCTTTCCCTCTGAGGAAGGAAAGCCGCGACCGCAACGTTGCGATGGTCATGTTCTCGCAGTGAGGACATGAGCCATCCACGAACGCTGTCTCCACATGGACAGTGCCCAAGCACGTAAGACAGCGATCGTGGCCGTCGGAAGCGGAGAGATAACGACCGCAACCAGGAATTATACACAAACGAAAAGACATCTTTAAAAAGACGCTCTCTGGGAGTGCCACTCTTTTAGAGGAAAATACACTCTTTCAGGGAAGAATATATTCTTTTAGTCTGTTGAAGCGCCCAGGGGCGTTCTCTGCACTCCACTGGTGCGAGAGGGGAGCAGCCGCTGTAATGCACCGTAAATCCAACAGCTTGTAGAGGTGAATGAGACAGTGGGGAATTCAGCTCAATGAAAACACAACCGCTCGGCTCCGAAGAGAAAATCTGAATGAGTGGTTGCGAGCCAGCTCCTTTTATACCCGTATGTCCGGGGGAGTGACATGCAAATTCCACTCGCCAATTCCCATTGGCCTTTTCTCAAAGATCAGAGGTGTTTGGCGCTCCCAAGAGTGACCTCTAGTGTCACTACATCGACACAACATCGAGTGCGTGACAGATAGGGAACCTTTGTTCATCAAGCCTTGCGTTATTTGTATTGGTATTAGGGTTGCCACCCGTCCTGTAAAATACGGGATCATCCCGTATTTAAAGATAAAATGATGCGACCTGTATCGAATCAATATGGGATGCGATTTGTCCCGTATTTAAGCTGGGCAGATGGAGTCACAGTGAAATCGTTCCAGATCGCTAATTTAACACTAATATAAGTTGGAAAATGTGCCTATGGTGGGTAAAGGACTGTCCGAAATGGTGCTGAAACTGTGGATGTTTTTCTGTATATAAATGTTCAAAAACGATCAAACAATATATGAATACAATCACTGAGTCATAAAGACAAGTACAGTTGAAGGAAGAAAAAAAAAATACGTATAAACCAACCTAAATGTATACATAAGATAAAGGATACAAATTATCGAAATGATAAAAAAAAAATATATATATATATATATATATATATATATATATATATATATATATATTGTTTTTTTTTTTTTTACATATAAAAATTTTTTTTTATAAGTCAGGGGTCAGGAAAGTTGTAATTTCAGCATGTAAGAAAGGGTATACAATTTTTATTAATAACGCATATTAACGCATTTATTCCTAAAACTGTGGAGGATGTGGTTAGGGGCTGTAATCCCCCCCCCACCCCCCCACCCCCCATTTAAGTGTCCCTTATTTTAAAATTTCAAAAGTGGCAGCCCTAATTGGTATAGTCGTCGTCTTCATTAAATACTACATTTGGGTTCACTAACTTCTCTCTCTCCTTGTTCATTGCTGACAGAGATATCGAAGGGATCTCATTTGTGATTTGTCTTTCACATGGGTATCTAGCATGCATACCGTTAGTCAGATTGCTCTACCAAAGGAAGACTTTGCAGAAACTGTGGTTCTTATATCAGAATGTGTTTGGTGGTGGGTTGATGAATGAGTTTGAGGATCAAGGGCTGGTTTACACGCACTATTTAACTGCATCTTGACTGCTGTTCCTTTATCATGATGAACTGGAAGGATGATGTAGTGGGAGGGCAAAATGCAGTTATGTTTTGTGCATATACATGAAGAAAGATGTGAGTTGTGGGTGACTAGCCAGTACAACGTGAGAGTTAATTAAAACTTTAAAAAATTTATTGCAAATGCTATCGGGTTTGTACAGTTGCTCCTTGTGCCCTTGCATACCTTTTGAATAACTCAGCGTGATCTTGCCCACGGTGTTCCATGTAGCTGGTAACATTGCAAAGAGCAAATTGATTAACCCGCCCCTCTTTTTCTAATTAGGCTGTCCTGGCCTTCCCAAGCGACATGCTGAACAAAGGCTGGAATTCTTTGCCTAAATGAAGAAAAAACATAGTATTGTGGAATCATATTTACTATATGTATCTCCATTCTGAACAACCATGGAATGTGTCAGGTTTCCTAATAAGGTGAAAATTTGAATACTGTATTATTATTTCTTAGCTATCATTATTAGTGGTTTCTGCTAAGGCTAGAATTCCTATTACTATAGCTCATGCTTAAGTTTATGGATTTAAACAAACCCCTAATACTTATCATTAAACTTTGTTGCATGACTCGTCCCATACCGTTTGTGCTACCTTAAGTCATAGTTTAAATCAAAATTATAATTCACATTCAAACTCCAGTAGCATTTCAGGAAATATGTAGTACATATACAGTATGAAAATGGAAATTTGTTTGAATATTTTTAAATATATGGTGCATAAATGTACACACTCTAAAAAATGCTGGGTTAAAAATAACCCAAATTGGTTTTATTTTTAGCCCAGCTGCTGTTTAAATATGGGACAGAACTAAACTAAACTAACCCAGCAAGTTGGGTTGTTCATTTTAACCCAGCAAATGGGTTACTATTCGACCCAAATGCAGGTTCATTTTTAGAGGAATGCTGGGTTTATTTGATCCCATAAGTGGGTTAATATTTTCAGATTGTTTTATCCTTAAAAAAATATTGAAAAATTAAACCACACCATAAACAAATGTGTAAACATGGTAGCTCCTTTATTTTTGGATGAATATAAATACATTCAATAAGTACATTTAAACTATTTCATAAATGTTTTAATAAACAGCATGCAGAACAATAAAGTAACATTTATAATTAATGTTAAATACACTAGGCATTACAAACATTAAACTCCCATTGTATTATTAAAAGGATAGTTCACCCAAAAATGAAAAATCCCTCATTTACTCACCCTCATCCCAGATGTGTATGCCTTTCTTCTGCTACTAAAATTATTTGTTTTTGTTCAGAATATTTCAGCTCTGTTGGTCCATTATATGCAAGTGAATAGTGGCCAGGACTTTGAAGCTCTAAAAAGTACATAAGGACAACATCAAAGTAATCCATATGACTCCAGTTGTTAAATCCATGTCTTCAAAAGTGATATGATAGATGTGTTCTGCAGAAGAAAGAAAGTCATACACATATAGGATGGTATGGGAGTGAGTAGATGATGAGAGTATTTTCATATTTAGGTGAACTAGCCCTTTAAATGTTACTTATAATTCTAGTGTACTGTATATTACTAGAACACTATTTATGTAAGGAATCCATAAAATTAATTCAATTAAAATAATAATTAAAATGCTCTATGTGCAGGCCTGTTTTGCTAAGTGTAGGATATAGAGGAACAAGGACTTGACATCTCAGCCTGCTGGAGGTACTCCACCATATTTGTTCCAACCTACAAAAAGATGCATATCAACCCATAATGTTAGCAGTCTAACAGTCATCTGAATACTGGAAGCATGGCTAATAATTGTAAATGTTTCTGTGTAATGACAGGTCGAAGTTTGCACCAGTTTGTGATTTTTCATACAAGTGTTTGCCTCACTGGTGATGGTTTTAAAGTACAAAGAAAAACTCAGATTTTGATTCTAATATTCGATGGCTCATAATTTATTTATTCATTGATAGTTACCTTTTTTCTACTTTAAACTTAAATACGTTTTCAATGTTTACCGTACATACCAACACTTTTCATGTGTTGTACAAAGCTCCGCATGACGCTCGCCTAGAGCAGTGTGTTGAAACCCTGAAGCCTGTGACACGAGTGTTGTGAAACGGCTTTCATATCAGCGACGCACCGCTCGCATCCGGTGTAGACAGGGTGATACAGGGTATGAACTAAATTAATCATGTAGGTGATATATTTTGGATTCAAATTGGCAAATTTTGCAGAAAGGAGACAGTAAATAAAGCTATTCAGCGTCCAGTGGGCAATACAAGCTAGCAAAGCCAAAGCTCACGAAGCTAGCGTGACATTTAATAACAGCTGATGTCATATGAACTGTCCAGTTCTGATTATGGAATGGTATCTTTGCATTTTCTGGTGTACACAGTAATGATATTACAGATAAAAAATACTGACACAAACCTTATTTCACCGAATAAGCCCTCCAATTTGTCCGCGCTGATAACTGCTAACTCCTGAAGACGATCCAAAAAGCCCGCGACAGGTAATTCAGCAGCTGGGCTGTTCTGATGCCGCCGCTGGGTTGTCGCATCGGGGTGGGGGGAGGAGTGTATAGTTCCAACTGTCAGTGAAAATTACCCAGCCACTAACCCAGAGGCTGGGTTACACAAAAACTACCCACAGAGAGAAAATAACCCAATAAAATGACCCAAAAGGCCCAATCCAGTGTTTGGGTTGAAAACAATAACCCAGCATTGTTTAGTGCAAGTATGTGACTTTTTATAACAGTCAAAACCTATCCCAGTCTTGGGCCGAAGGCAGGGAAACACCCTGGACAGGTGGCCAGTCCATCTCAGGGCCATTATGTAGCACTAAACTCTAATACTTTGGACTTACAATCAGCAGTAACAAGGGCTTTTATTGTAGAATGACTTTTACTATATATTTTTAGTTTGATGACATATTTATGCTTTAGTTTAGCAGGGTAAATATAGCAAACTTCTCTATTCTCTCTTAATGTAGTTTACATTGTTCAATGTGTATTAACAGTTTTGACTGTACTCTGTGTTAGCAAACTAGTCTGCTGCAGTGCCGATTACTTCATCACTACACAACCTACCCCATAATATTTAAATAGATAAAATATCAGAAGCTAAAAAGGAGTAAAAATTATTATTTGAGGATGGCTCTTAAGATGGTGAGTGTGATTATATTCTTGATGTATTTGTTTGCTAGCTAGTTTGCATCCTAGCTATTTTGTTGAATGAATGAATCAGTAGTTTGTATATTAATGTTATGCGAACTGTGACATTAAATTGCTTAGCAGTGTTAACAAGAATTAACTGGATAACTTATACATACCTTTCAAATATAGCACCTTTACGTAAAGTTTCAAATGCTGCTGAGGTATTGACGGTAAAGTTAGCATCTCTCTCCGGCTAATTTTTCCTCTTTTTTAAAGTTGTGGACATGTAATAGTGGATTTCGTTTTTTGTTGTTGGATCAAAAGGGAACTCTTTAATAACATTGACTATGGTCTGCCACTTCTACACGCCAGCTGTACTGTTTCCCCTGCAATTGTTTACTTTTGCATTCCAAACCTGGAAATCTGGAAAAAGGTCCATGGATAGGCCTTAAACTAACCATGAACCTCTGCTACTTTGCGCTCTAACGCATCTACTACAAACTCTTCAAAAAGACATTAGGGACTATGTTTGTCTCATTATTTGAAAATAATTCGAAGGCAATTTGCAAAGCCATACTGAACTGATTGTCCTGTAGATAACAGGTTGTTTGGCCAGCCTACGCTTGGTCTTTGAGACTATTAGATTAGACTATTACATTCAATTGACCTACACAGAATGCTCAGATTAGATCAGGAGGCCAGTAAACAGTGGCTGGCCCGGATGATTTAAACGCATTGTTGCTTAGCGCTGCACTCACAATTGTAGACTTATACAATTACTTTTATATTTACTCAATAGCTGTAATATGATTAAAGGTTCAGATGGTGTGGCTTTGTGCTAGCCACTAAAGATAAACCAATAATTTCCTGTTGTTCCTCAAAGAACAGTAGAGAGATGCTGTTATCAACATTGGCTCATGCTTGGCCTGCAAAAAGCCCCATCCCTGGCTAACCTGAGAAAAAGATCCCTCAGATAACAGCAAAATGCAGCTAACAAGGGAGCTGTAATTCCTACTTGTCTACTTTTGTTTCCATCTATTAAAAATTATTGCTCCTACATGACATCTTGAGGTTTCTTAAAGTTCACCCTGTTGTTCCAATTGTCACAGCAGTCCTCTTATCAAAATAAATTAAGATTTTGCATGTCCTTTATATAATGTACTGTACATATGGTTATTTCTATTTCTTGTGTTGATTTAATTAGAACCATGGGCATGGAGTGCAGTTTTCTTAGGATTAACATTGTTTTTACACAGTATGGTTTCTCTTCAGCAGTCTCATGTTTTTGTTGGAGGAAAAAAACTTAGTTAGGGACTGCTTATTGAGTCAATGTGTAATGGTTATTAAACCAACCTTGAAGGAGTGTGAGAAGTTTTATTAACTCCTTTATTGGAATAAAGTTACTCTTGCCTTTTATGCTGTATTGGTTGCTTCAAGGTAAAGGTATATATTTGCTTTCATTTTTAATTAAAGTACATAAACTCATTACGCACTGAAAAATTAATTGACATTTGCATTTTTTAAACAATGTCAAATACCGTTCAAGCCGAACAATTTGCATAGTAATCACATTAATGTAAAATGAAGAGGAGGGAAATTAAAATTTGAGGGCAATACGAATAAAGTTCTTACTTCCCTCCTACATGCAAGATTTTATTCAGTAAACACTGACTATGTAATTTGATAGTCTGTTTCATACAAACTGTGTAGCAGGGACACATTAAGTATTTGCTGTTTTTTTCTTTTTTTTTTTTTTTTTGACTAAATACAAAATGCCAGACTGGTATATTTACTAAGTAGGATCAGCTTTGACCAAACTGGCTTATCCCCTCTTTCTCCTTGTGTTTGACGCAGGATCCCTGGTGAGATCCCGTTGGCTTATGATCCCCCTGCTCATGCAGGCCTGGCTCCTGGCTTCCCAAGGCAGAGTCCGAGAGAAACCATGTCCCCGAAGCTGCCGATGTGATGGCAAAATAGTGTATTGTGAGTCCAATGCCTTCCGTGACATGCCAAAGAATGTGTCCTTAGGATGCCAGGGCCTCTCTCTGCGTTACAACAGCTTGGTAAACCTTAGGGCTGGTCAGTTTGCCAACCTCGGACAGCTGGTTTGGTTGTACCTCGACCACAACTACATCAATGCAGTGGACAAGCAAGCCTTTCAGGGTGTTCGAAGACTAAAGGAGTTGATCCTGAGCTCCAACAAGATCACACATTTGGAAAATAACACGTTTCATTCGATCCCCAACTTACGCAATCTGGACCTCTCCTACAACAAATTGCAAGTCCTGCAGCCAAATCAGTTCCAAGGATTGCGCAAACTGTTGAGTCTTCACATCAGATCGAATTCCCTCAAGACGGTTCCTATGCGAGTGTTTCAGGATTGTCGAAACCTAGAGTTCCTCGATTTGGGCTATAATCGACTGAGGAGTCTTACGCGTAACGCTTTTGCGGGACTTCTCAAACTGACCGAGTTACACCTGGAGCACAACCAATTCTCGAAGATCAATTTCTCTCATTTCCCAAGGCTGAACAACCTCCGGGCTTTGTATCTGCAATGGAATCGGATAAAGTCAATTACCCAGGGGATTACATGGACCTGGACATCTTTGCAAAAGCTAGATCTCTCCGGGAATGACTTGCAGGTGTTAGATCCGAGCATCTTCCACTGTCTCCCTAATTTGCAGACTCTAAATCTGGATTCCAATAAGCTTACCAATGTGTCTCAAGAGGCTATAGCTGCTTGGATATCTCTTACTACAATCAGTCTTGCAGGAAATATCTGGGAATGCAGCCCCAGCCTTTGTCCCCTTGTGGCCTGGTTGAGGAACTTCAAGGGGAACAAGGAGACCACCATGATTTGTGCTGGACCAAAGGAAGTTCAAGGTGAGAAAGTCATCGAGACCGTTGAAACGTACGGTCTCTGTAAAATAACCCCGACCCCTTACATGCCAATTTCCTCAACTGTAAATTCTCCACTCAAGCCTGGACATTTGCCCCTGCCCACTATGTTTCAGGTAAATGAGAAAATAACTCGCCAAAATCCTGTTGCTCCTACCCCAACAGCTGCGTTCCCACCTGTCCCTGAGCAGGACTTCGAGCATGTTTCTTTCCACAAGATAATAGCCGGCAGTGTCGCCCTCTTCTTATCCGTGGCCATGATCTTGCTAGTGATCTATGTTTCCTGGAAGCGTTATCCCAGCAGCATGAAGCAGCTTCAGCAGCATTCCATGGTGAGAAAACGCCAGAAAAAGGCCCGGGAGACAGAGCGAACCCTCAGTTCCCCACTTCAGGAATATTATGTGGACTACAAACCAACAAACTCTGAGAACATGGACGTACTTGTCAATGGGACAGGACCCTGTACCTACACCATCTCCGGCTCCCGAGAATGTGAGGTATGATCCGTCGCCCCTCCTAAAATCCATTACTACTGCGGGGAACAAGAGGTAAATGTCTTGTCGATGTGAGGCAAAACAAAATGTGTTGTCTCCCCCCTTTTCCACCGCTAGCTGTTCCCCTCTAATGGGTAGGAAACATGGGTCAGTGCATGACAACTTGAGTCTTGAAGTTTTCATGCTTTTTAATCAAAGTTTTGTTTACTTCTTTTTACCTCAGGAAGAGTAAGATACAAACATTCTTGAGCTGGCAACACCTAGTTATACATCAAACAAAAGTACTTGTTTTGGAAATTGTATCTCTCTGCTAGCTTAGAGCAAAACATTGTGTGTTGCTAACTGAAATACATCATCGATTGGCCAAAAATATGTATGTACTTTCAAATATTGGATCCAAGTCTCCGTGCATTGGTCTTTTCCTATCCTCTGTGTGTTTTTGCATTAATATCAATGTGTTACGCTCCAGGCAAATGGCCTCTGGGTCAAATTAATTGTGGTGGCTTGCTTGTGTAGAGCAAAGAGACAAAAAAAGACACTGATGAAATGTGAGAGCTAATATATTGGTGTGGTTCCAAGATAAATATTTGCCTCATTTTGGATTCAAGGTAGCAGTGACCGAATTATCCAAAGATCTGAGAGAATTTCCTTAATCACACATTTTGTTATACAAGTCACCAGTTCAGGATGTAATTTAATATTCACATTGCTGATCCTCATATGTATTCTCACCGCCTGGCCACTTCCGATGTTCAAAAAGATCTGAGACTTCGCATATGTATGCTTTGTCATAGGTTCTCCCTATCAAATTCCATAAGACAGAGGTCTAGACACAGTGGATATCGAGAAAATAAACATTAAGCCTTTTGCCATGAAACAGCTACTATTGGGAGTCAAAGTACGCACAATACAAATAAAATTTTTATTTAAGCAACAAAACAGCAAAAGCAAAGGCAATCTACTTGGTGGAAATATATACAGGTCTAATTATCCATGGCTTTCACTAAAGGTCATCTTGATTACTGTCTCCATTTTTAATTTTATCACGTTGTTTACAGTGTAATGAAATGCAAGGATAAGGGTCAGATCTGCAGGCGGTCACACTTATGGTACAGCCATCATTTCTTGCTTTGTTGATTCAGTTGATTCTAAGTAAAATTCACATGGCTGTTATACTTCCATTCGACGTAATGAGCCAGCCCAAGGGGATGCGTTTGAAAAGATTAAAGTGCCATGAAATATGATGGAGCTGGTTTCCTTTACACTGTAAATAGCGCATATCCCAGTGGAAATTTTATTTCTCATAGGTTGCTTGTTCAAAAGCTAGGAAGAATTTATCAGAGATTTCATTTAAGTATCATCTTTGTCTCAGATGTTTCTCCTAAAATTCCTTAGAAGAAATTAAAATAGTTTAGGATTTCAAATAATTTGGACTTTGTTGAGAACTGTTTGAGTTAATGTTGAAATCTCTGACTTTTGGTTGCAGATGTTGACATCTTGGCAAATCTGACATTGCTAAGTGTGATTAGGAATTTTTTTAAGGAGAGTAGTAGTAGAATCTAAGTCTCTATTTAATCTCATTGCTGTCTCAGAAAAAACAACTGAGATATTAATGAGATCTCATTTGTAATTTGTCTTTCCAATGGGATGGCTTGTGACACAAGGTCAGCTGAGATAATTGTTGTGGTAAATTAATGAAATTAACAAATACGACGTAGCAGGTTAGGCCTATCTGTTCTGAAATGCTATGCAGATTGTCTTTGCTTTTGTACCAACAGCTAATATTTCACTTTAGTGGTCTACTCTTAAATGTAAACGAGACAGGTGGCGATTCACACTGTCCCGCTTGTGTTTGTTCCATATTGATTCATTTGCTTTATGGTTGTTTGTTTTGAGAGCATCCATCATGTGTCCTCTGCCCTCTTTGTTGGTCCCGTTGATGTGTGTTTTTCTGCCTTTTGACAACCCCCCTCCCCCAAATGAAAACTGTTGAACCTAAGCCTGAATTTTACTCTGTGTTCACAGGACATAAGTAACCTTTAACATTTATGTAAAAAAGCAGTCATGTTCGAGTGAGAGTGTGACCTTGTGTGAACCATTTTTGTTCCCTGTTGCTATGTAACAGGAGGGAAAGCATATAAATTGATGCACGGTATTATATCATCCATATAATACTGGAAAATGTACAAATAATTAATCATAATTTTCAGTTAATATTATGCTGTTTTAATAGTCTTAAAACATTGAAATATTTAGTTGTTTTCTTGTGCCATTTGTTTCTATATTTTATCATTAATATAATTATTATTTTTATTTAAATGTATTTGTAATAGGCTGACATGTATGTACTGTTTTTGATGAAGGACACACTTATGCTGGCTAAACAGTACATTCTTTAGGTATGCATGCAAGTAGTATGAATACATTTTGGACATACTTCATTTACATTTATGCATTTGGCAGATGCTTTTATCCAAAGCAACTTACAGTGGCCTTATTACAGGGACAATCCCCCTAGAGCAACCTGGAGTTAAGTGCCTTGCTCAAGAACACAATGGTGGTGACTGTGGGGATCAAACCAACAACTTTCTGTTTAGCAGTTCAGTGCTTTAGTCCACTGCACCACCATGTAATAACAACAACTGTGAAAACGATCTGCTTTGGTTTTGTTTAACAAGCAACATTAAAGCACAAGGAACAATTATCTTGGTATATATATATATATATATATATATATATATATATATATATATATATATATATATATATATATATATATATATATTATTAAATTGTAAATTATTTATACATCAGAGAAGTTGGTTCTGCTTCTTAATTTTTGCTGATTTTAATAATAACAAAATAAGTAGACAACAGCATCTTTTTTTTACTATAATATGACTGTTGTGGTAATCATCACTGAAAACGATGGGAATAGTAAAATTAAAACATCTGGATGCATTATGCTAATGTGAATTGAGGGATAAAATGTGCTTAAAGGAATGTTCCAGGTTCAACACAAGTTGAGCTAAATCGACAGCATTTGTGGCATAATGTTGATTACCACAAAAATTAATTTCAACTCGTTCCTCCTTTAAAAAAAAGCAAAAATCGAAGGTACAGTGAGGCACTTACAATGGAAGTGAATGGGGACATTTTTTGCAGGGTTTAAACAGAAATTTGAATCTTATAGTTTTTATAAAAGCACTTTCATAAATTCTTCTGTTAAAACGTGTATTATTTGAGCTATAAAGTTGTTTAAATTGTCATTTTTTCAGTGGTTTTAGGGTTTGTTGACTACATCGTCATGGCAACAAAGTTGTAAAAATGGCTATAACTTTAACAGAAAAGGTTTATAAGTGAATTATACTTTAGAAACAGTGAGTATTTTAACATTTAAAATTTGGCCCCATTCACTTCCATTGTAAATGCCTCACTGGAACCTCAATTTTTGCTTTTTTTAAAGAAAAGGAGGAACGAGCCAAAATATATATTTTGTGGTGATCAACATTACGCCACAAATGGTTTCGATTGAGCTTAACTTGTATTGAACCGGGAACATGAAAAGTGTCCTGAAAATAATGTAACAATGCAAAAAAATCTTAAAGGTATAGTTCACCCAAAAATGAAAATTCTCTCATCATTTACTCAGCTTAATGCCATCCCAGATGTGTATGACTTTCTTCTGCTGACCACAAATTAAGATTTTTAGAAAAAATATCACAGCTCTGTTGGTCCATTCAGTGCAAGTGAATGGTGGCCAGAGCTTTGAAGCTCCAAAAAGCACATAAAAGCAACATAAAACAAGACCATACGACAAAATGGCATTGGTTCTCAGGTGTTTACATTAGTAACCAAACATGACATGCCAATCTGAAAAACTATGAAGTGTCATTTTATGGAAGGAGCTGCGTAAAGATTCTTCTAAAATGTCTACTTTTGTGTTCCATGTCAAAATATCAGCATATGTGATTATTTATGTTATTAATGACATAATTAAAATTTAAAATTAAACTATTATCTTAAATTTTTCCCCAATACTGAATATTTTGTATAATGGTTATATACTGAAAATGCTACCGATTTCCTTCAAAGTTTTATAGTTCCTTTGACTATCCTTCTTTCTGTTTAATCGCACTGTTGCTCTACTAGCGAGTCCCTGGCAGCTTTTTGTTGACAAGGCAGAACCGCAAGAAGTCCAGGCAGTGTGCCATTATTGAAGCCCCTTGATGTTGGGAGCCGTCAGGCCGGCCATATTTACAGCAGGAAGGACCTTGGTTCTATCTCGGAAAATTGGAAGTGTCGAAGAGGGAGATCAGACACATAAAGCTACAGCTGTCGGAAAGCAATTATTATTGTACGCCGATAACCTGTGACCTCCACTGACCGTGGTCAGTAGCATTGCTCGAACACAGATAAAGGTACAAGGAAGAGACGAGGTATAGATTTAGGCCAATGCAATCTGGAACATTGGTCTTATAATATTGTATGATTGGGGACAGACTTTTTCCTACTGTACACATACAGCAAGAGTTTTTGAATGGACAGAAAATGACATATGGCGGGGGGGGGGATGGGGGGGCATCTCTTGAACCATTTTGAAATTGCTGCCTTGCACAAATCAATATATATGCTTGGCAGCCTCAAAGAACAACATTTTTCACCTTTGTAAATTGATGGCTAATATTTTAAATGTAGTTCAGCTTTGACTTTGATAGTTGATGAGGGACGCTTCTAACTGCTGTAATTGTAGTAATTTTTCACATTTAAGAAATGAAAGAAAGTGACTGCATTAAAATAAATAAAAGTATACAAAAATTTGAAATAAAAAGTAACATTAAAAAGATAGATTAACTTAAATTGGGGGGGTGGTTGGGGGGGTGTTCACCCAGGGCACCATACAAGCTAGAACCACCACTGTTTGGAATAACATGTGGGTGAGTAAATAATGACAGAATTTAACATTTTCTAAGTAAACTCGTTCTTAAACTTGTTAAAAAAATGCAGCAAAATTCCTTTGCCACTTCTTTTAATGATGAAAGTTTCATATGCAACTAACCAGCTGCTGTGTACTTTAAATCCACCATGATAATTGTTTGACCAGCAAAACTACCATAACAAAAAAGTGAGGATCAAATGCTTGTTTGATCTTCAAATGTCATATCTGTCTTTGCAGATGTATTAATGAGAGTTTCGTACGTAACACCACTGTGAAATCCCTGTCTATTAATTGCACAATGTTTTGGCATTCCTCCAAAAAAGGAGATACTGTTTAAAGCCAAAGGGGCTTTGGCAGCATTGTTTCAGCTTATTAAAATGAACAATAGCTTTCCTGAAACTACAAATGTCCTCTTTAGCAATACAGGGCCCTCCCAGTGCTCGCTGTCAGGTCAGCTCCTTTTGCTCCAAATGGCGAAGGCTTCGTCCTTCAGTTCTGGAAGGTTTCCCGGTGCTTCTGGCCCGAGCAGCAGTGCTTCACCTTTTCCATAGCAACTGTCCTGGCCAATCCAGCCTCACTTGATGGGCCACATTGGTTGTTTTATACAAACATAGGGCTGGGATGTAGAGGTTGTGTGTGTTTGTATTGGTATGGTTATGCATATTTCTTCAGAGACTATTGGCATGAGTTCTGAAAAGCTTCCCGACCTATATATCTATATCAGGAAAAGTTTAAATTCAAGTCTCTGTAATGTAATGATGTTTTTTCTATGTGGTTTAAAAGATACTTTTTTTGCAGTAATGTGATTCTAGAGTGATTTTGGGCATCACAGGTGCACTCTCAACCCTAAGGCTGCTCCAAAATGTAGGCAGCAAAATAATGCTGTCTTTTAAGGCCACACTAATCAGTTTCCTAATGTCATCGTTTACCAAAATATTTGGTAATAGAGCGTATTTTCGAAAATCTCCATTCTTTGTTAGAGGAAAACACTGGTCTACTGTGTATGAGAGGTGTAAATGTAGCAAAATCAAATGTAGAAGGCAATCCCAGAATCCACTGAAATTATAAATACACCTACACTACCGTTCAAAAGTTTGGAAACACTAGGACATTTTTGTTTTTGAAAGATGCTTCTGTTCACCAAGAATTCATTAAATGAATAAATAAAAAAAAAAAAACTACCAAAACATTAGTAATGTTGCAAATTATTATTACTGTTTGACATACATTTATACTTTTATTATTTTAAAATGTCATTTGTACCCATGCTAACAAAGTTCCATTTTCAGCAGTCATCACTCCTGTGATGATAAAAGTGATGTAATCGTACTGTGGCACGTAATCCTTAAAGGGGTCAGGAAATGCTCTTTTTTATAGGTTTATTATCTTCCCTGAGGTCCACTGATAATGTTAATAAACCAAAACAGTCATAATTGAGTAATATATGATCATTTTCCACCCTGTCTCTGGCCCTCTGTCTGAAATGCTCGATTTTGGCATAAGCGCCTCCTTAAAACTTTTTGGTTAACTAACATCGTGCAGCCCCTTAAAATGAGCCATATTAGAAACTTAATCTGAAGAGAATGAACAAGCTCCACAACATTCTAAAACTGCATTTCAGGGGTTACATATCCAACACATTGCATCTGAATATTTTAAACTGTTCATCTCAAGCACAATTATTAAAACTCCTTGTCTACACCAGACGTGAGAGTCGTGTCGCATCAAAAGCAATAGAACCCATTTTAATCAATGATGCTGTCTACCATGGAAGCGTGGTTTAGAAAGTTTGTGTCAACATGCCTCAAGCCGCTGCATCGCGTCAACTATCAAACAGTCATAACATTAGAAATATTCATTAATTGAACTGTTAACTTACTGTTTTGCATCAGGTCCATGTGTTTTTAACTGCCCCATCCTTCAATAACAGTTTCTTTGCAAAGCTTGAATCATTTTATGACTGGCTCACAAGCAATCCATGCTGATAGCCAAAAAATAAAAAATAAAACTTGCAATCCACGCTAAAATACGTTGAAGACACATCCAGTTTCCAGTATCTTCCTGCACTGAAATGTATGAAGGTAAAATTGTGCCTAAATTATTTGCATGCACAGAGTAAGGTTTGTGAAGCGTAAATCAAATTGCAAGCGTAAAAATAAATTGCATGCGCACAGAACCTTTTGTAAAGGTATAAATCAAGTTGCAAGCGTAAGAAAAAAATATTAGCAATATTTTAATGATTTGCATAGGTGTAATTCATGTGTTGTGAATCTGTAATTTCATATTAACTCAAAGTAAATTTGGTGTGAATTCTTCTGACTTCCTTTTTTTCTCGCTTACACTTTTGGCACTGTTTTTGCACCTAAACATGGCCAAAAACATTGCAAACCTACAATCAGCGATATGCAAGCAAGAAAGGGTGTCATGAACAGCAAAACTGATTGACAGCGTAGAATCAGTCTGTATGTGTAAAATAAACTACTGCAAACCTGTAAATGACTTGTGTTTGTGGCATAAATATTTACCAAAAATAATCATCATCCCTTTGTTGTGCTCACACTTTTGGCACAAATTTCTCACTGAAAAGAGTTTTGCAAGCTCGAGGGGGGAGGTGGGTCTTCCTGCTTCTGGTAACCAATCAAATGAGGTTCTGCTTGACCAGTTTACTCTGACCTGATTGGTTTAATAACGTGAAAGACAGTTTCTTCTTCATTTGGCTCAGCGTCGTTCCTCTGGGTATCTCTCCTCTCTTAAATATTAAACTGAAATATTTATACATACACATTCTTTTATTGCGAATGTAAAGTTGAGCTGACACCATTTATTGATATAAATCTCAATCTGGTATTCAGATGTTTATTCTTGTTGCAGTTCATTATTTTAATGATATTTTAATTACTTTCAATTATCATTGGTATGGCAAATGGATGGATGGATGGATGATGGATCATTGGTGTCATTGGTAACTCATTCTAAAAAACAAAATGATAAACATAAAGTTTCTATTTATCTGTTTGCAGAGTTTTGTTTTATATAGCTTACTTTATTAATTTGTTTTCTAGCATGAGTTCTGTGATACCAGCTAATTCCATCTATACACCAAAATGCCTTGCCAATGATAATTAATAGTAAATATAATTAAATAGTGTATGTATTAATATTTCAGTTTAATATTTAAAAGAGGAGAGATACCCAGAGGAATGACGCTGAGCCATATGCAGAAGAAACTGTCTGTCACGTTATTAAAACAATCAGGTCAGAGTAAACTGGTCAAGGAAAATCTAATTTGATTGGTTACCAGAAGCAGGAAGACCCACCTCCCCCCTTGCGCTTGCAAAACTCTTTTCAGTAAGAAATTTGTGCCAAAAGTGTGAGCACAATAAAGGGAAGACGATTATTTCTGATTATTTCTGGAAAATATTTATGCCACAAACACAAGTCATTTACAGGTTTGCAGTAGTTTATTTTACACATACAGACTGATTCTACGCTGTCAATCAGTTTTGCTGTTCATGACACCCTTTCTTGCTTGCATATCGCTGATTGCAGGTTTGCAATGTTTTTGGCCATGTTTAGGTGCAAAAACAGTGCCAAAAGTGTAAGCGCGAAAAAAAGGAAGTCAGAAGAATTCACACCAAATTTACTTTGAGTTAATACAAAATTACAGATTCACAACACATGAATTACACCTATGCAAATCATTAAAGTATTGCTAATATTTTTTTCTTACGCTTGCAACTTGATTTATACCTTTACAAAAGGTTCTGTGCGCATGCAATTAATTTTTACTCTTGCAATTTGATTTACGCTTTCACAAATCTTACTCTGTGCATGCAAATCATTTAGGCACAATTTTACCTTCATACATTTCAGTGCAGGACGATACTGGAAACTGGATGTGTCTTAACGTATTTTAGCGTGGATTGCATTTATTTGTTTTTTTTTGGCTTACTCTGTGCATGCACATTTTTTTATCACGCTTGTAACTTCATTTATTCTTTTACAAATCTTACTCTGCACATGCAAATCATTTAGGCACTATTTTACCTTATAGAAATGCACATAGCCGGAAACGCATATTAACATGCATATTAATTATGTCTTGTGGATATACTTTTAAAACAATAACATTTACGGATTGGCCCCATTCACTTCCATTGTAAGTGCCTCACTGTAACACAGATTTTTATTTATTTTTAAAAGAAAAGGAGGGACAAATCAAAATAATTTTTTGAGGTAATCAACATTATGCCACACATGCTGTTGTTTGAGCTTGGCTTGTTTTAAACCTGGAATATTCCTTTAAGATGCTTTTTAAGCAGGGCATTCGTAGTACTCAGATCTCAAATCTTAAATGTCATGAAACTTTACATAAAGTAGGCTGCAAGGTAACAAAATATAACCTGGGGGCAATACAGCTTGCGTTGTTGGTGTTTTTTGTAAATGAAACATGCTCGTGAAGGATGCTTAGGGCTTTTCCTTTAGATAGCAAAAACAAATTGGAATGGCAAACGAAATAATTTAGGACTTGTAATCATTGGCCTTGATCATAATACTGGGCCCGGATGGTAATAATGCATCCTGAATCGCTCTTCTTTGATGTTATGCTATAACTCAAGTTCTGTTTTAGGTGACTCCAATAGTAAATGTGTACTTGCTGTTATAAATAATCACCTCGAAGGCTTATATATATCCTGTATATATATATGATACTGCTTGTAACAGTTCATATAATATACTTAAATCAATAATTCATGTCCATTTAGTATTATTATTTTTATTATTATTAATCGTAAAGTACCTGCATATTAAATATTTGCTTTATGTTGGGTTCTGATCACCCTGTTGGGGTTTATTTTGCAATAATGATATCTGACAATACGTTATCCATCATATATTATTTATCTCCGCCCACGTGGCCTAGGTGACATCAGCAGAAAATAAAAGTCATTTCCGAGGCAGAGCAATTTGTTACATTTAGATGCAAGATTACAAAGATAATAGATAATAGCATGCACTAAAGCATCATGCACAATACATTTAAGCATGCACAAGTACAATTTTATTTCATTATTTTTTTCTAAAATCTCTAACTATAGAGCGTAATAGTTGAGTTCCCGAAGTAAAAATCCCATTCATTTTCCACCTTGGTAAATAGAGTTTTAACGATAACTTTTAAAACTTTAAAGAAAAACCTACCATGAGCTCCGAGGTAGTTGATAGATAGTATTTGATACCGTTGAAGCCATAATTCTGCGTTATTTCAATATACACATATGCAGTTACTGTTTCTTTTTTCTTCAATGAAGTGTGGGAACAGTGCTTTTTATTGCATTGACCTGTCTGGTTAAAAAAAAAAATGTCACCCTGATGTGTGTTTAAAGCTCGAGCTTTACTGGTGGCTCTCAGGCAAAGGCAGACCTCGAGTGAATTAATGAATTGATAATGAAATTAAATTATACAGTTCCATTTAGGCAGGCGTTTGGAACAAAAGGTATCCTTCAGACGGCTGTCGTAAGTCTTGACCTCCGATGACTGGAATGCTGCTGATACTGTCACAAAGACACTTGAATCAGGATGAAAGCACATGTGATATTGATTCTAGGTGACTCCATAAGAGATTTGATAATCCAGTGAAAGAGGACAGGTTATTCCTCACAGAACTTTACTGATGGGCCTACTGAGATGACACCATCTGTTCTCATTTATTTTGTTTTCTGCAAAAGTGATTTGAACGTAATTATCTCCTGAGAATCTCATCAAAGAGTTCGCAGTGGGAAGAACATTGTGATCTAGACAATACATTGACCCCAGAAAGTTTTTGGACATTTAAAGGGAAAATTGATCCAAAATCAGAAACTCAGTCATTATTTACTCACCCTCATGTTGTTTCAAACCTGTATGGCTTGCTTTCTTCCAAGGAACACAACAGGAGTAGTTAGGGAGAAAGACAGCCTCACTTTCATTCTATCGATAAAATGTGCACTTAAATTTAATATTGAGGCTGACATTCTGCCTAACCTTTTGTGTTTCAAGGAAGAAAGTCATACAGGTTTGGAACAACATCAGGGTGAGTAAATGATAACATAATTTCCTTTGTTTTGTTTTTTTTTTTGGGGGGGGGGGGTGGCTACTCTTTAAAAAAAAAAACCTTAACAAAGAAGGAACAGGAAAATACTGTAACTACATCTCCTTCTCTCCTCTCCTGTGGCTGTCCTGGATTTGGCTGTGTTTTTGGAATGCACACATCATGGCAGACGGTGTGGTGTAGATGCCCCTTTGTCTGTTTGTGCTCCCATTACAAGCAGAGATGCACACAGCTGTGAGCAGGGCATCGCTTTAGCCTTCATTATTGCATTTGAGTGTAAAGGCTTTGTTTTGGCTGAGCGCACAGCTCAGGTGGCTTTATTGAGTGTGGGACTGGGTCCAAACCTGCAGCTGTGTGCATAAAGAAACTTAAGAGGGCCTTTTCTAGAACTGATTCGATTTTTACGCATTTTTATGCAAACCAGTGTGGCATATATTAGGGCTGCACAACATGAACAAAACGGATATTGCGATTTTACTTTTGACCAGAATTTGATATGGTTTTGCCTATGTTCTACTGCAAATAAAAGGCTACTCTTTGAGGGTTCAC
This sequence comes from Myxocyprinus asiaticus, assembly GCF_019703515.2. Taxonomy (NCBI): domain Eukaryota; kingdom Metazoa; phylum Chordata; class Actinopteri; order Cypriniformes; family Catostomidae; genus Myxocyprinus; species Myxocyprinus asiaticus. The sequence goes on along the minus strand of NC_059367.1, from coordinate 4,954,477 downwards.
ATTTGAGCCTTCTTAAAAAGAACTAAACGTGGACCTTTTTTCACTTTAGCCACAAACAAACAAATAAATAAAACAAACATTTTCTTCATATTCATGTTGTACCTGTCCACTGTGTACCTGTTTTTGTCCACTTTGTGATAGGTTCTCAGCCCACTATACATCATCATTATTTTTGGAACCCAGTCAACTTGAATATTATATTATTGTAATATTTTTAATAGATTATTAATATTATTTATGATACAATAGTAATATATTTCTGTAATAAATCTTAACTTACATGAGGCATTGCTATGCAAACTAGTTAAACCAGAGTTCTAAACCTCTGCATCTGCATGAAGAGTTTGTGTGTACAGTTGCTGTGTTCACAATTACAACATCTGTATAATGTGCTTCTCATTTTAAAGTCTCCTCCCTTGTCCACAAATACCCAGTGCAATGGGGTGTAAACATAGACAAACATATTTGGCATTATGCAAAAATGAAATTAAAGGGAATCTGGGGTGTTTTAAATATAACGCACTCAGCGCACATAAGCAAACCCTCATGTTGTTCCAAACACTAATGACTTTCTTCCGTGGCTCACAAAAGATGTTAGGCAAAATGTTAGCCTCAGTCACCTTGTACATTTATCTTTTTTTCCATACAATCTACCTAACATATCCAAACATCTGCCTAATAAAAAAAATAAAATAAAAAAAATAAATTGCAAGCAATATGTAAATCACAAAAATGTCATTGTATTTTAGTAGATGTTTAATCAGTGACCGAGTAACCTGCATTTGCTACTTTTTTTATTTTGATAATTTTTTATGGTAAAGTTGCAAGTAATAGACAATACTATATTACAAGATTTTTGATGAAACATACTTTATTTATGTCAGATCACAGCATAATTTGGTAGCACTTTATTTTACGTGTCCTTGTTCTACATATTACATGTAATGACTATAGTAATAACAGTAAATTATGCATAATTACAAGCAACTAACCCTAAACCAAACCTTAACCCTAAGCAGAGGTGGATCTACCAGGGTAGCATAAGGTGGAAAAATGCCACCGTAAGAAAAAACATTGCCACCCCATCTGCCACCCCAGAATAAGTATCCAAATGTATTAAATATAAATGTAAGTATATTATAGTTGATGTTGACATTTTGTTGGGGTTTATTCATGTCGAACTGCCTCAACTCTCACCGAACGCACAAATGACTACACAGACCCATACCAGACTCAAATTACAGCAGTGGCCAATCGTGTAATTGATTACAGCAGCAGCCAATCACAGCATCGGACCAATTGCGTACTTGCTTGAGTACTTGTACTTGAGGTTTTTTTTCGTTTTTTTTCTCAACAATCACAACAGTGACCACATGGAGAAATACATGAAAAAAAAAAAAAAAGAGTTCAAAGATGAGTTGTTTCCAAGTATTCACTGAATGATTATTAGATGCATCGCTGTCAGTTATGGGTTGAGCTGGGTGAGATGTGTCCTCACCACTTTTTGTAATAGCTTTTCATCTGTGTGTGTTTTGACTGGCGATCCGGCGCTGAAATGTTTTATTTTTAATGTTATGATAAGTGTTCGTTGCGGCTGTTATCAGTGTCATTTAGTGTCAGCAGTTTTTCCACCCATCGCGCTCTTTTCCGTGTCCCCCATTGTGGTGGCCTTCTTGGCTGTATTGTTTGCTTGTATGTAGAGTGTGGGTTGTCTTTTGCTCTTTCCCTCCCTCTCTCTTAATCGCTCTCAGGTGTGGGGTAACCAGGTGCTGATTGTTGATGGGGCACGCCGGTGCGCAGGGTGTTTCCTCCCTATATAAACTGAGTGTTTCATGGCTGGGTTGTGCGATGGCAGACGGGTGTTCGTGAGCTGTGTCATCTCGTTCAAGAGTGCTTAGGTGCACAGGTGCACATTGACTTTTTTCTGGGTTACCGCTGCTGGTGCGGAGAGTTTGTGGTTGTGGATATCGCTGTCTGAACTTCAGAGTTCAATGTTTTTCATACACAGAACTGTCAATAAATGTGTCTGTGTTTCTGCTTCTCTTGTCTCCCCGCATCTTTTATTGCATTTTTATTTTTAAAGTGTAAAACTGTCCATGTCCACTGACATACAGATGCAATTTTGTTTTATTAAAATAAAAAGTGATATGTGGGCAAATTAGAACTCTGAACCTCTAAACACTAGAGGCAAACAATTACCACTAGATCAATCAGTCATGTTCTTAATCAAAGTGCTGATCTATGAATTAATCTACTGACAAAAAAAATTCCCAAGACTGATAGTGGCAGATGTAGAGATGAAATTACCATATTATGTGTGTGCTTGAATCGGTCATTAAGAATGACTATTTATCAAACCAGGTAATTTAAAAGAATCTTTTACTGTGCATAACATAATTAATATTCATGAGTTTTGCAGCACTGCCCCCAACAGTACAATTTTCCGTACAGCTTATTTTTATTTAGGCCTGACTTTGTGTTAATCTTCGCTTTCAAATGGCTTATTCTGTCTGTTACAAAGGTGATAGACCTACAGGACTTAATAAGCAGAATAACATGTGATATGAATGCATTCTCCATCCATGTGTACACTTAACACAATAATAATAATTAAAAAAAAATCACCTGCATAAGATAGTGACGTTTAGTCCGGATTGACAGTTCTATATGTCAAGCTAAGGAACATTTAGAATTTGTTGATGTGTTTAATAGACAATGTCTTGGTGCTCTGGAGATAGACATTTTGTTACTTATTTATTATTGTTATGCAATTGTTTTTTAATGTTGGCAAATCAGTAGCAAAATGGTTACTATGTGGTTCCTGTGGAAATGCAGTTGTATCGCAAATTCATGGGCATTTGTAATTTGATAGTGACTCCAATTAATGAACTAGTAATTGTTTCAATGAAGTTTGGTACCTTAATCCATTAAAACCAAGCATGGGCACTTGCTTTGTTGTTGCCACCCCTCACAGTCTGCATGCTACCCCCTTGCCACCCCATAAAAAAATTCTAGATCTGCCCCTGACCCTAAGTAGTAAGTACATGTTGCTAATTAATATCTCAGTATTTACATATGTAATTACACTGTAACAAGGACACTGTAAAATAAAATGTAACCCATAATTTTATGAGATAAGGAACCTGAAGTGTCCATATTCGGCTTGTTCCAGCACAAATTGTGCACTTGTCCTCTTTATATAAGACATATTCTTTGGACTCAAATGCTCTCAAATGTAATTTTTAATCTTAAATCAGCATTACTTTCAATTCTCTGCCAAAATCCGCTGGCTTGATTGACAGTAACGTTATTTCATTTCAATTTAGGGCCCAAACACCAGCTTGATCCGGTTATGACAGAAGTAAGTCAACTGTAACCGCTTTTGCCCTACTAAAGTCTTGAAATGTATCTGATTACGTTTCCTCTATGGTCATGCAATGTCTATTAAATTGAATCCATGAATAGTGAAAAGAGAATATCTGTGTGCTTGAAGGACAATATGATAACAACATTTTGTATTTATGCAGCGGTGTTGCGACTGAGCAATATTACTGGCATATAGAACATCTGTCTCAATGCTATTCAGAACGGCATGATTATACCATGAACCAACATGTGCACTTTCATGCTAATGCAGAAACCATCACAAATGTGCTGAAGAAGTTTCTCAGTGATATTCTACATTATTTAACATGTGTGTAGCCACAGCAGCATCAAACGGGATGTCTCGGAAGCAACACATTAAAAGTTGCTCTGCGTCCAGAAGATTTCTCGATGAGAACTGGCCTGTCTATCAATCTGTGCTTTCATGTGAGGCCTCAGCATGGGAACGGAAAGCATAAGACCCTAATCGCGTTTCCACTGGCTAGAATAGCTAATAGCTCCCTCGTTCACCACATCTTTTGCTCTCCTCTGCGATCCACTGTCCTTACGCCTCCTTAAGGGGCTGTTAAAACCTAATAGGATTTTGTTTTATTTCGCATGCTAGAAAGTCTCATCAGTTTGGCCCGAACATGAGAGGCATTCACTTTTTGCCCCTGAAATGACGATTAAAGTTTTAATGGCACTTTATGCATGCACAACTGCCAGGTGGAGTGACATCATGGGCTCGGTAGCTTGGTGCATCCCACCTATTCCATTTAATCAGCCCTCCTGTATAACGACGTTTTTAGCCGGCACTTTCAAAGAAGAGGATACACTTTAGTGTACCATTACTTATTTTAAAGCATAAGAAGCACAAATCCCATGCTTTTGAGAACTGTTAGATATGTTAGATAAACTAACATAAAATTATCCAACATAAAATTAACATAGCATGGAAAGTAGCTAGTACTAAAAACATGGAAGAAGTTACATCATTTGGACCATTTTTACAGCATGGCAGGGAAACACATAAATAATCTCATTCCATTTCCTCAATTTTTGCATATATTTTTAGTGTTGACTACATTTGTCAAGTTTTAATCCTCTTACTAAAGTTACTGTCAAACAAATACTAATGGAAAATATAAGCCTATCAATAACTACTAATCAAAATTTGGTACCAAACTAGCTAGCAAGTACTAAGTAATATGAAAGTCAGATCCTGCCTGCTATGAAGGACATACAAAATTTAATTCTGACGTTGTATCTCACAGTTGTGACTTTATTTCTCACAGTTGCAACTTTATTTATTTATTTTTTAAATAAAGTCTTAATTGCAAGATATAAAGTAGCAATTGCAAGTTGTAAACTTCAGATTGCGAGATATAAAGTAGCAATTGCAAGTTAATATTTTGAGTTTGTATTTCGAAATTTCGATTTTACTCCTTGCATTTGTGAGATTGCAAGAAATCTTGCTAGAGATAAACTTGAAATTGCAAGATATATAGTCTAACGTTGGACGCAAAAAAAAAGTTTAAATGAGTATGACAATTATTGGCAAGTATGACAATCAGCTACAATCATCTGTTCAACCAAAACACGCTATTATTAATTTATATCTGACTTTATATCTCGCTATTTTGATTGTATTTCTTACAATTGCTCGGGTAAAGTTGGTTTCACATTCACATATTTAAACTTTATTTTCAGTAGCTTTCTAATGTTGGATGCAAAAAAAGTATATATTGGTATATTAAAATTATTGGCAAGTATGACACACAGCTCTAGTGGTCTAAATCATCTGAAACGTGTTATTATCAGTTTCATGTCGCAATTGCGAGTTTATCGAGTTTATATCTTGCAATCACGACTAGGGCTATCAATCGATTAACATATTTAATCAAATTAATTTAATGGATTTAATAGAATTTATCGCATACATAAATATTTGCTGAGAAAGCCCCTCAAATAACAATAATTCAATATACACTGACGGCCAAAATTTGGAATAACGTACAGATTTTGCTCTTATGGAAAAAAATTGGTACTTTTATTCACCAATGTTGCATTCAACTGATCACAATGTATAGTCAGGATATTAATAACGTGAAAAATTACTATTACAATTTGAAAAAATAAATAAAAATAATAATAATTCAGAACTTTTGATGAGAACTACTTCAAAGAGTTATCATCAAAAAATCCTCCATGTGCAGCAATGACAGCTTTGCAGATCCTTGGCAATCTAGTTGTCAGTTTGTCCAGATACTCAGATGACATTTCACCCCACACTTCCTGTAGCACTTGCCATAGATGTGGCTGTCTTGTCGGGCACTTCTCACGCACCTTACAGTCTAGCTGATCCCACAAATGCTCAATGGGGTTAAGATCCATAACACTCTTTTCCAATTATCTGTTGTCCAATGTCTGTGTTTCTTTGCCCACTCTAACCTTTTCTTTTTGTTTTTCTGTTTCAAAAGTGGCTTTTTCTTTGCAATTCTTCCCATAAGTCCTGCACCCCTGAGTCTTCTCTTTACTGTTATACATGAAACTGGTGTTGAGCGGGTAGAATTCAATGAAGCTGTCAGCTGAGGACATGTGAGGCGTCTATTTCTCAAACTAGAGACTCTGATGTACTTATCCTCTTGTTTAGTTGTACATCTGGACTTCCACATCTCTTTCTGTCCTTGTTAGAGCCAGTTGTCCTCTGTATTTTAAGAATGTAGTGTACACCTTTGTATGAAATCTTCAGTTTTTTGCCAATTTCAAGCATTATATAGCCTTCATTCCTCAAAACAATGATTGACTGATGAGTTTCTAGAGAAAGCTGTTTCTTTTTTTTTTTTTTTTTGCCATTTTTGACCTAATATTGACCTGAAGACATGCCAGTCTATTGCATACTGTGGCAACTCAAAAACAAACACAAAGACAACGTTAAGCTTCATTTAACGAACCAAATAGCTTTCAACTGTGTTTGATATAATGGCAAGTGATTTTCTAGTACCGAATTAGCAATTTAGCATGATTACTCATGGATAAGGTGTTGGAGTGATGGCTGCTGGAAATGGGGCCTGTCTAGATTTGATCAAAAATGACTTTTTTTTTTTTCAAATAGTGATGGTGCTGTTTAATGTATAATGATTAAATAATTATAAATCATTATATTTAAATAATTTTAAATTATATATATATATATATATATATATATATATATATATATATATATATATATATATATATATATATATATAAAGAATACAGAAAATTAAAATGCATTAATTCTGCATTAATTTTTTTGAAGCCAAAAAGTGGCTTCAGAATGCAATATATTGTTTATTTCCATTTTACTGAACATAAGCCTATCATTGGCCTACAGTTCACACAGCAATCCATTTTGCAACTGAATTCGTCAATCACTCCGAGATTTATTATAAGGGCTTGTCTAAGGACGCGTCCGGATTCTTTTGGAGCGTCTCAGTTGTGTTGCGTCATAACGATACCGTTTGTAGGTCGCATTGTCAAGTTAAATGAAGTTTGAAACACAGAAAACCCCGTCTTGAGATCTCTGCCTTCGGATTTGCGCTCCATCAAGCTGTGTTTGGATGCAAGAATGTGTTCTCATCTTGTGTTGTCTACTCTCGGTAAGTGTGGTTTGTTCTCTGTCTATATGAGCTGCGCGTTGCCAATACAGCGAGTTTCGCTTACTGCCCCCTGGAGAAAACAGGTGCTACTCCACGCTTGAATTGCTTATATAGACGGAATATTCCTTATTACGGTCCGGGGACATGATTAATTGTGTTAATTTTTTTTAATGCATTATTTTTTATATAATAAAAACTGCACTGAATTAACGCATTAAATCGGCAGCCCTAATCACAACATTATATTTCTACATTTTGAGTTTATATTTCAACTTCTGATGTAAAGTTAATTTCACATTTGCATATTCAAACTTCCTTTTTCAATAGCTTTCTAACAGTGGATGCAAAAATAATAATATTAGTATATTATATCTATGGCAAGTAAGAAAATCAGCTACAATCAACAAAATCAACCAAAATGTGCTGTTATTGGTTTCATGTCATGCTTTTCTTAGAATGCCCTTTCAATTGTGGCTTTATTTCTCACAATTGCGACTTTATATCTCATAATTTTATTTTATGTATTTTCATTTCAAATTTTGTATGTTTAATTTTTATATTTATTTAATAGGTCTTGGTAAAAAAAAGTATCATACAAAACAACACAAATAAGGGTTTAAAATATGGTAACAATATATATATTTTTTAAAAGCAAACCTCATAAGAATGAATAGAAAATAAAACAGCTCATATAATATTTAGTTTGACCTTCTGATGTGAATGATTTTCTATGCACCTCCTTTCACTGACCATTCGTTGAAATAGAAAAACTATTAGGCCCTATTTTGTACCCTATTCGTAAAAAAAATGCCTCCTATCCTCCTATCGTGTGAACCGGCCCACCCATGCTCGCTCTCGGGTCATCTAGCTGTTAAAATCTGGCACTCTGTGTTTCAGAACTGCCGTCGAATGTCAACGAATGATGAGTCACTTTGCACCAGAGCTCATTTAATGATGTGACCTGACGTGGGGCAGCTAGACTCCTTGCTAGAATTGCTTCCTCCTTTTATATTTGTATCTGTCTCTCTCCAGTTTTTTGGGTCAGTAGGTATCTCTATTTCTCTGTCTTCCATTTGCTCTCTTTCTCTTTCCTCTCTCCCTCTCCAGTGAATAACAGGAGAGTAATTCTTAACTGCAGATCTGTCTATAAATTATTCAACCAGGTCTGCTTTTTAGGTTTCTCTCATTGTCTTAGAGGAGTTTATGTACTGGCGTTTAAATCATTTCTTTGTGTAAATGGAATTGTACTGCTGGTTTTGTCAAATATGAGTGACACTAAAAGTTACCTCCCATCATACTCAATCCATTAGACGTCTCTAGACGAACATAAGAGGATGTCTATAAAATGGGACAGCTGTGAGAAGCTGGTATTTAATTTATTTATTGTGACGAAAACTGTCAAGGACATTTCCAGGCCATGTTTCACCCCGAAATCAAAAGTATGGAATATAAATTATATTTATGCATAAAGAAAATGAATTTTTTTTTTATTACAATTAAGATTGTTTGCATATTATTCTAATGACATTTTAGCACATTCTCCCCCAAATCTTATGTGTGATTTTTAGTCTGATTTAAATGAACAAAAAATATACTTTGACATAAAAGATATAATTTATGCAAGAGGATACTTTATGCAAGGGTATATATATATATATATATATATATATATATATATATATATATATATATATATATATATATATATATTTATATGTTTATAATATATAAAATAGTATATACAATATGTTTATAATTTATATTTGATCATTTTTGCCTATTTAATGTTTATATTTATTTAATATTTATTTGTAAACTTATAACACAAATCAGGGTTTAAAGAAGCATTTTTTTTATATATATATATAATAAAGGTTTGTAAAGGTTTTTTTTTTATTTTTATTTTTTTTATTATCTTTTATATTCTGTCTGCTTTGAGTAATATAATATTCCTTCAGAAAACTTAGCTTCAATAAAAATGAATAAAGTTTGGAGTGTAAAATCATATCTTATTCCAAGAAGAACATAGAAGAAATTTTGATTCAAAATATTTTATAAAAAATATTTCCCCCTTCCTTTTCACTGCTTTAAATTTGATCCGATTAAAACACAAAGCACAAATCTGATGAAGCGGCTGCTGTTTGTTTTACACCCGAAGCATTTGAGAGTAATAACCTGGTCTACTTTTTTCAAACCTATGTTCCTTCTGAGTGCTCTGTGAGCATTTTGCATTCAATAAATGCTTCACTTGTTTTTAAGTGCTGCCAAGCATTCTGACAAAACAAAACTGCTCCACTTCATCTTTGCAGCTCTCCAAAGGTGAGGCAGCCGGCGCGGATACTTCATGTGCTCTCATTGTGCCGCTTCTTGGCTTGGAGCAGCAATGCAACGGAAATAACGAGTGCCTGAAAGTGGCAACAAGAGGCAAACCTCTTCATTACAGTGAGTTTTGGCCATCAGCATTTAAACTGCATGGCAAAATTGCGAGCCAACTGTGCTGGCTTGCTCCTTGAAAACAAACAAAGCGCAACCGCCACAGCGCGCCCCGAAACCTCTTTTGTGTTATGGCTTCTATGCCTGAGTGGGAAGAGCAGAGAAAGGTCTTTTTCCTATTGGTGGTACAGTTCTCCATTTTAGGTCTTTATCATGATGCCTGTAAGGCAGAGAGGACAATTTAAAGAACAACCTCTCTGAAATGTGTTGTACACACCAGTGTTGGGAGGATACTTGGAAACTGTTGTATCAAAAGCTACAAACTTAAAATTACTTAAAAATGAAAAATAGATCAATTGTTCTGCCCTGCAAAGGCTTATTACATTGACTTCACATTTATGACTGAAATTAGGTCTCAAACACTAGGGTCTGTCCTGTGACAGACGGGTTTGACTCAACTATACTCAGATTCAGAGAAAATGGAATGAGACTATTTTATAATCCACCATTTACTCGATAATGATAAAACTTTGAAGCTATTTTTTCTCAGTTTCAGTGGTGTAGTTACTCGGTTTTGGCGTGATAACTGCTTACACAAGCAATGTGACAGAAAACGGTTCATTGCTTCTCGTTGGAAAAAGTAGCTTGTTACTGATAATGCTTGAGTAATTTAAAACATGAGTGACACTAGGGTTGGGCAGCCGGAGCTTAAAGGGATAGTTCAACCAAAAATGAAAATTATCTAATTTACTCACCCTCATGCCATCCCAGATGTGTATGACTTTCTTTCTTATGCTGCACACAAACTAAGATTTGTAGAAGAATATTTCAGCTCTGTAGGTCCATACAATGCAAGCGAATGGTGGCCAGAACTTTGAAGGTCCAAAAAGCACATAAAGACAATATAAAAGTAATCCATACGACTCCAGTGGTTTAATCCATGTATTTAGAAGTGATCTGATAGTTGTGCGTGAAAAACAGATGAATATTTAAGCCTTTTTTTACTATAATATTTCCTCTCTACCCAGCAGGAGGTGATATGCACAAAGAATTTGAATCGCCAAAAACAAAAGAATGTGAAAGTGAAAGTGGAGATTTATAGAGGTAAAAGACTTAAATATTGATCTTTTTCTCACCCACACCTATCAAATCACTTCTGAAGATATGGATTTAAAAAATAGTAGTTTACAGTATATGTATAGTTGACATGAAAATGTTTTGGGAAGTAGACATGTCCTGCAGTGTGACCTTGTGCATTAAAACTACTTTAAACAGAATGTTTTATACATAATTACAATGCTGTTTTTTTTATGATGTTATATTTATTGAGAGTTTTTATTGCAATGTGTTCATGCCCAGGGGTTGCTCCTGCAGCAGTATTACTTTTTTATGTACTTATTTTTTTATGTTTTTTGCAATACGACCACTGTCTGAACAGTCATTTCGGAATTCATGCGACTTTTATATCACTCTTGATTGATATTCGTCACAATTCTGCGCTGGCGGGAGTCACTCCAAATATTTTACATACCGGTAGTTCTTTGGTCACTCTGTGAACCACTCTGTGTTTTTATGTTTTGAAAGTATATAGGCATATATATATATATATATATATATATATATATATATATATATATATATATATATATATATATATATATATTTTCTTTTTTTTTTTTTTTTTATTATTATTTTTTTTTATGTATTTATGTAACAAAGTATTCACAAAATAATAGAACAGCCTAGTGACTAAACTTTCAGTTTTCATTGTATTTAAAAAAAAAAAAAAAAAAAAAAAATTGTGACATGAATTTGAAAGAAAATGTATATATATATATATATATATATATATATATATATATATATATATATATATATATATATATATATTTTTTTTTTTTTTTTTTTTTTTGGGAGAGACTACATGGAGTTTTTGTACTTTTATAGATTAATTTGTCACCGCAGGACTATTGGAATGAGGCAAAAAAAAAAAGAAAAAAGGGATTAAAAATGGTGAAAAACTGAAATGGAATAGAGTTACCTAAAATATACGTTATACATTCATATACATTTTAACCTAAAATCTTGATGTTGTTTTGAAAAATTGTGTATGCATTAACCAGTATTTAAGTAGCAAACTAGTATTCCGTTCTGAACAAACCCAATATTTCAATAAACACCAAACACAATAAAAACATTATTTCAGCAATGTAGATACTGGACTCATATGCTCGCTCATTTCAAACACATTTTACAAAGATTGACATGTAGTCATTTAGCAAACGCTTTTATCCAAAGTGACTAACAAATGCAACCTAGTCTCATAGAATGAACATTACTATAACTACATTTTTGCAAACTGAGTTTTATGTGCTGCTTTCTATGTTTTGCTGCAGTTTCCTGGTGAAACAAACACTAGAGGCGCTACAGCTGTGCGTTTTATTCACTTTCACACAAGTCACGAGTACTATGGCTATTTATGACTTTATAAACACTTATTTTCCACTTTGTTTCTCACACACTGCTGTGTTATTATATAAAAAAAAACTTTTACTTTAATGCATCATTTAAAAAACAACATACTTGAACTCTTGTATTACAGACCCACCTACATTTGCACACTTATTCTAATGTGATTAACTTCTGCAGTAGCTCACCTGATAGAGTGCTGGACTTTAGACCCGGAGACCGAGCCACAAGCCCAGCCAAGGACGCTCGAAACGAAAGTGAAAGTGTCATAGAGGCAACATGAAATGACATGGTAGCTTCAGTAAATGTGCTTTTAATGTCAAATTTGCTTTTAAAACACTATCAGTCAGGTTTAGGTGTTGATTTAGGGCAGTGGTTCTCAAAGTGTGGGGCGCGCCCCGTTGAGGGGGCGCAGAGGTATTGTAATGGGGGCGCGGAAGACTGGCCCGTTCTCAAATCTCTTTCAGTTTCACATTCAACAAAAATACTGACAATGAACACAAGGAACAATGCGTGCAATTTATTTTCCTCTGCCTTTTCTCCTGCCTTGTTTAAACTTTCGCCTAACCATTCTGTCGTGCGCGCCAGTTTCAAATGGGTGAAGAGCTGAATTAACTCTTAAATTTCAGTCTGTTCCTCTCACAACACTATCATATGGCTTCAGATGAATTTAGATCTAAGGCACGAGTGTTATGGATGACTTTAATGGCACTGTTATGTGTGCTTTCAGAGCTTGGACAGCCACAATCATGATACTTTTGTCCCTTAATCTTGTGTTTCACGGATGAAAAAGTCATGCTGGTTTTGAACGACAAGGGTGAGTAAATGATGGCAGAAAGGTCCATTTTTATTCAATGGTAACTAAAGTTTGTCAGTATAATTAATCATGTTTAAATTATTGTCCAGAGGTCCTGACCGCAGCCAAAACAGCACATAGACGGCACTGTCACGTGATTTTTTTGTTAGCGCTGGCTAGGATGCAACAATCACAGTCAATTATTATTACTGGATGAGGATTAAAAAAAAAAAAAATCTATATATATATATTTTTTTTTTATTTTTTTTTTTTTTTTTTTAGAGACTGCTGAAGCTTATTTCCATTCATAGGTATGAATCCTTGCAATTATCAGTTTATATATATATATATATATATATATATATTCTAGAGTAAAATTGTCTCCAATGAGATATAAAACTTTCTGGTATTTAAATGCAGATGAATGGAGGATTCGGTTTTCTGAGCAGGTAAGTGCCCCCCGGAGGAAGAAAACTTTGTCTCATGAAATACAACAATAGCTTTGGCTGACAACATGTGCAATTTGCAATGTGTTCATGCCCAGGGGTTGCTCCTGCAGCAGGATTACTTTTTATTATTATTTTTTTATTATTATTATTTTTTTTTTATGTATGTAACAAAGTATTCACAAAATATCAGAACAGCCTAGTGACAAAACTTCATAATTTAGTAAAGAGAGTAACTTTTCTTTCAGTTTTCATTGTATTTAAAAAAAAAAATTAAATAAATTGTGACATGAAGTTGAAAGAAAATATAGTTAAATATTTTCAAAGCTTTTTTTTTTTTTTTTTTTTTAGTAAAAAGGTGAAACGTTCTTTATTTTATTTGAAATCATTTTCGATTAGATAAAAAAAAAATAATAAAAATAGACGTATGAGATCAGGCTGTACAAATGAGGATCATATCAAGAAAAAGTGGTTAGTGGAGGAAAGGGTTGCAAAGACCAAAGGTGAGTGAGTGGTAAGGAAGAAGGGAGATTGAAAGAGAACTGGATGAAGAAATGGTTAAAGATATGTAGAGTAACAAGATGAATATAAGAGATACATTTATGGGTAAGGATGCAATCTAGCTGTTTACCTGCTCTGTGTGTTGCTGGGATGAAGTCCAAGATGAAGTCTATTATTTCCCATTGTTTAAACACACACACACACACACACACAGAGAGAGCGAGAGAGAGAGAGAGAGAGAGGAAGTGAAATGAAAGCAAGCTAAAACTCAAATTGTAAGAATTGCACCACAGCTAGATTTCCACCCTGAATTTTTTGGTGGAAATTCAAAGTTTCGTGACAGTTGTGCTTTAAGGGACGCTGTCTGGATCATTCTCTGTAAGCTGATTCGTCTTGGCAGCTGCAGGAACATCAGTGCCAGTGCTGACAATGGCGTACAGATCATCAAGGGCTGCCGTGGCGATTGCAGGACCTCGATCAGTTACTGTGGTAACCAGATTCACGCAACCAAAGGCTGTATTTAAAGGATGACTGTGTCAGTTCATAAGAGGGACATGTCAGCTGTGAGAATTCCTACATATCTGGAAATCATTTGTGAGATTGCTTAGCAACCTGCATGATTAATATGTGTTTGATGAGATTTAGAAACCAAGGGAATGAAAACAATATAATATTCAGAGACCAGTAGAAAAACAAGAGAATATTTCATATACATTTAGGCTTTTATATATATATATATATATATATATATATGACATATGTATAAGCCTTTATGTAGTTAAAACATATATTGTTTTTGAAACAATGAAAATGTGATCAAATTAGTAAACAATATCGAAGGCATCACGAATCAAATCCAGATTCCACAGTTGTATGGTGTTTTTTGTCCTGTTAGGAGCATGACAGCCATGAATGCCACAAACTGTTGTGTTCCAAGAAAAAAAATAGCAACATACAGGTTTGACAACTACATGAGTATGAATAAATTATGATAGAAGTTTCATGTTAGGGTGAACTATTCCTTTAATATTTTGTAGAGCCACCTTGACAGGTTTTGGGCTCAGTGTCTACTGCGTTTGCATACTATCTAGATTACATTTTGACATATATTTCCAGGCAGATTTGCTTTAGGTTGTTCAGGTTGGTCGAATTGCATTAAGGCTTGAACAGCAATATTTCTTAAGATATTAAAGGACTATTCCAGGTTCAATACAAGTTAAGCTCAACCGACAGCATTTTGTAACATAATGCTGATTACCAGAAAAAATAATTTCGACTTTTCCCTCCTTTTCTTTACAATAAGCAAAAGTCTGGTTTACAGTGAGCACTTACAGGTACAGTGAATGGGGGCCAAACCGTAAACGTTAAAATACTCACTGTTTCAAATTTATAGCCAAAAGACATAAGCAATATGCATGTTAACATGATTTCACTTACTAACCTTTTCTGTTTAAAGTTATATCCAATTTTACAACTTCGTTGCCATGACGACTTAATGCTGTAAATCCTAAAACCCTTAAACGACCATAAAAATGACGATATAAACAATTTTACAGCTCAAATAATACACAAGTTTTAACAGAAGAATTAATGCAAGTGCTTTTATAAAATTATAAGCTTCACATGTCTGCTTTTAAACCCTCCAAAACATTGGACCCCTTCACTTAAATTGTATGTGCCTCACTGTAACCTCTATTTTCACTTGTGGAGGGATGAGCAGGAATAATTTTTTTGTGGTAATCAACATTATGCCACAAATACTGTCAACTGAGCTTAACTTGTATTGAACCTTGGATATTACTTTAAGTCCTGTTTTGGGACAGAATTATGTTAAATTGGTGCTTAAAACAAACAAACAAACAAACAAACAACAACAAAAACAGCTATTTGCCAAAGGGTTCAGAAAAACTAACTTAATTATGGGGAAAACAAGAATAAACCTCACTCAATGTTCTTAGATTTCTCAGAAAACAAGATTTATCTTATGACATTTGTATTTTTTTATTTTTTTCTCTCAAGTAAGTATATCTTGTTGTAAAGATGTTTTTCACGTTATGTTTTATAGTGTGGGCCAAATGTAGGACCTTTTTGTATGTAACCCACTTAGGATGTTTGGGTCATTTTTGACCCATTTAAATTAATTTTAAGCTTGTATTTAGTTCAAAATGCCTTTGGATTCTCCAGAACAATGAATAAATGAATAAGTATATATTTATGAGACCTGTTTTGTATTTATGTAATGTCGGTTCTGGGTGGTTACTAGGTTATTTGCTAGGGAGTTGCTAGTTGGTAACTAGGGCATTACTATATGGTTGCTTACTGGCCCAAGTCAAAAGAGACCATTCTCAATTCACTATGATATCCTGATCCCTACTGTATATACAGCATTGTTTGCTCATCTTTCCTCTGCTGGGCAGACATTTATATTCTGTAATAAAAATCTTTTAGAATCTAAACAATGATTCTGTATTTGTTTCAAACAGATACAATGTGTAAGTATTCCAATTATCAGCATTTTTTTTTTTTTTTTTTTACTCAGAATGAAGGGTTTAGTGTATATCTACTGTAAAAGAATATCAGATGGCGTTCTTTCCAAATTAAATGCTATAAAGGATTGTGTATAGTGTGAAAAACAAACCTATGCCAGTGTTTATGTTTAAAATCAAAAGGGAGGTGTGCTGTACATCTACTGCACTCTACCGGGTCTTTTTTGACCCGAACAAAAATGTTTTTAGGAAGGTTAAAATGTTAATTTGGCCTTGAGTTTGTCTTTCTAAAAGATGAATGTTCTCCCACGCTTCAATTTTAGCAGCCTGACATTGATTCTCTCGCAAAAGCGCCTTAAATTTTGCACCATCCATTCTCCCTTTTTACTTAACAAGATGCCCAGACTCTGCTGATGTAAAGCCACCCTGCAGCAGGATGCTAACAGCTCCATACTTCACTGCAGGTATGGTGTTTTTGGAGGTGTAGGCAGTGCTAGATTTACACTGCTCATAGAGCTTTGAACTAGGGGTATAAAAAGCTTGGTCTTGATCTTGGTCTCATCCAACCACAAAATCTTTTCTCCACATTCCACATGGGTCACTATTATGCTTTTGAGCAAACTGCAGACAGCCTTTCACACTTTTGAGTAATGGCTTCTTTTGTGCAACCCTCCTCATATAGACCAGTATAATACAGAACTCTTTTTATGGTTGACTGGTGCACCTTCATTCGTTCTCTGCTGCTGAAATCTGCAGCTCCTTCAAAGTGATCCTTGGTCTCCTTTTGGCTACTCGCACAAGTCGGCTTTTTATTTGCTCAGTGAGTTTTGAGGAAAAATGTATTCTTGGCAGAGTAAATGGGTGGTTTGATGTAGCTTCCACTTCTAGATAACAAAAAAACTTGGATATTTTTGTAACCTGTTCCGCTAGGATGTGTTGATTTTAGTTTAACATTTTTAAATGTGTTTAGACTGTTAATTTTTACAGCTGCACCTCAGATTTGACCTGAATAACGACCTCTAGAGTTTCTATCCAGAAAATGTAGTTGATGTAATAGTTAGCGAGTTGTGGTCTCCTTAAGGCCTTTGCATTTATTATGTGTTAAGTACTTACACAATACACACATAAACTTATACTTTTATATATATATATATATATAAATATACATATGTTACATACACATGCACACATTTTTATATACAGTATGTATTGTATATATACATACTATATATTAATACTTATTAACTTTTGGGGGCCTGGGTAGCTCAGCGAGTAAAGACGCTGACTACCACACCTGGAGTCGCAAGCTCAAATCCAGGGTGTGCTGAGTGACTCCAGCCAGGTCTCCTAAGCAACCAATTGGCCTGGTTGCTAGACAGGGTATAGTCACACGGGGTAACCTCCTCGTGGTCACAGTAATGTGGTTCTCGCTCTCAGTGGGGTGTGTGGTGAGTTGTGCATGGATGCTGCAGAGAATAGCGTGAAGCCTCCACACGCGCTATGTCTCCGCAGTAACATGCTCAACAAGCCACGTGATAAGATGCGCAGATTGACGATCTCAGACACGGAGGCAACTGAGATTCGTCCTCCGCCACCTGGCTGAGGTGAGTCACTACACCACCACGAGGACTTAGAGCACATTGGGAATTGGGCATTCTGAAAAGGGGAGAAAATCCAAATGCATACTTAATAACTTTCACAATACTTATATTAACTTACATACTTATATTCATATTACACAACCCACATTTTTTTATATATATACGTATTTTCTTTTTTCTTACATAATCTCACATTAAAATGAATTTTGAGTTGTAATAATTAATATTTAGCTTGGAACAGAGATCATATACTTAATAAATTAAGACTTAGGAATTACATATTTTTGGTTTATGTACAGTATATGTTTATTTTATATTGTTTAATTTTATATAGTTTTTTTGTATTATTATTATTTAAGTTTCTGCTTGGCTGTAATTGAAAGGTTGTCTTAATTTCTTGAAGCCTTGTTTGTTTTTAAAACATTACAGAAAACTACATTTACAGTGCATTGAGAAAGTATTCAGACCCCTTAATATTATGCTTTTAATTATTTAAAAAAAATACAATAAAATTCACATCAATCTACACTCCATTTGGGGATTGTCTGCCATTCTTCTCTGCAGATCCTCTCAAGCTCTGTCAGGTTGGATAGGGACCATCGGTGGACAGCCATTTTCATGTCTCTCTGAAGAAGTTTGATTGGGTTCAAGTCCAGGCTCTGGCTGGGCCACTCAAGGACATTCACAGAGTTGTCCCTAAGCCGCTCTTGCATTGTGTGCTGTGTGTTTAGGGTCATTGTCCTGTTAGAAGGTGAACATTCGGCCCAGTCTGAGGTCCTGAGCTCTCTGGACCAGGTTTTCATTAAGGATATCTCTGTATTTTGCTGAAAAACACCCCCACAGCATGATGCTACCACCACAATGCTTCACCGTTGGGATGGTATTGCGCAGGTGATGAGCGGTGCCTGGTTTCCTCCAGACATGACACTTGGAATTGAGGCCAAACAGTTCAATCTTCATTTCATCAGACCAGAGAATCTTGTTTCTCACAGTCTGAGAGTCCTTAAGGTGTCTTGCACTGAGATGTTTCTGTCTGGCCACTCTGCTATAAAGCCCAGATTGGTGGAGTGTTGTAGTGATGGTTGTCCTTCTGCAAGTTTCTCCCATCTCCACACATGATCTCTGGAGCTCAACCAGAGTGACCATCAGGTTCTTGGTCACCTCTCTTACCAAAGCCCTACTCCCCCGATTGCTCAGTTTGGCCGGACGGCCAGCTCTAGGAAGAGTCCTGGTTGTTCCAAACTTTTTCCATTTAAGAATTATGGATGCCACTGTGCTCTTGGGAACCTTCAGTGCAGCTGAATTTTTTTGTAAACTTCCCCAGATCTGTGCCTCGACAAAATCATGTCTCTGAGCTCTGCAGGCAGTTCCTTTGACCTCATGGCTTGGTTTTTGCTCTGATATGCATTTTCAGATGTGAGACCTTATATAGACAGGTGTGTGCCTTTCCAAATCATGTCCAATCAGTTGAATTTGCCACAGGTGGACTCCAATCAAAGTGTAGAAACATCTCAAAGATGATCCAGAGAAATGGGATGCACCTGAGCTAACTTTCAAGTGTCATAGCAAAGGGTCTGAATACTTATGTCAATGTGATATTTCAGTTTTTTTCTTTTTAATAAATTTGGAATGTTATCAATAATCTGTTTTTTACTTTGTCATTATGGGGTATGGAGTGTAGATTGATGTGAAAACAATAATAATTTAAAGCATTTTAGCATAAGGCTGCAACATAACAAAATGTTAAAACAGTTAAGGGGTTTGAATACTTTCTGAATGCACTGTAATAGGATTTGTAGTTTAGTAAATTGATAGAATAAGTTTTGAATGCTTTGAAGGCATTCTGCAAGATAAATGCATATAGCACATCATCCAAAGTAAGCCTGTTTAAAAAGAAAGCATTTGGTAGATTGAACGTGTTGAATTTATGTGAAAATTTTCTTCTCTGATAGTGCTTGAATAGAGGCCAGGTCGCAAGGAGAAGTGGAACAGGTTTTTGCCAAGTGAAACAGTATAAATACTTCAAAGTCTTGAGAAAATGATACCCAGAAGTGCAGTAACATGGTAAAAGCAATTTAGTAAAGGCTAGGACATACTTACAGCCCATCTGCCAGCGGCTGCAGTGTAAATACAATCTTTTTGAATTTTGACTTTTTTTCATCTTGGCAATCCAAAGAAATAGTAGTGGTACTTTCTCGAGAAACCTGTTTGAAAAATCTAAAAATGACTGCTTTTGGAATGTATAAATGATGCTTTATAAGAATCAAAAAATCAGAAATTATGTCGACGGGTGTCAACATTTTGATCCTGCCACTCTTAAGGCAAAAGTGTGTAATTTTAAAATATTTGTCATATCCCAGCTTTATGACTCTGTTAGTGCCATTGCTCTGTTTGTTTGAGCATCTAGCCTGACACAGCAACACTGGCTCAACCAATGGTGTCAGTTTGGGGCGGGAACATCTGTTTGTTCAACCAATGACAGATGGAAGAAGGGTTCAGGAAACCTATTTGAAACCCTCTTATGCAATATTGATATTAAATTATTGATATTTAATTATACCAATGGGCTTAGAAGATGCGGGGGATGGTGATCTGTGGCATGCTAATAAATAGCTCATTTACCGGGCATTTTTATTCTTAGTGAAGGAAGTAAAGTCCCACCATTTATAGCATTGTTTTGAGAGCAAAAAACAAAAAAAATTAGACCATGTCTGGGTTTCCCAATAACTTTGCAACTTAAACGTATAGGATTATCTTAACTAATGTCGCTTGTTATTTTAAGATGGAGTAATAGCTGTTTCCCAAACCAGCAGGCAGATCGCTGGTTAAAGTAGAACTGAAGTGTTACGGGAGCTGTCCATGCCAAAACTTTGGCAAATATGTCCAGGAGTTTTTCTTCTCAAAATTTAAATAATGTGGAAATACTGACAAACATGGAAGTTGTTTGTAACTTTGTCAAGGTGCCGAAATATATGAACTATTACAAAATGTAATAACAGAAATAAAGTGGGCTTTAGTTAGATGGGGTTTCAAATGTATTTGTTCTTAACTTCATAGAGATTAATGAAAGTGATGCAAGAAATGCTTGTAACGTGATGTGCATCACAATAAGGGGCTCTCATGTAACCTTAAGTTTTGTTACTTTGAATGGGACCTGAACAGATGCACAAAGAACAGGATTAAAATAACAGACATCAGTACTGAACTATAGACCTATGTAAATATGAATAGATCAACTGGTTACAGTTCTAGGCACTGTGCACTTGTAGCCCTCTCCTGAATAAATTAAATTTCCTATATAACTGCTGCAGTGTCTGGATACTGATAAAAACTCATAATAATTCAGATGCTAATAACTCAGTGCTCATGCACCAAAAACCAAGGATTTCTATATCACTAAGAACGAATTTTGTCCTGTAAATCTGCTCTCTGTGCTGGTTTAGCGCCCCATTCACTAAATGTATTATGCAGATCAGCCAGCAGCGCAAACGCTGCTGTCAGTGGAGGATGCCACAGACCACTGTATTTTACACATCCTGCCTGGACTATACATGTCCACTGTGATCCAGACACCTAAATCATCTTTTAAACATGCTGAAAAAGTGTGCTTGACACTCTTCTCCATCATTTGATCAGTGTTTGATGAATTACATCTGACATGATGGGTTGAAAATGTTCACAAACATCTCTTTTAAATCAAATTAAGTTTAATTTTAATTTAATACTTTTATTTGTGGTAATAGTACTCAAGACGCAGACCCAAGACGCTCTACTTTGCTGTTGTCCACCACATCACTTGATCCTTTCCTCACGATTTATATTTATACTCTCGAAAATATTTTTTTTATTCTCTTAATTTTTACTTTATTCTCAAAACTTTGACTTTAATCTTGTAATGCTACAACTTTGTTGACTTATTACAACTTTAATCTCATAATTTTGACTTTATTCTCAAAATATTATGACTTTATTCTCAAAATCGTAGATTTTATTTGTATTTTTTTTATTTTATTTTATTTATTATTTATTTTTTTTATGTGGCACTAAAACGCCGTCATAGATTAAAGCGTGGGTGGGTGCAAACGTTTTTCTAGTTTCAAAGAGTATAGAGAACCACAGCATTATACTGTAAATTCTTTAGATGAGCACATTCACCACTACACATAACTATGACTGTAGAATAAAGTTCCTCCTATTGCATCAGGCTGAAAAACCCTTTTTGGTTCAAATTTAATCCTATTTTTCTAAGATTTGAAGTTGGTAAACTGTCAAACTTTATATGTCTCTCAACTTTGATCTTGTAAAGAAAGACTCTCTTTTGTAAAAGTCATGACATGCCTTTTTTATTATTTTAATATGATTATTGAGGTTCAGGTGTAGTCATATATTTGTTAAACATGATTATTTTCCTCTGTCAGAAACACTCATGCCCACTAATATGATTGTCTCTCTGCCCTTGAGTGACCTACTCTCTCCTTGCCATCTCACTGCTCACCGCTAATGGGCTGGCTACAGAAGTGATAAAGAAACATAGGCATTGATGTGTTGTTGTGGAGGCGTTCAGATGCAAATGTCTACCACAGTGTGAAATCACAATGTGGAGGAAGTAGAGAACGAGTCGTTTTGGCAGTTTTGTGTCAACAAATGCTCTTTTTTGCAGTAAGGTGAAAGTTTGAGTTCTGAAACTTACAGAATGTTTTTGTAATGCAATGACCTCTTATATGTCAAAATATCAAGGAAAACTTGATTCCTCATATCATGACCCCTTTAAAGTATTAAGCTTTGGCTTGTAACTTGCCTATCGGATAATAAAGTGGGTGAAAAACCTCATGAACTTAAATTGAAGGAGGGACCTGAGACATATGTAGAGACCATAATATTATTTCTATCAGGAAGACTCGCAGACTTGAGTGAAATTTTAGATGACATTTATATGATGAATATAAAACAAACAATAAAACTTATGGCTGATGGAGAGTTGAGCTTGTTTGATAATTTGGGTTAGGTTGACTATATTTCATGTAGCATGAGGAAGACCAGCAGCCGAGCATCTTGACAGTGGACTCTGGTATACCTCGAAGAGCGGCAGTAGAAGGTGCTCCGATGCAAAAGGAATGCCCAAAGAAGACATGAGGGGAGAGACCATAATGTTTTAGGGAGCGGTGAGGTGGTTTCTGAACCAGAAGCGCAACATGGGGGATGGAGTGATGAATAGGGTAGGAAATTTGAGATGTCTAGTTGAAAGCAGAAAGAAATGAACACGCACACTGGGAGATCAGAACAGAAAATAGAGGAGTACTGTGTGATTGGCAGAAGGGGGAATAGTGGGCCCAGGCGGAGTTGTAGGAAGTGTGGACCGAGCAAGTCCTTTCTGCATGAGAGTTGGAGCAGAATTTAAATGGGGTAGTAAGCAGGGGCTTAATCCAGCAGGAGGTCTGAGAGGGGTGGCAGGGAATGTTTTGTTTTTTTGCTGGTGGGGGGTGGGGGGTATGGTCTGTGGAACTTCTGGAAGCGAAATGAGAGAGGGAGTCAGCGATTACATTGAAAAACCCAGGAATGTGTCTGCCTGAGATAATGAAGTTGCAAGAAATGATCTGCCATGTCAGACGTCTCATAAGGGACATGATGGCTAGAGGATGACCGCCTTTATTGATTATAGTGACGACTGCGGAATTATCGCAAAACTACGACATGTTTGCGTGTCCAAAGGGAACCCCATATAACGCTGGCCATGACGATGGGATACATTTCAAAGAGAGCGGATGAGGGAGCGTAGGAAGCTATATTGAAAAATTAACCTGGCCATTTCCCTGTGAACCATGATCCTAGAAAATATCCCCCGAATCCTATGGATGGAGCCGCGTCCGTGAAAAGGGACATGTCGTCCGGAGATTTTTATTTATTTTTGTGAAAAAAGGAAATGCCATTCCAGTGATTTAATACTGTAGCTGTGACCAGAAGAGGAGGTCCGAGGGGCAGTTGTCATCGACTGATATGTAGGAGAGGTTGTCTACGGAATGGGCTAGTGTTAGGAGGCAGGAAACGAAGGAGCGGCCTTGAGGAATGATGCACATGGCAAAATTGAGGTGGCCTAATAGGGACAGGAGATCATGTTATGAGACCCAAACTGACCAGAGAACGACGTGCAAATAGACCTGATCCTGTCGAGTTTATCTTTAGGCAGGGAAGCTTGCATGTCTAGAGAATCGAGCGTGATGCTGAGAAATTCGAGAGACATGGCGGGGCCATGTTTTTTTTTTTTCTCCACTTGAGAGAGGAACACCCAACTTGTGAAAAAGCTCGATAGAACGTCCGAAAATAGGGGTGGAGCAGCAGGAAATCGTTGAGCAGGTGTAGTACGAAGGGGCGCTTAATGTGATTGAGAGGGATCCAGTATAGGCCTTTTGATAGAGAATTACCATGTGAGGGCTACTTCTGCACCAGAAAGTGAGTTGGACAGCAAAGTAAAATTTTGACTCCTATAGAAATTTAGAGGGGCCAGTCGGTGGGGTGAATGGGCATGATTTTGAAAACGTCTTTGATATCTGCCTTTTTTTATTTTTTATTATTATTCATGTATTTTTGCCCGTAAAACCAGCAGACCATGCATGGTCCATGACATGCAGCTTCAGTGGACTGAATTTCGGTATCTGCTGCGAGAACACCTATCCGGCACTGTGATGTCCAGAGGAACGAATCCTACTGCCTGCGACTGACGAGAGCTGCCTTGAATATATATATATATATATATATATATATATATATATATGCACACCTACGTACATTGAGTGGAGCAAAACGAAAACATTGATAACTTTAAAATCAATAAGGCATTTGGCAACATAGTTGAAGAAATAACAAAAGCATTTGGAGGGAGCTATGACTTACCAGCAGAACAGAAATTAACAGTAGCAAGATGAAATTAGTGAGCTTGATTCGGCACAGGTTTTATCCAGTGATTGCATAACCTACTTGCTTGCTACTAAATGTAACGTCCCCGACCACGTGCATTAAAAGTGAACAGCATCATACTGAAATGCGTTGATACTTAAATTAATGTAGTTAGTCTGACATGACTGTTAAACTCATGAGCTTTGAAATTTTTAACATTGATGAAGCCCCAATGCTTGAAGATCCCCATGGATTGAAACATGGTCCAACCAAAGATGAAAGTGAATTATTTATGAAGACATACGATACAAATTACTGCACTTAATAATGCCTGAATGAGTAATGAAACATAAATATGCCGTGAAAAAGGAATTACCCCCTGTATGACCTGATCTTATAGGCGATATGCATTGCGCTGGTAATGAAATATGATGAATAAGAGAATGCAGTATGGAGCCTACCGCTAGGTGTTAGAGGTGCACCACAACAGTGGTGCTTCCGATGAGAACGTGGAAGTATGTATAGAGTAAGAAAATACTGCATTTTCCAAAGCGGCATTAATGCGCCCTTGAAGGCGCTCGTGTAGGGAACGCCGCTCGAAATGTTGAACCGAACGAAATAAGTTAATTATTTCACTAGGGACCCTTTCACAAGACTTTGGTGAAGACTATATTAAACTGTGATGCCATGCTCCCTCGGAGTGCCCACATCATGAGCTCTGTCTTTCCTAGTGAGAAGGGCATAGGGATGATACCTTGTATTGGAAAGTGCCCGCTACGTGATTTAGAGCGAAGAGTGACCAACAAAACAGGGATATCTTACTGAATGGATTGATGGGACCCCGTACAATGAGCACTGTACATCATGACATGCCTAAATAATGATCTTAATTCCCCGATGGGGAACGCTCAGGCATGCAACATGGTGAATGACATGCAAGTGAACACTGACCGAGTTACCCTCATGTGATCACGCTGTGAACACGTGGTTGCCTGCCATTACTATGAGAGCGAATGCGCTGTTGACATGAAATATTGCCTTTTGATATTGATGCAGATGTGTTATGATGAACAGACAGCATAGGCAACAGAAGGCTTAGACCCATGACTAAATCTGAATGCATTTGATGGGTATGATAAGAACTTTCTGATGGAAATCAGCTGCTGCCTGAGCCGATGATTTTGACAGACTTGGCAAGGAGCGCACTCCTTCCGTGCCAGGTCGTGCATTCCGATTGAGGATGCAGTGGCTCGATTGAGGGAGATCTCCTAAGTGAATGAGATAAGGATGAAGATCCGGGTTTGCTGATTGTTTACTGAAGTTGAGATGAAGTGACAGCATCGTTGGGAAGGGAAGGTGGGCTTCCAGAGATGTTCTGTGCACTGATTCTCCTGTGGCCTGCAGAGGTCAGAACATTTCTATTATGATTCCGAAAGGGCGCGATCCCACTGAAAATCCGGAAATTTGCAGACGTGTGTTGCGGCAAATAGCTGCTGCTCCTGGATAAAGGTAAGGAGCAGTGAATAAGTCCATGTCCATAGCTGGATGTTAGTTAGTGTAGAGTGAAATGGACTCGACGTCAGACAGTGCTATAGAATGATGTTGCCATGTTAGCACACTGAAACAGCAATGTGATAGATTGTGAGCAGACTTATAAAGCATTGTCTTACATGTGATTGGCTAGGGGATACCTAGCTAATGGTGTGATGATGTACAGCTGCTAGTCTTCCTGCTAGAACTATGCTGCGCTTACATAGGGACTTGGGGCTGGGTACGTTTGACTTGGAATAGTAAGCAACCACCCAGAACACGCTAACAAACACATATCAACACCTTAGCAACGTGGGAGCAAGTTTCGCATTGGTAAACACGACTCACAGTTTCTTAAGATCTTAAAATCTAGTTCAACGTAAAGTACATATGTGTCTATCAATCTGTCTATCTATAGATGTACATTGTCCTTTCTCTACTGTATGTTCACCTCTTCTGCTTTTATGCATGCTCAACCCTGTATAAATACAGCAAATGGAAAATATAAATGCAATTGAAATGCAAAGGACCAGAGGACCAAAAGATGAGTAATAGATTTGCAAGAAAAAACAGAGAAGAAAGAATAAAGGCAATGGGGATGTGGAATCAATATTGCATTTTCGGTAAAAACATTCCCTACATAGATAAATTAGGATCTGAGATTATAGAAAGAGCAGAGCGGATCGGAGAAGCTTTTCATCAATTGCAGATCAGGGACAGGGACTATTGATCGGCCTGGCTGTGCTGTATGTTTGACACTAGCCACTTTTCTTTGCCTCATCCAATTCATTTAGCGTTCCCCGCATCCAGTTCTGCTGATTGAAGAATGAAGCTTGCATTAAATAAAAGATTGCCTTGAACAAATAGCGGGCTGTTTTAGTTATTTTGAAGCCTCTGAGCTTTTTTCCAATCAGGTGTTAAGGATTGTTTAAGCAGATATGTGGGAGTAAATGTCATTATTAAAGCAACGTGGCATGCATCCATCACATCAAAGATTGGAAAATGAGCATTCACGTGGAGCAGGGCTATGCGTTGTTGTTTAGTTTGATTACATGAGCAATTCTTTCAAATCTACAATATATATGAGTGTTTCTTCAACTACGGGCACTTTAAGCACTGTGGACTTCGAAAAAAATAACTTGTCTTGATAAAAAGTTTATTTAATTTTTCTACTAACAGTATTCGACAGTGTATGCACATGCATCACTGGAGATTTATGTCGTAAAGTTATGACAAGTCCCACCACAGCGTCATTTCCAGCTCACCTCAAATTCTGTTTTGTTTTTAATGGAATTCTGTGGTGACAGTGACAGAAATGACAGTGATGAAAACTACATTTGTGAAGTTTTCAAAAATAAAATAGTCGCCTACTTTGTCTTGCCAATGCTAATTTCATAGCTCACATTTGATGTATCCTGAATACACACAATAGAATAATATTTTCACACTTTTTGCGTAATTTAGCAAAATCACAGCTTGATTGGAAATGATGCCCAGTATAAATATTCTGCTCTCAAGTGGTATTTACTTTGAATTTTCTTAGTTTTCTTCAAACATCACTTGTCTCATATTTTATCTCAAGCATCTTCACACTGACACTTTTGTCCACTTGGTTAACAAACTTTTAAAGAACGTTATTATGGGCAAAATTGTTTGGTGTGGTGGAAATTACACCACACTTTTGAAAAATGGACGATTAATGTGTGAAATAATTTCTTGCTTTCATTCATGCTTTCAAAAATTGGGTCATCATTTACACACTGTAATGTCTATCCAAACCCTTATGCTGTTATTTTGTAAGTAGAAAACAAAAGGAGAATTTTAATCGAGATAACCTGTCAAGCTTAAAAAAAAAAATAAAATATAAAACATGCTAAAAAATAGTCCATATGACTCTTGCACTATGTTCAAAGTCTTCTGAATTTGTACAATAGCTTTGTGGGAGGAACAGACAAAGATTAACCCCTCATTCTTCCCCTCTAGAAAAACTCTGAAATGCAATTGACATCAACATTCATGTTGAAAAATAGTTGGTGAAACTACTTTGAAACTTTGAAGTTAAACTACAGTCAAGCTACTCTTTTAAAAATAGTTAGCTACAAAACAAGCTACTAATAAAAAGTAGCTAACTACACTGAAGCTAAAAAAGAACATATTTTTAAAGATAATAACAATTTAATTATTTAGTTTTAATATTATCACCTGATAGATAGATATTTAATTAGAGTGACATTCTGTTCCAAAAATTACCCTCATAAATAATGAAAATTAACCTTGTTTTACTATAGTAACCATAGTTTAACCATGGTATTTGTAGTAAAACCATAGTAACCACAAAATTTACCATGGTTACTAAAGTCATGGTTACTACAATATTACTGTAGTAAAACTGTAGTTTGCACCAAAAAAAAAAAAAAAACACTACAATATTAGCCTACTATAGTAATAGCATGGTTAATTTTCCTAAGGGTTAAACAAATAGGGTGACAATATTAAATTGAACATATTGAAATGAATTGAAATATAGTGATAAATAGCAGCAATACACTAAATATTCTGCTTTAAAAAAATGTAAAGTCCCTTTAAGGCTGCATGGGCTACAGTGAATCATTTATGTGAACTAAAAGAACTGACTCACTGAAATGAAATGAGTTCCCAATGCTTAAAGGGATAGTTCACCCAAAAATGAAAATTCTCTCATCATTTACTCACTCTCATGCCATCCCAGATGTGTATGACTTTCTTTCTTCTGCTGAACACAAACAAAGATTTTTAGAAAAAATATCTCAGCTCTGTAGGTCCATTCAATGCAAGTTAATGGTGACCAGAACTTTGAAGGTGCAAAAAGCCCATAAAGGCAGTATAAAAGTAATCCATACGACTCTATGGTTTAATCCATATCTTCAGAAGCGATATGATAGGTGTGGGTGAGAAACAGATCGATATTTTATAGCTTTTTTTTTAATATAAATTCTCCTCCCTGCCCAGTAGGTGGCGATATGCATGAAGAATGTGAATCGCCATAAACAAAAGAAGAAGAATGTGGAAGTGAAACTGAAAGTGGAGATTTACAGTAAAAAAGGACTTAAATATTGATCTGTTTCTCACCCACACCTATCCCATCGCTTCTGAAACATGGAAAAGAGCTTCATGAAACTTTCTCCTTTTGTTTTTGACTGAAAAAAATAACAGCATGCAGTTTTGGAAAGAGATGAATGTGAGTGAATAATGACAGAATTGTCATTTTGGCCTGAACTATTCCTTTAAATACTATATGTCCAAGGCTCATGGCAGTTCAAACTGCCATACTTAATTACAGCATAGGCGGACATCTCTGTCCAAAGCAGCTTACTTGACACTCAGATCACATTGCACACTTGTCATGTCAGATTTGTCCACTAGTCACAGTAGTGACAGCGTAGTCAGGGTCAAGACCGAGTCAATGCACTACATCCTGTCCCTATTAGGCACAACAGGAGTGATGAATGCATAACAGCACTTTTGCTTTCAGCTCTGATTGAAGAAGAAATGTTTACACCTCTGTTTGATTTTCGGTGTTTCATTGTTTTGGCCGTTTTGGGGTACAGTATTTATTAGGAGAGTAACGGTTTAAATTTCTTGATTTGCAAGGTTTTTTTTTTTTTTTTTTTTGTGTTACAGTTCCATTATGGTTTGGTAAATAGCTGGTATGTTGCTACTAGAGGCCAATACCAACTACTGACAATGTAATCAGATGAAACTATTCTGATTGTGAACATTTATTTTTCAAAAAGCCACACTTTAACAAGCATTAAAGGGATATTTCACCCTAAAATGAAAAATCTGCCATTTGTTACTCACCCTCATGTTGTTGCAAACCTGTATGATGCAAAAGGACATGTTTGGCAGAATGATAGCTTCAGTCGCCATTCACTTTCATTGCATCTTTTTTCCATAGAATGCAAGTATTGTAATAATGTCCTTGACGATCGCTGTTGAAGCCATTTGTTGAATCAAAAAATTATGAGATTTGTTCAGTTATTATTATTATTGTTATGTTTAAGTCACTGCAAAAGGGGCTGTTGGAAGAAGAAGAGAGTGAAATGTTTGGATTTGGTATGATGTTTTTGACCACTTCGTTATTTTGGTTATATTTTCGTTTGGTTTGAAGTGTATTTTGAATTTAGAAATATGTTTGGTTTAATTTTTTCGTGTTTCAATAAATTAATTAAATGTTTCTAAATCAGTGTCGACCAGTAGAAGTGAAGTGTGTGCCTATACAATCACTGTTAATACTAGACATGGTTTATGTGTCAGTAGTTATGTGTAGTAAATTCTCTGTAATTTAACGGAGCCTACATCCATATCCTGAACCACATTTTCCATATGTATAAAAAGAACATGTCCCATTTAACAGGGATGCACAAAATAATGTAAATCAGTATTTTTATTCTTCAGAAGTTCATTTACACTACCAACTTCTTATGAATGTACTGTCTTTGTTTATATCACTGTTGCTTGTCAGGGAATGGACTGTATAATAAGATGGAGACGGTGCCAGAGAAGAACCTCCATTGACCCGAACTGCGCCTTGTGCACAAAATTTCACCAAACCCACTTGCGCCTACACTTGCACACTTGCATGAAAATACCAATACTTCATGGCTATGCCCATTGTCTTTGCACTTATGAGTTAAGGCACTGCGCTTAGCGATTGCACGCTTAAAATAGGGCCCAACATCTTATGTCATTTTGCTTGTCAAGTAAATATATCTTGCTTTAAGGATATTTTTACTGTAAAATAAGACAAAAATATATATATATATTTTTTTTTACTGTGCAGAAATCTGCAGATTACTGCAATTTACTTTAAAAGAATGAACTAAAGCAACACAATTCTAGAACGTTTTTTCACAACTTGATTTCATTGCTTTCTATCCATTTAAATTAGTAAAATTCACTGTCCACAATTGAATCAAGTTCACCAAAGAGCTATTTTTTGAGTGTATTTATGTACCTTCTTGAGAGTTTTTGTTAATTAAGCATTTCATACACATTTAATGTTTATGTTTTTAGAGACCTTGTTAGACATCAAAAGAACCGCAGTACAAATATGCATCGAAGCACAAGTGACGAACCATGAGGTTTAGTATTTATTTACTGGAAACTTTACGCTTGTCTACATATTTACATATACAGTACATATATATATATATATATATATATATATATATATAGCGGGTGGTTAAAACCATTTAAACCACCTGCCTAATATTGTGTAGGTCCCTCTTGTGTTGCCAAAACAGTGCCAAACAGCATCTCAGAATAGCATTCTGAGATGATATTCTTCTCACCACAATTGTACAGAGCGGTTATCTGAGTTAACGTAGACTTTGTCATTCGAAACAGTCTGGACATTCTCTGTTGACCTCTCTCATCAACATGCCGTTTCCATCCACTGAACTGCCGCTCACTGGATGTTTTTTGGTTTTTGGCACCATTCGGAGTAAATTCTAGAGACTGTTGTGCGTGAAAATCCCAGAAGATCAGCAGTTACAGAAATACTCAAAACAGCCCATCTGGTACCAACAATCATGCCACGGTCCAACCGAGATCAAATTTGTTTCCCCATTCTGATGGTTGATATGAACATTAACTGAAGCTCCTGACCCATATCTGTCAGATTTCATGCATTGTACTGATTCCACTCAATTGGCTGAAGTGGTTCCCAACCCTGTTACTGGAGGCCCCCCAAAACTGCATATTTTGTATATCTCCCTGTTCTGACACACCCAATTCAGGTCTTGGAGTCTCTAACTAACGAGCTGATGAGTTGAATCAATTGTGTTTAATTAGAGAGATATCCAAAATGTGGAGTGTTGGGGGGCCTCCAGGAACAGGGTTGGGAACCCTGTATGGTAGATAATTGCATGAATAAGTAGGTGTAGAGATGTTCCTAATAAAGTGCTCAGTAAGTATATATATATATATATATATATATATATATATATATATATATATATATATATATATATATATATATACTACCGGTCAAAAGTTTTGAAACACTTTCTCATTCTTTATTATAAATTATTTTCACATTTTAGAATAATATTAAAGTCATCAATACTATGGAATAACATAAATGGAACTATGGGTATTATGTTAACCCTAACCCTAACCCTAAATCCCAAATAAATCAAAACTGTTATATCTTAGCATCTTCAAAGTAGTCACCCTTTGCCTAGAATTTTCAGAAATGTACTCTTGACATTTTCTCAAACAACTTCTTGAGGTATCACCCTGGGATGCTTTTTAAACAGTACTGAAGGAGTTCCCATCTATGTTGGGCACTTATTGGCTGCTTTTCTTTATTACTTGGTCCAAGTCATCAGTTTCAAAAACTTTTAATATGAATTGAAATAAATTAATATGGTGGCACAATTACATTTTTGTCTGCAAAACTAATTTCAAACATTTAAGCATATCGCCTTCAGATCAAAAGATCTTTAAGATCATGTGAAACATTTCAGTCAAGTGTTTCAAAACTTTTGACCGGTAGTGTGTGTGTGTGTGTGTGTATATATATATATATATATATATATATATATATATATATATATATATATATATATATATACTAGGCATGTGATAATATATATATATATATATATATATATATATATATATATATATATATATATATATATAGATATATTAGGCATGCTACGATACACAAATTTCACGATGCAATATGTTACGATGCAAAGCCTCATGATACAATGCGAAAAAAACAGAGCCCACAAATGTTTTGCTCAAACTCATTCAAGGATTCAACATAAATGTCTTTTAAATAATAAATGTCTGACATTGGCAACAAAAAGTGCAGCTGTATAATAAAGTAACTTAAACAACACTGCATTTATTTTGTTTGATGGTAGTGAGAAAAAATTATATGAACTCACAAAAAAATTGGTTTGTCTACACTCATGTAATTTGTATTTTGACAATACATGTTATTTCAAAGCAGCTTTATAGAAAATCATGCCTTAATGGATTAAAGCCCCCAGTGATCAAGCTGAAGTGACTGTAGTAAGGGAAAAACTTCTTTCAATGTTATTTAGTGGTGAAAAAAACCCAAAAAAGAACCTGACCTCTGGATTTATGTATATGTACATAATCCAATATTATTTAGCAGATTAAGCAAAAACCGATCGGGTAATTTATTTGGCCTCTTTCCCCGTTTTTCCCGTTATTACTGGCTTATAACATGTGTGCAAGTGTCGTTTACATTTCACCATCAAAAGCGGAGAATAATAAGTCTCATGTAATCACAATTTTCTTACTTTGTAAGATTTCTGAATAAGCTTGTGTGGAGGTGGGGGTGTGCGTGGTGGAGCGTTCGTCCGGTTAGAAAGCGGTAAGGGTGCACACACCTGAGCACAATATGTCTAACATCTGTTTATGACTGCAGTGAACAATGGGGGGAGCGATATAAGGAGAAACTATGCCAGAGACTGAGAGAGAGAACTAGCACACATATGCCCAGTCTGTATTCCATTTGAGTGAACAATTTTGAGTTAAAGAAGTAAAAATTACCAGTTTGAGTTGGTCACGTTTCCCATTTCCTCCTTGTCCCCACGAATTAACGCCGCTTTAGCTTGTTTTTGTTACTTACTAGCGTCTTGTTAAGTGTCATGCTCCATGTCATCTGTGAGAGGCTGGCAGTTAAATGCAACTTTGCTGACGCTGCTGTTTCTGCATCGCAAATCCACCGATTTGCGCGGTGATATCGGCATAAATAAAATGACATGTTTGATGTACTGTAGCACGGGGTCATGACACCGTTGTTTGGCAAATTCGACAAGCTGTAACACTACAATCTACTTGATGTTTGCCATCGATCTTCTCGCATATGTACTGTAGATACTGTATGTTGCTCTGTTTTTCCTGTGAGCGCTCAGCGCTCACCGCGGAGGAGATTGTCTCACAGCTCTCAGAGTTGCGCTGCTTGGTTTTAATTACACAATAATGTGTTTATGTATCTTACAATACATATGGTATTGAATTGTGAGTGTTGTATCGTACGATACAATACGATACAATATTTTTGTACATCCCTTATATATGTATGTTTCAGATAATTACAAAATTGGGAGTTGGACAGTTGTAATGGAATGTTTTCCTTTATAATTATTTGACCGCTGCAGCGTGATTACTGGATAAGAGAACAGAGTGAATCTAGGAGTGAAGGAAACTGCAGCCATAGTCTTAATTTAATATTGAGCATGAACTCTGCTATATGGATCGAGGAATGGAAACTTATGTAGCTGACATACCTTAATGCATTGCTTCAAAATCCACTTCTGTAGCAGTGGCTGTTTCATTTTCAAGCTTGTTTATATATCGCCTGGACTTCTTCGAATCTTCCCTCTGTGTATATATATACCAATACACACTCACAATAACATCTGTAGAGACCCATGAAACCAACTGTGTTTTATGATTGTTTTAAAATACATCCCCCCACCCCCTTACTTTTGCTTATCATTGGCACACAGAGGCTTATTTTATGGAATCAAGTCCCACATCCGCCATGTTCCGGTCTTCTCACAAGGCACTGTGCTTTTCATTGCTTGCCTGGAGTGCAATTTTCAAGATACTTTTTTCCCTCTAGGTATTCCATTTGACAAAAAAAGAGGAATCAGGGGCTCCATATTCTCTTTGCATATAAGAAGATAGTAACTCTTTTGTATATTTAACCAGCCAATTGGGCAAACCTTTCCATAACCACCTGCAAACTCAGAGAGGCTGTCATAAATGTGGTTCAAACAACGACAGGCTTTTTTCTGTCTAGGAGTCTGCACTTTGTAGATGAATTGTGGAGAATTTGCCCAGTTAAAATTTTGCAGAAAGGGAAGACTTTGTAAGTAACTGACACTCTTTCTATTAAGAACACAGAGCCTGTTCTCATTAAAAAAAAGTGACTAGCAAACTTTTTGCAAAATGATATAACATATCATCACAGAATAAAATGGGTTATTATTAACATTTTTATTTTTATTTTTATTATTTATTACCATTTTCGCTATATATTATATGTTATTATAAAATAAAATCTACTTAAAATAATTAGACTGTTTTTGTTTGTCATTTATTAAAAATTACAGGACATTATCAATGTTTTAAAAACATTTAAGTTTCAGTAAAAAAACTTAAAACAAATGTATAAATGCAACATTTAGCTTACATTAAGTAATATTTATAATTAGCTTAGATGAAGTCTTTCTGTCATTACCTCAGGCATGCACTGCTCCCTCTTTACTAATGTAATTTTAATGATAAATAAATAATAAAATAACTACTTTAAAAATAAAAAATGTTTGGAATCAATATTTTTTATGTAAAATCAGTATCAGAAGGATCCACCCATCCTTAGCAGCAGTTCTGAGGTGAAATGCCCACTGAGTGGCGCTAAAAGCGAGTTTAATTTTCCCCCAAACAGATGAAGTTAATGCACTATTGAGTTCTATATCAACAAAACCTACCTCCCCACCCTAAATCTTAAACCTAAACTAACCAATATTGTCATAAAAAGAAAATGTGAGATGAAAAATGCAACTGATGAAGCAATCACGTCATTTTGTGGTGCTTGTACACACACTTTCTGCTCACGTGTCTACTCATGAACAATTCAGTACTCGTTCCCCGATCCTTTACATCACAAGTGCAATGCTCTATCAGTTGAGCTTCTGTGCAATTTGATCATGTTTGAGCACGCTTGTAAATGTAGTTGGTTATGTTGGTTATTGCCTTACAAATCATGCGCTTTAGTAAAAGTAATTGTTTATGAACTGATAATTTGCCATTTTACTCATGATTTGTCTGAAAAGGGAACAAAAGTTATTGTTGTTGTAGGGCCTCTAGTGTTTATTCCACCTTGAAACTGCTGAGATACACACAATGAGCAGGGGCGGCGCCAGTGAATT
This sequence comes from Myxocyprinus asiaticus, assembly GCF_019703515.2. Lineage (NCBI taxonomy): Eukaryota > Metazoa > Chordata > Actinopteri > Cypriniformes > Catostomidae > Myxocyprinus > Myxocyprinus asiaticus. Next base: position 4,918,352 of record NC_059367.1, on the reverse strand, counting down.
TTGATTGCGGGTGCTGAAGAGGTGCTAAATCATTGACAGGTGGAGCTGAGCTTTAGTCACTAAATATGTGCAAAACCTGGCATGGCCAAGCAATTTTATTAATATCAGTTTGCACGTGTTGACAACAGAAGTGAAATCTCTATGCTGCAGCCTCAATAAAACAGGCAACACACTTTCAGGGGTGTTTTCAGCTTTTTACAGTACTGTCTGAAGCACAGGTACAGCAAAACAGTGCACCCTTATTGGGGGTCTGGGGACATGCTCCCCCGTAAGAAACTTTTTGCAAAAATGGCACTAAAGCATTTAATTCTGGTGACTTAAGGAGCAGCATTTTTACCTTTTCACAAGTATATATCTTGTGTAGCAATTAATGTAACTACGGGCTACAAAGCATTGATAAAAGACTTATTCACACAGCACATCCAGCACAGTTAAAGTTTCTCAAAATCAGCTACCTTTAAAAATAGAATAGTCTGCTGTGGCAGGACCATGATATTGTGATTGTATCAGATGGTAATACAGCGGTGCATTGATGCACACCATGGTATTTACATAGTACTCCAATGTACATGTAAAAAAAAACATCTTACTTTTTGATACCTGTTTGTTTGGAAAAATGGCTTTACCTTGAGTTGTTCAAAAGCTGCACACACAGGTGTTTACATTTACATTTATGCATTTGGCAGATGCTTTTATCCAAAGCGACTTACAGGGACAACCCCCCTGGAGCAACCTGGAGTTAAGTGCCTTGCTCAAGGACACAATGGTGGTGGCTGTGGGGATTGAACCAGCAACCTTCTGATTACCAGTTATGTGCTTTAGCCCACTATGCCACCACCACTCACGTAGTGTTGAACTTAATAAAGACATTGGCTGTTACTCAGTGTGCATTATTTTGTGTTCTTACGTTCTCGTGGACTCGTTCTACGTCATCAGCCACTGCCGAAATTCGATTCCAATCCTCAAGAATGCAAGTACCGAGAACGCAGAAAATTACCCGGATGTGTCCTTGAAATCGAGGATGCGTCAGATGGTGACCTGTGAGCAAAAGCTCGCTCCTCCGCCCCTGGCAGCGGCCCTACCACTCCAGGCGGTCAGGGTGTCGCTTCTCTCCTCCCCCCGCGGACAGCGGTCCTCTCTCGACCCCTCCGCATTCCCGGGGGACGGCAGGGCACTCCTCCCCCCCGGCAGTGGCTCCCACGCTCCAGGCGGTCAGGGAGTCCAGTCCCCACTCGCCTCACAGGCGGCGGCCGTTCCCCGCGTACGGGTGGCAGTGGCGCTCCCCTGGGTGGACGGCAGTGTCGAGGACTCTGCGACGGGAATCCCTCCTCCCTCCCGGGTTTCGGCACCAGTGTAAGGGGGTTCGAGGGAAAGGAGGAGGCAAGAACCGGCTTGAGAATATAAATAATAGTTTAATAATAAACTTAAACATATACACACAACCATAAACACACACAGTTCAGCTGCCTGTAATTCTCTCTCTCTCGAACTGTCATCCCCGGCCGCCTTTATCCCTCGCGCACCCCATCAGGCTGATTGGGGACCAGGCATGCGTCATTCCAGCCCGGCCCCGCCCTCCTCGGCTCTACACAGACTTTTTCTCTTTTAATGTGTCATTAGTCCTGAAGAACCTCACTGGTGTGATGATATTAATGCTGTCACTGGTGTGATAATGGCAGTAGTTCTCTCACTGGATTCAAATGCACTGTGACGGTTAATTGCGCAACAGGAAGATCGCAGCACATCTTAAAGCTCGCTAAAAAGATGCATTCTACGTCCTCCTGTCCTTCCAAGTTCGTTCTTCCAAGGTAGATTGGCAAGACTGGTCTTCATAAGAACACAAGTCTGTTCCCTGCATTCTTAGAATTGAGAAACACCCATTATTCATCACTGTCAAATGGAGGATGCACTTGCAGCAATTTGTATCGTTGTCAACTCCACACATTGTTCACTCCAATAGGATTGTTGAGTGTAAAACATGTTGAAGATTAGTGGACAAGTGGCCAATTTATTAAGTTATGTGCTGTTTCCTCACAAAAGAAGTTTATTATTCTTGTCTCTTGTCTCCTCGCCAGTGAACTGCCATAAGACTGTCTATGGGACCGCTGCGATATGCTCAACTTGGAAGATGGGCTCTGATTGTTAGAAAGCAGAGGGGTTGCTCCACCATTACTGAGAGAGAGTTGTTATGAGACATGCAGTTGGAGTGCTCTTAATAAAGTTTCAGTCATGACAGTAAATATTCCACTTGATTGTTTCCTGTTCTATTTATTTTTTTAAATTTCTGTTTTTACGGAGTGAGAAACGCTCCAAACGAAACAGTGCGTGAGCTGCCTGAACGATTCAGACCATTTTGCTAAACCGTTTGACTTGTTCTTTGAAGGAATCGACTCAAATGAGTAATTCATTCGTAAATCGGGCATCACTAGTTCTGATTTTAAACAGGCAACAGAAATATACGACAGACGACATGATTGCAAAAACATTGTCAGGGAAAATGTTTGTTCATTTGGTCTTCATACAGAAGATATTCTGGAAGGCATTAATACCAATAGCAATACTGTAAATATAGATTGAATTCAACTCAATTAGCCTATTAGGTTATAAGGTATAGAGAAGATGTTTGAAATGTATATCTAATGCATGGTGGTATTTAACAATAATCCCATAAATTAATAATTATTAAACTGAATAATAATGACACCAGAAACAACCTTCTGCCCCCCTTCATCTTACCCCAAGGGTCTAACTTGACCTTGTCAATTCAAAATAAAATCAACATTTTTTACTCCAAAAAAATAGAATAATAGAATGTCACAGATCACTTTTTTCCAATAATAATAAAAAAAAAAAATAATAAATTGATAATTTAACCTCAAAACTGTTGGGATGGAATAAATCTCACACATGTTTATATTCAGATTAAATATCAAGATTAAGAGGAGCACAGACATTCAATAAAGGTGTTAAGATTAGATTTAGTGCCATCTATGGTCAAGAGAAAAAGTTATGGTGGGGGGTAATCTTACCCTGGGGGGCATCTTCCCCCATCTCCCTCTATACATGTTCCTCCTCTCTTATTCATCTTTTTCCCACCTTTCTGAGCGGTTATCTTAACGGGGAACCTGTCGGAGTGCTGTGGGTGTCTTTGCAGAAGCTCCTGTGATTTGGAGATTGAAAGCCATTATACCAAAGAAAAGCACTGGAGGGTTTCTCTTTGTGAAAGGTCATTAGTTGGCCAGTTGGAAACTGCAGTTCCTGGGGTGACACCTCAGGCTGTAATTTCACATCTTTTTATTTGGGTCCTCTTAAAAGCTGTGTGTTTATGATATTCTGAAGCCATATTTCCACTGTTCTACTGTTCTAATCAATGTCAAGGATGTCACAATTGTCTTCATTCAATAGAGGGCTTGTGGACAGCCTTTTCTGACCATTGGGACAGAAAGTTTTAGTCAATAATTAGCGTTAGTGATTTGAAAGAACCTCTAACTAGAGGTCTGCACGGGCCTTAAAAGGAAGCCCAAACCCTGCCGGTACCCATAAACGACCCAAACCCGAAATCGCTTACTCTTTATAATTTCTTCTCCAAGCAAGTGAATTGTTTGCAATAGGCTGTATTTTTTGTAAGCATTGTAGGCAAAATTTGTAGCAGTATTGTATCAGTAAACATACATTGTCTTGCCGTTTATCAAGCACAGATACGTTACTGCATGATGAACAATCTACAATAATGTGTAACGGTCACATGAAATCCCCTTTGCACCTTAAATTTCTTCAGAACGTTGAATCTTTGTGGCACCCGCACTATAAAAGCTAGAGGCAGCGTAACAAATGAAACAGAACACAGGTGTCACAAGATGCATTTACAAAAACTGAAGTTTTTTAAACTTGACATGGTGTCTAAAAAATGTGGCAGTCCTTCGCGAGACGCTGAAACAGTGAGACGCAGCCCAAGGGTCAAAGACCATCGCGTGCGTTTACATAGAAAAACAATTGGAAATGCAATTGGAAAGCAGTTGTGCGTAAAAACACGTTTAGTGGGAACAGCCCTTAACTCGTCCATTCGAGTGAGAGCTCGTGCGCGAAACAAGTTATGCAGGCCTATTTATTTTTTAATTAATTACAAACATGAACCTGAAGTTATACTTGAAAAATTCACCTGAACCGGCCCGAACCTGAAAGCTCAACGCCAGCATCGAGGGATGCTTTGATCCCTGCAAGGAATGTCTTGTTTTGATTTTAGAGCTGGCATCACCCACATATATATAATCTGAATTGTCCAGTAGGTTAGAATTAATAGGGTCATAGTTGAAATTGTTTGAACTTTAAGTGGCTTGTTAAATCGCTTGACGGAAGCGAGGGAGGCTTCACTTTATAGGGTTCATGTATTCGACAACGCTGACCCTGAGTCAATGGGTAGTCCCTTAAGAATAAATGAATAGTTCTATTATCATTTACTTACTCTCATATTGTTCCAAACCCATATGACTTTCTTCTGTGGAACCAAAAGATGTTATGCAGAATGTTCAGTCTCAATGAAAGTGAATGGTGACTGAGGCTGTCATTCTGCCTTGCATCTCCTTTTGTGTTCATTGGAAGAAAGAAACTCATACGGGTTTAGAACGACATGAGTGAGGTGAGTAAACAGTAACAGAATTTTCATTTTTTAGGTGAACTATTTCTTTAAATACAGAGCCCCTTAGAGGATAGGGTGGGATTTTTTTTTTTTTTTTTTTTTTTCTGAAATAGTTTTGCTTGCCCTCGCAATAAGTTGTGCATTCCCTCACAATAAATTTAGCATGGTTTTACTGTAGTAACCATATTTTAACCCTGATTTCCATAGTAAAACCATAGTAATAATACAGTAAAATGAAAACTATGGTAATACAAATCATATTATTTAGTTTTTTTACTACAAATACCATGGTATTTATAATAAACTATAGTAACCACAAGAATTACCATGGTCAGTCTATAGTAAAACCATGGTTACTGTATGGATACAGTACACTGTATTAAAACCATGGTTTCCGCAAAAAAAAAAAAAATAAATAAATAAATAAAAAAAAAAAAAATAATCATAATAATAATAATAATAATAAAAACACATTGTTAGCTTACAACAGTCATGGATACTACAATATTACTATAGAAAAATGATTTCCACCAAAAACTATGGTTACTACAGTCTACAATATTGCTATAGTAAAACCATAGTTAAACTAGTGAGTGAAGAAAATATAACAGCACTTTCAGCTTTCCGCCAAAATAAAAGTTTCAGATGAAGTAATTATGACAAAAATATATTGCTATTATAAAATAATAATAATAATAATAATAGTATAATCCTCATAATAGTAATAATAATCATTCAGTAATTTTGTATCATATATTTTTTTCACAATATATTTTTTTGTAAAAAATATATGTAAGTGAATAATGCTTTTTATCTAAATGAAAATGATTAAATATTGTTCTTCCTTGTGTTAATTTAGTGAAAAATGGTAGAAAACATGCCTTCATTATGTTTAGATTTTTATTTAATGCATTTAACAATTAAAATCAACATGGCTACAATGGCTGTTTGGTTGAAATAATGGTTCCTCTGATAAATAAAAAAAAAACAAACAAAAAAAAAACACTTTTTATGCAATTTCAGAACAAATACATATTTATCGAGATACCGAATATTGTCAATAAGCTTAAAAATATCGAGATAAAATTTTTGCAGCAATGTCGCCCAGCCCTAATTTCTACATTACCGTTTTCCACCCTCTCTCTGACAATTAGAATTAAACAAGCTTTTTTTTTTTTTTCATACTTTTATATTTAAATTACCTTTTTACGATTGGCAAGCGTTTTCGCATGAGCTGCTATCTGGAATTGAATCAAGCTGAAAAGTAACATTTAAATATGTATGAGTAACTTTCCACAGAGGGGATATAAAGACATGTTTTGCTATCTTCACCACTCAGTGTCAATCTGATACAAAGAAAGTCTTTGTGGAACTTAGCTCTTTTCTGATTGACACATCAAATGCTGTTATGATCTGAGCTGTTATGTCCTGCCAAAACCAGCACGATACACGTCGTACAGATGGTGTGACATATCTGCATTGAATTCACACAGTCTTCAGCCATTTGATCAAAAAGCATTTTAGAAGCGATTGTCAAAACTGTTTTTGGCGTTTGTCTTTGGTAGGTACGACAGAATCCCTTTGAGAACCCCCAAGATCAAGATTATGATTTGTATGGCAACGATAGACGCTCATCCAACTGTGTAAACATTGAAGTGACAGCATAAATTAAGAGGCGATAAACAGGTAATTGAACTGTCATGAATAAATCAACAGGGCATATACAGTGGGGTCCAAAAGTCTGAAACCACATTTAAAATCTGGCTTTCAAAATCTAATTTAAACCTGGAAATGAACAGAATGTTTTGTGATTTTTAAAACTGTTAAACAAAGAAACTTTATGATGTAAAATGAATAAGACATTTGAAATATTCTGCTCTATTTCTAGGTCACTAACATGTAAGAACATTTGTGACATTTACCATGTTAAATCATGCTGGATAACATGGTCATAAGGTTTTGCACAAATTGTGGAGTCTGAGGCATTGTCTGAAAACATTTTCATAGCCTAGTGTGACCGCCCCTTTAGACTTTTGGACCCCACTGTAGGTCCCTATAAAGTCACGTCATGAGATAACCACAATCTTTCATGCATCCCAAAATAGATGTCCATAAAGATCAAAATCATTACTAGTTTAGAGCAATATCTGTTTTTTGTTTTTTTGGGCTTCACTTTGAATCACTCGGTTATTGGAAGTTCCTCCTGGTAGGGGACAGATTTCAGAGTCAATACAGCATATTCTCCAAGCTTGTTCTGAAACACTTGAGCACATCTGATTGAAATCTATTGTTGCTGATTGGCATGGAACGTCTCCACCGAGACATAATGGGAGCAGGGGAGAGCCAAGGCTAAGAGGCTAATTGGTTGTTCTCAAGTGATGGATGTCAACGTTGCTTGGAAATGGCAAATTTGCAGAGCCCAAGGTGAGCCGAGGACCCACAAACAGGCAAATAATGGCCTTGATGCTCATATAAAAATTTTCAGACACAAGTTGCCACTCAAAGGCCTGTAAGATACCTCTTCGTTGATTGATAGCAAAGAGGGAGCTTTCGATTTAGGCACGTGGGCTCTCGGCGGGTCACATTGATTTCATCGCAGGTAAACAGGTGGGCGCTCTGAACATACTTTAATCAGAAAGCCCTCAGGTAGGGCTCAAATCTGCCCGGTAAAGTTGCTTCGCCATTGACTTTCCTTCCAAAAACGAGAGGGGGACCTTGAACGGCAGTTTCCATCCCATATTTCCTGGCGTGGTTTCCTGTAGCAGCTGTCATTCAACACTCCCCCACCTCCCCCACTGAATTATTGGAAAACTCATCTTCATTATCCGTGTCAACCCAGTGCTTCCAGCAGTCGACAGCCACTCGGAGGGAAAACAGAGAAACTGTGCAACAGATGTGCTGCGCTCCGAAACACAGCCCAGATTGCGAATTTTCCTCTGCTGGATCATACAGCTAACGCAACCTGGATTGAAGAGTTAGCTCAGTCAGAAACAAACAAAAAACTATTTCTTCCATTAAACATAAAAGAAGAAATATTGCAGAAAGTCTGTTTGAACTTCAAAAAAGCATCAGAAAAGAATGATAAAAGTAGTTTATAAAAAAAAAAAAAAACATATATAGGGTGAACTCCTGATTTTGATTCAATTTAGATTCATTTTGTATATTTCAGTTATAATGTCCATTTTGCTTACATATGAAAGCAATTTGATGATTTGCAATACCAATTTTGATACCAAAACAAAATACTATTCTGAGCAAACATTGTTTCAAGTTATCAAGTAAAGAACGTATTTTTTCCCCTACTGTTTACGTTCATTTCAGACATACTGTAAGTGACTGTTTACTTTAATATCTCACCAAGACGGGCATTTTCACAAAATTTTGAAGTGTATTTTATCGCTTAGAAGCATATACACATCACCACAACTCCGCGAGTGCTTTCAGAGCATCGATATTGAGATAATCGATCTTGTGATTATTGATTATCACAATAATGATGCTCTGAAACTGTGTGACAATCGTATACAAAAGAGCAGCATGATCATTCTGCTAAGCATTTCCTTTTGTGTTCCACAGATGAATGAATGTCATATAGATTTGGTACGACATTTGTAATTGATGTCAAAACTATTCCTTTAAACCAAGTTAAGGTGCAATTTCTAAAAGAACCATTTATTTCAAAAGTCTTCTTAATTATTTCTCCAGATAAACTCTGGCTCATATCTCAGGATGGAAGAACAAATATTCCTTTATTTATTAAATAAATTATGATGGTAGGGAGTCCACTGGGGATCAAAAGCTAGGAAAATTAGTGTGAAATTAATTTGAACTAACTGAACTTAATACAATAGCCTGGAGTAACTCTGCCGGATCCAGAGATACAGATAATTCCCTTGTGGCACGTCTAACAGGTATATTAGGAAGCGCTGCAGTCTTTGTGGCATCAAAATGGAATTCTCTTGCATACTATCATCATTTGATTGCTCGTTCATATTCGCCTGCGGAGACATCTGCAATAATTTCAATAAATCAGACATTTCTATGAAGTTTGGAACTTTTACTACTTTAATAAGAAGAGTTTTAAACGTATGAGCCCATTTCTGATGTTCTGAGCTGCGAATAAGTTTGCGTTCAAGGAGTGCCGCATTAAATGAGAGAAGCAAGGATTCTGTGAAAATACGAAGACAAGATCTAAGGGCCAATGCTGATATTGGACCTTAATGAAAGCTATGCACTGTTACTGAGAGACGGGTCTGATTTGAGAATTGACTACATGTCTGTGTGTATGAGTAATTCAGATACCTTACACAGCTGAGTTATAACTTTGTGTTTTACTTTTTTTGGTCTCTTTCTCTCTTGCACAGTCATACAGTATATACACACACTCTCACACACATGAACTCATCCTCTTTCTTCTCTGGACTCGATCGCTGTCATTAATCATGTGACACAGACACTGGATTTGGCCCAGTGAAGGTCAGGCCCAGTGAATCAGCTCTCGATGTTTCTCAAACGATAATGGCGACACTATAGAGCAGCTCTGTGCTGTAACAGCAGCTTGCCAAACCAGCACCCATCACACAGTGGCCCGGCGTAAACATGTCAGACAGTCCGCACACTGGACCGAGCCCTTGTCTGCTATTGGGTTATTGGACTGGGTCAGAGAACACGGCGTGAAATAGGACTTAACATTGTGTATAGTGTTTGCCTTTTCTTTCTTTGTTGTTTTCTTCATTTCTTCATTCCTTCCATCCTTCCCTTCTCTCTTCCATTCTTTTTATCTGTAATACTAAAATATATTAAAAGGTTTCATGACCTTTCTATGTGATTATTTATTATTATTGATGTTGATTAATATATAATGTATGTTTGTTAAAATTAATGACATTTATTGTAAGTCATTTTCCTGCCCTCTTCCTTTTTATTTATTGTTTCCCTTCCCTTCCCTTCCCTTCCCTTCCTTTATTTTACTTACATACCATTCCATTTTTCTAACACTTTATAATAACTGTTAATAAATAATTAGCATTCATAATATAATACGAAGGTTTCCTTCCTTTGATACTTCCATCCTACATGCACATTCCTTTCTTTTTTCCTTCCTTCCTTCCATCCTTCCTGCCTACTTTTTTCTTTCCTTTGATCATTCCTTTATTACTTTTTCCTTCCTACTTTACTTCCTTTTCCTTCCTTCCTTCTTACTTTCCTTCCTTCATTTAATTCTTCCTTCCTTCCTACTTTCCTTCTTTCCTTCATACTTTCCTTTCCTTCCTTCTTTTTTTTCTTATTGCGTTCCTACTTTCCTTCATTCCTTCCTAATATTCTCCCTACTTTCCTCCCATCCTACTTTTCTACTTACCTTTCTTTCTTCCTACTTATTTTCCTTCCTTCCTTCCTTCCTTCCTTTTTTCCTTTCTACTTTCTTTCCCTCCTTCCTACTTTCCTTCCTTCCTTCCTTCCTTCATTTCTTTCTTGCTTTCTTTATGTCTTGCTTTATTCTTATTCTTATTAATTTGTATTCTTTTTCAGGATAAAACTGAAAAAGAGATGAGATACTCTGAAAAACCCTTAATCTTGTTAATCCGCGTAACCCTGATCAAGTCTGGATAGGATTTTGATTTGTCTTTTCATATGTGGTTCTGCATTGAATGAAAGTTACAGTGACATGCAGACTGTTAATATGGGTCAGGCCTCTCTATGTTTCATTGTGATGTTTTTGTGTTATCTAGGCTATAGGCTGCTCAGGGATTTGACAGATCTGCACTATGGGTTTAGACAGATGCTGGGTGATCAGATGGACTGTTTACTTAAGCAATAAGGTACGCAAGGCCTTGCCATAGAAAAATGTATAAAAAAAATGTACAAATATTTGAAGGAAAAATGTAAAAATCTATTTTTTTACAACTGTATGAAGGAATGAATCACAGTGCATCAATGTGATAATACAGTATGCTCTTCTCAGTTGTTATTGGACTAAAATTATCAGCTTCACAGTTTTCCTCTAATAACTGCCAATATCCTCTGTGTTTTCAATCAAACATGATGCTTATTGAGTGCATTTTGTCCACGTTTTCTCTGTTGTTAATCACAAAGCATTGAGATGTGTTTCAGAGCGTTGATTCTTTGTTTATGGATAAACCAGTGTGCACTTACACAGCATAACCTTGGGTGCTTAACCAAACCCGGAGTGAATCTCCCAGAGTGGAAAGGCTTTATGCGTTTCCATGGTATTTTGTGAGCAGCTGTGAACCGAGCTTTAGAAGTTGACTGACATTTTCTGATTTCTCGTATTTTTTCTTCTAAGTGCTCCGCATCCAAGCACAAGCAATGGCAATTAGACTGGGGACCAATGGAGAGAAATGCAGTAAACATATTTGAGCTCAGAAGTGCAAATGGACCAAAATGCAAAGTTGCCCGACATCCCCAGATAGATGGTATACCAGCATTCACATATGCAGATATATTATATCCCCTACCCCCCGAGGCATGTTCTGCCTAATCTTTTTGTCTCAAACTTAGTTGTTTAGACAAGAATGATGCAATCCACATGCTTTATTGTTTTTCTTAAAGGAATCGTAGGAGATTACTGACATTTTTGGTAACCTGTCAGAGGTAATGGCACATTTATAGAGTATGAACACGCAAAGCCTGTGTTTTGACTCTGGAGACAACTCTTTTTCTATAACATAATAGATCTATCGACAACTTGAGCTCACAAAAATAAATAAATAAATAAATAAATAATGTCAGATGAAAAGGGAAAATCTAGTTTAAAACATATAAAGGTAGTTGGCATGTTCTGTAGTCTATAACTATTTTAAACAGCATGTGTATATATATATATATATATATATATATATATATATATATATATATATATATAGATATATATAGTGCAATATATATATATATATATATATATATATATATATATATATATATATATATATAGCTCTGGATAAAATTAAGAGACAACTGCAAAATTATCAGTTTCTCTGGATTTACTATTTATAGGTATGTATTTGAGTAAAAGGAAAAAAATTTATTTATTGTACTGACAATATTTCTATCAAATTCCAAATAGAAATATTGTCATTTAGAGTATTTATTTGCAGAAATGACAACTGGTCAACATAAAAAAAATAGAACAAAATTAAATAAAATAAAATAAAAAAGATGTTGCAGTGTTTTCAGACCTAGGATAATGCAAAGAAAACAAGTTCATATTCATTTTTAAACAACACAATACTAATGTTTTAACTTCAGAAGTCAATATTTGGTGGAATAACCCTGATTTTCAATCACAGCTTTCATGTGTCTTGGCATGATCTCTACCAGTCTTTCACATTGCTGCTGGGCGACTTTATGCCACTCCTGGCGCAAAAATTCAAGGTTCAAAGCTCGGCTTTGTTTGATGGCTTGTGGCCATCCATCTTCATCTTGATCACATTTCAGAGGTTTTCAGAGGGGTTCAGGTCTGGAGATTGGGCTGGCCATGACAGGGTCTTGATCTGGTGGTCCTTTTCTTCCAGGATAACCTTGTACGTGGCTTGAATCATGCGTCATTCACAAAGACGAATCTGCCCAATCCCAGCCTGGCTGAAGCAACCCCAGATCATCACCGATCCTCCACCAAATTTCACAGTGGGTGCAAGACACTATGGCTTGAAAGCCTCTCCAGGTCTCTGTCTAACCATTAGAAGACCAGGTGGAGGATCGGTGATGATCTGGGGTTGCTTCAGCAAGGCTGGAATCGGGCAGATTTGTCTTCGTGAATGACTCATGAATCAAGCCACGTACAAGGTTATCCTGGAAGAAAACTTGCTTCCTTCTGCTCTGACTATGTTCCCCAACTCTGAGGATTGGTTCTTCCAGCAGGACAATGCTCCATGCCATACAGCCAGGTCAATCAAGGTGTGGATGGAGGACCACCGGATGAAGACCCTGTAATGGCCAGCCCAATCTCCAGACCTGAACCCCATTGAAAACATCTGGAATGTGATCAAGATGAAGATGGATGACTACAAGCGATCAAACAAAGCCGAACTGCTTGAATTATTGCACCAAGAGTGGCATAAAGTCACCCAACAGCAATGTGGAAGACTGGCGTAGAGCATGCCAAGACACATGAAAGCTGTGATTGAAAATCAGGGTTATTCCACCAAAAATTGATTTCTGAACTATTCCTAAGTTAAAACATAAGTATTGTGTTGTTAAAAATGAATATGAACTTGTTTTCTTTGCATTATTCGAGGTCTGAAAACACTGCATCTTTTTCTGCAAATAAATGCTCTAAATGACAATATTTTTATTTGGAATTTTGGAGAAATGTTGTCAGTAGTTTATAGAATAAAACAAAAAAATTTCATTTTACTCAAACACATACCTATAAATAGTAAATCCAGAGAAACTGATAATTTTACAGTGGTCTCTTAATTATTTTTCATTGCGAGACTCGCCCCCATAATCTGCCTTGTCTCCCCCAGTTAGCAAGTTAAGACTTTCTAAAACTACTTGACTGAACAACCTGGCACTCTTCTCATTTCAGAAATGTTATGGTGACTTTGCCAATAAGAAAACTCATACATTTTATGCATGTATAATTTATTTTGTTAGTAGGCTTTGTATATATAATTTTAAATAATGTATTGCTTGATCCAAATAATATTTGTGTTTGAAGATAAAAAGTTATAAATTAGCACTGTTAAATATCCATCTAAAATGTATATACTTGATATTATCCCCAACACAAACCCAAATTGGTCAGGGGGCCCTAAAATAGTTCTATGCCTGGGGCCCAAAATTTGGTGCTACGCCCCTGGTCACACCTATACTGTATTCATCTGACAAACCCAACCTGATAAGAGAGAAAAATCACAAAATGGATATCTAAAACATCCCAGTTGTTTCTCCCACACAGCATTGAGACTGAGAAGTTAAACTCAGTTTACATAATTTGTGACATAATGTTGATTACCACAGAAATTATTTTTGACTCTGAAAATTGTGGTTACAGTAAGTGAATGGGGCAATTTCAATAATGCTAAAATAGACACTCTTTTAAAAATATAGCCACAATTTATCAAATTTGATTGTGAGAAATTCAGAGATTTACCTGTTAGGGCATTTACCAGATTACAGGGTTTTTTCGGTTTTACGTTGTCATGACAACAAAGTTGTAATATTGAATATAACTTTACACAGATAAGGTTAGTAAGAGATTGTATAAAATAAAATCATGTTACCATGTATAATGTTTATCTCTTGTAGCTGCACTTTTAAACAGTGTTTATTTTAATGTTTATGGACTGACTCTATTCATTCCATTGTAAGTGCCCCACTCTAACCTAGATTTTTGCTTTTGTTTTTTTATTAGTTATAATTAATTATATTAATTATAATGTTTTCTATTAATTATGTTATAATATGCATATACTGTATATTTTTGTTACACTTTTATTGATTTATTGCATAATTGATCATACTTACAAGTATTTACATTGATATGTAGAACTCGTGTTTAATTGATACTGTCTCTTTAAGACTAGCAGCACCAGCCATTGAGCCCATATTGAATGAATGAATATTAACAAGAGAGGACGCACAGTCTCTTTGGTGCATCCATGTGTGATTACAATTAAATGTTTCTTTTTTTTTTTTTTTCATCAACAACTGACTGTACAAAACATAATGGGTAGTAAAAAAAGACATTATTTAATTACATATGGATGCGTGGATCTTGTCTTTGGACACACAGAACGAGTTAAACCAAACTTTTACTCTCAACACGCAGTGAAAGGACCTCTGTCCTATCAGTGTCTTTTCCACTATACTACTCCATCACTGGTAAATGAAATCTGAACATTTACTAGCTTGCAGCTAATAATAGAAATTTTTAGTTGAATAGCGTGAGATTTGGTTGCATAGGCAAGTGATTTACTTGCATTAGAGAGGGTTGCCACATAGGGTGAAAGATCGATCTTGGGATTTAAGAATCGATAGTGAGATCATTCAAACAAAAATCGCGATGCATCGGAAAATCTATATTTTTATTCAGCCCTATTATTGTATTAAAGGTGCACTCAGTATTTTTTTTTTAAATGCCGCCTTGGATTTACACCGACACCAAGGGGCATGGATGCAGCATCATTCAAACACAATAGTTTTTAGTTACTGATGCCATTGTAGAAATGCATTATTCATAGTCAGCCACGATTCATTTAATTCCTCAGTGAAAGTGTCCAATAAAAGGGTTGTTACTGAGATTAAGCGAGTAGTATTCGGATGGTCATGTGATCCTAACATGGCAGCCCCCATGTGCGGACCCTCTCCATGTAGAATAAAACAGCTTTTATAAAGTAACCGATATGTCTGGAGTCATTATCTCATGTGAGTGGATATTGATTGATTTCGTTAGAAGTAGAACTTTTTAAAAAAAATGACTGAGTGCACCTTAAACCCAGAACATTTATTGAAATGGAGAGTAAATAAAGACTTTTGCAGAAAAATGTTTTTGAGTTCATATTGAAATTTCTGACTTTTGACTGCAGACTTTGTTGAGACATTGTTCTAAAATATTTAAAGAGAAATATGTGACATTACTGTAGTCTTTTTTTTTCAGTCTTTTAGTCATTTATTACTTTTTCAGTCTTTTAGTCATTTATTACTACCTTGGAGAAACAACTGAGATATTAATGAGATCTCATTTGTGATTTATCCTTAATATGGGCATTCATGTAAACCTGCAATTTATTGACCCAGTTTTGATACCGGTGAATAATATCCAACAAACTATTGAACAGACTCTCTGTTCTATAACCCTAATAAATCATCATCCTTTAAACACAGTTACAGTCTAGAACAATGAACAATATCGAAAACCACATGCTGATCTTTCATACAAAGATCGCCTGTAAACACACAAGACAAAACCCGTTCAAAACCTTCATCCTTGGGTGATAAATAGTTGGCGCAGGCGGCCCTATGACATTTCAGAGGTGGAGAGGTGAGTGGCTCCTTCTATGAGTTATTTTTTCAATGACACTGCATCCATCAATTTCTTGGGAACGAATCAAATCAAATAAGTGCTGTGTGGGCAAAACGCAGGGAGCAGGGCGCATGGCGCATGCTGATGAAAGAAAGAGAAGCGCAATAGATGCACCTCTTGAATTAGATATGAGACTGCCTGCCATCTTTCCAGGTAACAAGGAAAAAAGATCTGCTGTCCGTCCTGGTGGTGACAGATGGCCTTTATACCTGCAGAGGATATATAGTTTTGTTATTGATATTCCTGATGCACTGTTTCTTATTGTTTACTGCGGGGAGTAATTTGCAAAGTTATGGCCTCCAATTTATTTAAACATAGTTTTGGATCATGTTCTTGTCTGCTTGACATAAAATTAGATTGAGTAGCGCGAGAGACCACTGACGTCCTACATTAATAATTTACTGTACCTTTCAAGAGTGCATTATGAACTCACTGGATGCTATTTAGAAACTTTAGTTGTTTTTGCTTATAATGGTGCTATTTTTCTTCTCATTTCAAATATATTTTTATTAATCTAACATGCAAAACAGCACATGATAAGATGCATTTGAAATTGTAAAAGTATTGGGACACTTAAACCACACTTAAAAATGTCTGAAGGTCATTGTGTAACGGAAGCCAGCTGATAGATAACTGTGCAATGTGTATAAACCTCACTCTCCTCACCTCAAGAGGTGCACTAGCGACTAACACTAGAGGCTGTAGCGTTTAGCCTCCTTGTTAGCGCCTCCCATGCCGGAGATGCCGGTTCGAGTCCCGTTTGGAGCGGGGTGACCAGGACCGGTTACAATGGTGCCGTGACCCGGATGGGAGTGAGGTTTAGGAGGGTGAGTGCAACGGGAGCCAGCTGGTAGATAGCTGTGTAGTGTGTAAACCTCACTCTCCTGACCTCAAGAGGTGCACTAGTGACTGACGCTAGAGGCTGTAGCCTTAAGCCTCCTTGTTAGCGCACCCGCCTCCCATGCCGAAGATGCCGGTTCGAGTCCCGTTCAGAGCGGGGCGACCAGGACCGGTTACAATGGTGCTGTGACCCGGATGGGAGTGAGGTTTAGGAGGGTGAGTGAAACGGGAGCCAGCTGGTAGATAGCTGTGTAGTGTGTAAACCTCACTCTCCTGACCTCAAGAGGTGCACTAGCGACTGATGCTAGAGGCTGTAACCTTTAGCCTCCTTGTTAGCGCACCCACCTCACATGCTGGGGACGCCGGTTCGAGTCCCGTTCAGAGTGGGTCGAGCAGGGCCGTTACAAGGACCGATTACAGTTGCAGTAGATGAGAAATATCAAACCATGCAGCATTTATTTGAAAGAAAAATAGCTTAAGCACTGTTTTCAAGCAAAACATTGCACAAAAAAGTTTGTTAGGTTTTAACTGAGAAAACAATAGAGATACTGTTCGAAATAAAAATGTCCATTAATGTGATGAACTACACATTTTATGCAATCAAAATGTCATGCATGATTGTAATGCAATAATAAGCAAAGAAGATGGATTTTTGCAGTCAAAGCTTTATATATAACTCAGCAGAGTGTTTGCATTGATATTCCTTTGCTTTGCATTGATTGTCCTTCTGTGCATGAACCACAGCCATCATATGCAGATTTGCATGCATTTTCCATGATCTAATAAACCGGCACTAAACATTCTACAGTAATACAGATGGATTCCGAGAGAGGTTTATAAGAGAGCTTCAGGTGAATTGTATTATTTATAGATCACAGTTTCTTATTAGATATTTCAGAGAAAAGGCCATATTCTTGGTTTTATCAGCATGCTCATATCATATTGAGCCCTGGCGGTTGATTGATTTAAGACTGCAGCTATGTGAATTTCCGTTAACATGATAATACATGAGATCCGCTGAGCTTTTGGACGATTTAAAGAGACCATCCACTGAATTCATAGGTTTTCAGGACATTACATCAGCTTAAGTAAATTACCTTTCACAGCTTTGAAGGATGGCTTTACCACTAGAGCTAAAGCCAAAAGAACCTCAGCATATGATGCAAGCTTTGTAGAAACATAGAGTATGTTTGGAATGGCATAATACCATACCATACCACTCATACTGGTTTAGCAGTATTCTTACAGTGTATAGTATGCACATTTTCTGGAAAAAATGTTGTAACATTTTAACCGAAATGTGCAGTATAGAACACACTTTTAGAACACATTTAGAACACACTGCGTGGATACTGTATCCTACAATGTAACTGTTTCTTTTTTTTGTATTTTTTTTTGTATACTGCATACTGTTTAGAATCTGAAAATTTTTCCTGTTTAGGAGTAACTGTTTGTTTTTTGTTTTTTTACTGTATTACAGTAGTTTATTTTTTATTATTATTAATATTAATAAATTAAAAAGGTGCAACATACATATGCTATATCTTAACCTTGTGCAACCCTGTGCTGTTCTGTGTGGACATTGTGTTTTGGCTTCGCTATATGCAACGCACAATTCAAATTAATTTAAACACTCTAGGCTGTCAGTAAAGGGTTAAACGTCATGTGATAAAACAACATAGCGCCGATAACAGCGGAGTTTGTCTTCGGGTGAAACGTCAACAAAATTACATCTGGTAAGAAACCTAATTAAGTTTTTACACTGAAACCTTATTGAGTCAAAATAATATAGTCTAGTTTCATCCGATAAGCCCATTTTTAAAATTTGAGTGATTTATTGCGAAACGTCACACTGTTAAACACAATGACCATTATAGTGGACAATAGCGCCATTTTTCATTAGAAATCCTATATTTACTGTGCATTTTCACATTGAGAAAAAAAAAAAAATTTGCTTTCAGAGGATTTATATGGACAAAATGGCCACTGGAGGTTAAGTAATTTACTAAATAGGGAGCAAGGGAGCATCCTATAGATTTCCTATGCAGCAATTGCATTTGCTCCAAAAATTCGACCAAAAGTTCAGTTTCAGGCTGCTGCTGATGTTTGGACCACTTAACATGTTTGGCAGACATGGGACTATGGTAATAGTTTACATAGATTCAGTTAACATGGTTTGCAGTGACTGGACGATGCTGGCCATTACTTTGAATCAGAATTATGTATGCTAATTTCTAATGTAATGTCTATAATGTCTCAAAAACATGAATAACCAACACTCCTGGAAACATAATAAACACTTTGATAACACTGTGTAACACATTTACTTTTTTTCTTTTTTTTTTCTGGGTAGTAAGTGTTATTTCCTAATTGCTTATGCCTCAAAAGTATAGAAAATGGCTATTATTCCCCACAAACTTTGCTTTTATGACCAGGACAGTGATATTTTGAATATCATTCTCATTTTCCAATGAGAAAACGGGCGCATTTGTGTCTTTTCGTTCACATAAAGTCAGAAAAAAACAACATGTGAATCCAAATTAACATGTATTTATAATGAAATAATATTCAAAGCCATGCTGCTCCATAATGGTAACAAGTACCCGTCTCTTCCCCTGGCTCACTCGGTGCACCTCAAAGAGGATTACAAGAGCATCAAGACCTTGCTGGATGCCTTGAAGTATGATGAGTATGGCTGGGAGGTCATAGGAGACTTCAAATGGTGGCATTCCTGAAGGGTCTCCAAGGCGGTTTTACCAAGTTTCCCTGCTATCTTTGCCTTTGGAACAGCAGGGACACCAAGGTGCACTACCACAGGCGGGACTGGCCACAGCAGACCGAGTTCTCTGTGGGGAGGAACAACGTCAAGTGGGAGCCACTGGTGGACCCCCGGAAGGTGCTGATGCCACCACTGCACATCAAATTGGGCCTTATGAAACAATTTGTCAGAGCTCTAGATAAGGAGTCCGCAGCCTTCAAGTACCTTCAAGACTTCATCCCTAAGCTGTCTGAGGCAAAGGTCAAAGCCGGTGTCTTCGTCGGACCACAGATAAAGAAGGATTTTATGATTCATATGTTGTTTTTTTCTGACTTTATGTGAACGAAAAGACACAAATTCGCCCGTTTTCTCATTGGAAATAGGTTATCATTTCAAAATATCTCTGTCCTGGTCAGAAAAGCAAAGTTTGTGGGGAATAATAGACATTTTCTATACTTTTGTGGCATAAGCAATTAGGAAATAACACTTACTACCCAGGAACAAAAATTGTGTTACATAGTGTAATATATATTATATATATATATATATATATATATATATATATATATATATATATATATATATATATATATATGACTTTCTATAGCTTGGTATTATTTTACATTTCACAACTTAGTCCCGCTGTCCATTAGGGCTGTCAATTGGGCAGATAAACTAAATTCTAATTTTTACCTTAAACATTTTGTTAATTAAAATTAAAATCGAATTTTAGAGTCAGCTGATTTTTTAAATTGACATTATTTCCTTAGTCCATACGAGGCCGCATTGAATACATATAACCATACAGCACTGTGTTATATTATTGCAAAGAACATTCCTGGCTGTTAAAAAAAAAAAAAAAAAAACATTCCAATTTAAACTAATGTGCCTAAAATAAAAAATACAAAAAGTTTTAGTTGGTTCATATTCTCAAATTTTAATTCAAAAATAAAACAAGGGGGGAAATGCTTCAATAGGCAGTTCTGTGTTAACATGGTGTTACACTGTCACTGGTGCCACAGTATATACTACCAAAGACTCAAACGTTATAATAACAGCGATATACCAGTGTTTTTCATTAATTACAGCTGTATGTAGGGTAGAATATTCTCAGATAACAGTGGTATTCGGCTGAACTCGTGGTTAAGCGGCTCATGATCCCTGGTCAGGGGCTGTTCAAACAGACGGAACACAACACAAAAGAACAGAACGCGAGGATCTCGAGACACAAATTTCCAACTTGAACTCCTTTACAGGCAAACCCATTGCTTAATCCGAGAAATGCTGATAAGAGAGCAAGACACAAAGGCCACAGACCTCCACCTACTGTAAGGGACTGTTCACACCAAATGCTTTTGCAACTATCCAGTTTACCATTTGTTTTTCTATGTAAACACACTAGACAAACGTCTTTGTTTTGCTTTGTTTTTGTTTATTCAGCGTCTCGTGCAGGAACACTGTTTTTTAGATGCCGTGTCAAGTTGAAAAGAACTTTAAAATGCGTCTCGAGACAACTGGTTTCTGTTAAACTATTTTGTTGCGCTTCATCTAGCCTTTTTTATCAGAAGAATGCAATTGTTCTGAAATCACTGCCAGTGCCTGGCACACATCCAAAATTTGAATGCGCAGTTTTAGCATTCGAATGTGCATGTTTTTCTTAAATTCTACGAATATTCGAATTTCGAATTTTAATGTGACAGCCCTACTGTCTACTGTCCTTTTTTTTTTTTTTTTTTTTGCATATTTATTAGGAGCTACTAGTTACAAATCAAAAAGGGACATATCTTAAAGATATGCTTAATTTCAGAATGGCATAGTACCATGCTAGTCAAATTATTTTTGCTGTATTCTGTGCACAGTATGCACACTATCTGTCAAAGTTGTAATATTTAATTTACCAAAATGTGCTGTGTACAACCAGCGTGGACTACTGTGTCCCACATTGTGACCTTGTTTTTAGGACTTTGTTTTTGGTTTTTTTGCATCAAAATTATTTTCATGACATTTTGTCCCAAAGTCATCATTACCGAAATGTGTTTGTATGATTTATTATTATTATTATTATTATTATTATTATTATTATTATTATTATTTTTTTTTCATTATTCTTAATGGTGATTCTCATTAGATAATATTTACTGTAATACAGTAAAGATTTGTGCATTACTTATTTTTAATGAAATCGGCATAAATAAAAGGCAGTGCAACTATGGCAAATTGCTAAATATCATAATGAACGAAAAATATGCTTTTTTTTTGTCTTTTTCCATTTGATTTTGGAGTGATATACCACCAGGACATGTTACTGATAGGTTTCATGAGATTCACCCCTATACTGTGCACTATGCAGTATGCAGCATGCTAGTATTCGAGTCCGAATACTCAGTTTTTGAGCCTAAAGAAGTGTCATAACCTTTTTTCTATCCCTAGTCCCTGTTATATCAGCACCACTAGTCGTCCCGAAGTGCACAGGTCAGTCCAGCGGTGTGTTAGAGGTGACGATACCTACTAACCAACTGTACTTTGTCATAAATGAGATCCCTGCCCTCCATTTTCCACCCAAGGTCTCTGATATGTAGCTACCATGATGCTGGTGGGGAAGAATGGCCACCGGGTTACCAGAGACACTTGGTGGGCAAAAGGTTCAATTACTTCAGTTGTCGTAGAGCCATAAATGACAAATTAAGTGGCTGGCACCAGCTACCGTTGTGAGGAGCGCACACTGGAATACTAATGTCTGCCTGTGTCTAAAGATGGTGTTGGAGAGAAAGAAAGAGACAGAATTTGATTGAAGTCCCTGCTGACAGACAAAACAACATTTTGTGTGTTGAACGGAGACATGTCAGAGCCTGTTTTGACGTCTCTTCAGTCGAAACTAGACTTTTGGAAGTTGTATTAGGATGATTCAGTGTCGTAGCAACTGCTCAGTTTAGATTATACTGGCTTATAGTTTGTGGAAGGAATGTTATTAATTTCACTCTCATTGGGTGTCATTCACTAAATGTAAAACCTGTGTGCATATCTTTTTGTACAGAAATCCCTCAAAAAAAAAAAAAAGAGGCACTTACAATAAAAGTAAATCGGGCCAGTCCATATACATAAAAATACAAGTGTTTTAAAAGTACACTCACTGAGCACTTTATTAGGAACACTATGGTCCTATTAAAGTGCCCGATGTGGTTTTCTGCTGTTGTAGACCATCTGCCTCAAGATTCGACGTGTAGTGCATTCTGTGATGCTATTCTGCTCACTACAATTGTACTGAGTGGTTATCTGAATTACCGTAGCCTTTCTGTCAGCTCGAACCAGTCTGGCCATTCTCTGTTGACCTCTCTCATCAACAAGGTGTTTCTGTCCGTAGAACTGCCGCTCACTGGATGTTTATTGTTTTTGGCACCATTCTGAGTAAACTCTAGAAACTGTTGTGTGTGAAAATCCCAGGAGATCAGCAGTTACAAAAATTCTCAAACCAGTCCGTCTGGCACCATCAATCACGCCACGGTCTAAGTCACTGAGATCACATTTTTTCCCAATTCTGATGGTTGATGGGAACATTAACTGAAGCTCCTGACCCATATATGCATGATTTTATGCATTGCACTGGTGCCACATGATTGGCTGATTAGATAATCACATGAATAAGTAGGTGTACATGTGTTCCTAATAAAGTGCTCAGTGGTAGGTACGGTAGGTGCTGACCGGAATCACCCCACAAGCCTTGCCATTTCAGAGATGCTCTGAACTAGTCACCTGGCCATAACAAATAAGCACTTGTCAAAGTCACTCGGGTCCTTACCCATTTCTCCTGCATTCAACATGTTGACTATGAGAACAGATTGTTTGCTTACCATCTAATCTACCCAGACCTTGACATGTGGCCTTGTTAGGAGATGATCAACGTTATTCACTTCACCTGCGAGTGGTCACAATGTTTTGGCTCATCAGTGTATATACAGTGCATTCAGAAAGTATTCAGACCCTTTCATTTTTTATTTATTTATTTATTTTTTCACATTTTGTTATGTTGCAGCTTTATGCTAAAATGCTTAATTTTGTTTTGTTTTGTTTTTTTCACATCAATCTACACTCGATACCCCATAATGACAAATCAAAAACCAGATTTTTGATAACTGCAAATTTATAAAAAATAAAAAACTGAAATATCACATTGACATAAGTATTCAGACCCTTTACTATGACACTTGAAAGTTAGCTCACGTGCATCCCATTTCTCTGGATCATCTTTGAGATGTTTCTACTCTTCGATTGGAGTCCACCTGTGGCAAATTCAATTGATTTTGCATGATTTGGAAAGGCACACACCTGTCTATATAAGGTCTCATAGCTGAAAATGCATATCAGAGCAAATACCAAGCCATGAGGTCAAAGGAACTGCCTGCAGAGCTAAGAGACAGGATTGCGTCGAGGCACAGATCTGGGGAAGGCTACAAAACATTTTTGGCTGCATTGAAGGTTCCCAAGAGCACAGTGGCATCCATAATTCTTAAATGGAAGAAGTTTGGAACAACCAGGACTCTTCCTATAGCTGGCTGTCCGGCCAAACTGAGCAATCGGGGGAGAAGGTATTTGGTAAGAGTGGTGACTAAGAACCTGATGGTCACTCTGGTTGAGCTCCAGAGATCATGTGTGGAGATGGGAGAAACTTGCAGAAGGACAACCATCACTGCAACACTCCACCAATCTGGGTTTTATGGCAGAGTGTCCAGACGGAAGCCTCTCCTCAGTGCAAGGCATTTGAAAAAGCACCTAAAGGACTCTCAGACTGTGAGAAACAAGATTATCTGGTCTAATGAAATGAAGATTGAACTGTTTGGCCTCAGTTCCAAGCGTCATGTCTGGAGGAAACCAGGCACCGCTCATCACCTGTGCAATACCATCCCAACGGTGAAGCGTGGTGGTGGTAGCATCATGCTGTGGGGGTGTTTTTCAGCTGCATGGACTGGGGGACTGGTCAGGGTTGAAGGAAAGCTGAACGCAGCAAAATACAAATATATTCTTAATGAAAACCTGGTGAAAGCTCTCAGGACCTCAGACTGGGCCAAAGGTTCACCTTCCAACAGGACAATGACCCTAAGCACACAGCCAAGACAACACAAGATTGGTTTAGGGACAACTCTGTGAATGTCCTGGAGTTGCCCAGCCAGCGCCCGGACTTGAACCCAATCAAACATCTCTGGAGAGACCTGAAAATGGCTGTCCACCGACGGTCCCCATCCAACCTGACAGAGCTTGAGAGGATCTGCAGAGAAGAAATCCCCAAATCCAGGTGTGCAAAGCTTGTCACATTCCCAAAAGAACTGAGGCTGTAATCGCTGCCAAAGGTGCTTCAACTAAGTACTGTGTTAAGGGTCTGAATACTTATGTCATTGTGATATTTCAGTTTTTGTTTTTTATAAATTTGTAAAGTTATAAAAAATCTGGTTTATATACAGTATATATATATATATATATATATATAAACCCTCTTATTTGGAGATATAAAGACAATGCTTCACTGTCCAATCAATTTCTGATTAATAAAATCATGTCCCATCCTACATTTTTGCTTGATGAATATCCTGTTTCACGCTGAAATGCATCACATTACAGAAGTTAAATAGTTGCGAATGCAGTTTCATGTTGACTTATGAGACTTGTTAGAAGGAAAAAATATTTCAGAAGTGTACAATATGGCCCCTTTAATATAAATAATTATTTACAGTGTTAAAAAGATCAGGTAAATAATGTTTTTGTTAATTAACGTTTTCAAATCATCAGAATTGTTTTTAATCAGCATTTTACATTGCAAGACAAAATTCCGGGAATTTTCAAAGTTGGAAACTTTCCATGGGAATTAATGGGAATATATGAAAATTAACGAGAATAAATGGGAATAAACTGGAAATTTGCAAAATTGCAAGTTAGCCTATAACAGGGCACTTAAATGTAGTTGAAAAAAAAAAAAAAAAATGATCTACGGTATTAAAGTTTAACTAGCAAATACTAAATCAAAATGTGTTTATACAGTAGCTAGCTAGCCAGTAAATCAGATATACTAAATGTAAACTAGCTAACACCATTTCATTGACAATTTAAGAGGCTAGCTATCATGGTGCTAGCTAGCTCAACTGTGATGCTGTTTCTTCTGCCTTCTGCTAGCCAGATTTCTGTTATCATACAAGAATGTAGGTTATAGTTTGATTTAGCATGCTGATTGAGGAGTGTTCGTCTATTCATCTAGCCTATTTCTATTCATTTGTCCAGCATCAATTGTAAAATATTTTTACCATTCCAGAATATTCCAATTGTTTAGCTAACTATTTATGTATCTGAGCATGGCATTGCATTAGTTCTTTTTACAAGCTTTTTTCTAATCTTATTCTACAGAACAATGCCATGTGCACCATCTGATGTGTGGATACATTTCACCTCAGCCAATGTAGAAGGAAAGGCTGCGTACATTTGCAAATATTGTGCAAAGACCTATGTTAAGAATGCCACAAAGATGCAGCAGCATATAGCCAGTTTTTTCCAGTATTTCCAAAATTCCCCAGCTTAACTTCCCCTGGAAAGTTTCTGGGAAGTTTCCGGAAATTTACCGAAAAATGTATGCCCCTTGCATCCCTGCTCTTCCCAAAATCTTGAAATTGGCAATCGCTGCCTATTTTTCTCTCAATACAAGTGTAATCTTTGTTCGGCATACATCACCACAAATACTCTTTCTTTTCACGTTTCCAGGTTTTATAATGTGTTTCCTGAGCAATTGCTTGCGTGCATACCTCGTACTGCGATTCTCTATGAGATCTGAGGCATATTATTGATTGACTGTCAGCACACAGTCTCTTCTGCAAGCCTTAAGTCAAAGCAGCATCAATGAATCAATGTTTTACCTCAGCGAATGTAGGAGCATTACCTTCAGGTCAAAGACCTCATAAATAGCCTACTTATGTAGAGGGGGAAATAATCACTTTACTGTTTACTGACTCAAACCACTGTGTTTCCTCTGTTTTCTTGGTTTGGTTATGGTGTAGATTCAGTTGTGTTAATGCTGTTAATGCACCACTAACATGTTCTTTAAAAATATTTTAAAATATAGTTGCTTTAATTTATTATTCTGTACCAGCTCACTCAAAATTAGTGCTGGAACAGTTGAAAGTGGAAGTGTTACAATTATGCCATCAAATAGCAAACTCTGATGTCTCAGAATATGACACTTTCCTTCCTATCTGCTTTAGAGCTGCCAGCACTAATTATGACAAGAGCTGTCTTTGGAAATTCATTTTTCTCTTTTTATAACGATATTTTAAGCCTGATATCTGGTCCTGCAGGTAAACGCTTCAAAATTACTCTGATGGAGCAAAACACAATCAGCTTTGTGCCCTGCAATGCTGTTGTTTCTTCCTGTAAAAACAGTACAGATTCGTAAACCGTGTCATGAAAATCACACATGAATGGAAACCAGTGCCTGTGGTGCCTCTGTTTAAGGGATCAATCCAAGAGATTGATAGTATGAGGGACACATTAATCAAATTCACTACTGGACCCCTCCGCAATGATAAATAAACCCCCGCACCGAGCAATTAATCTGCTTAGCCTAGCTGTAAATGCTAGCAGGTGGACATGTGCCAACATATCCAGCATTTTCGTGGGAGTTCATTAACAGAGGACAAAGAAAAAGGTGTGTCTTCTATGGACACTTCTGGCCCTGTGGACCTTTAGAAAATAAACTCCCTGAGCTGAAGTGAGTAATTTCTGTGTCACCGAATGGAATTGCAAAAATAATGGTTGTTTTCAAACAGGTTTCAGTTAACACTTACCCTGTCTGCCATTGGGTGGCTTAGCAGATGGTCCCGCCCCCAAATCACACCATTGGTTGAGCTAATCTTGCTGTGTTGGGCTGGATGGGCTGCTCAAAAAAATAAAAATAAGAAACTACATAGTAACGCCACAGTGCACAACAGAGCCACAGTGTTTACACTTTTTGGGGAAATCAATCTTACAAATGGCTTAATCATACTTATGAAAAGATACAGTAGAAATGATGCCACAACTGAGGGACAGTTGTTATTTGAGTAGAAATTTATATAGATCATTTTTATATAAGACATATATATATATTTTATTTATTTTTTTATGGTTTGTTTATTTCCATTTTTAAAATTAAAAATATTTACATTATCATATTTAAGTCTTGGCTTGTGCATAAATCTATAAATAAAAAGGATTTGAAAAGTTTTCCAGACAGTTGTATTGTGAAATTTATATTAGAAAAAGGTTTTAAATCTGGTAGTTTTACTAAAAATCAACCACTGAGACATAAAAGAGCCTGTAGTTGAAGAAAGAAAAAAGCAAAACAGTGATGGTATCAGATGAAAATAAGGTTAGTGGTTCATAATATACACCATTATACCATAGAGCTGTTGAATGCTTGATTCTGATTGGTTGACAGATGTTCTAAGGCATGCAGTTATTTTTCAGTAAGCGCACGGCTATGAAGTAGTTCCAGGTCTTGACCGGATAATGGTTCTGTATCAATTTGCCAAATTATTTCAGCTATTTCAAAGAGCCGTACAGGCAACTACAGCAAAATTATAAAATAAATCAAAGTCACTGCCTAAGTAAATCAGATAAGAACGACAAACAATGTCTATAATATCCTTAAATTATTTTTAATATCTGTGGAAAGCACCCTCATGCTCCCTCTCTGTCTGTCTTTCACTCACCCACACATATACATACACACACACATAGACACTCGTGGGGAACACGGAGAGCCTTGATGTCAACGCACCCCCACAACTTAATAAAACAGTTTAGCAACTGAAAAGCTCTATACAAGAACTGCAACACCCACTGCTGAGAAATGTTGTTAAACTGTTGTTAAATGTCGGAGAGGTAAGAAGAGGCCCACCGCGTGCAGCCCGTCTCAAGAATATTATCAACCTCTCCCACAAAAGTTTATCTGTTGCACAACACACAGCTCTACAGAAAAGTCTTTCGTTTGTTCCCACAACACAATGTCGACATTTTGAGACTAATATAGACTTTCAAAAGTTTTTCCGGAATTTCCATTTAAAATGACTTTTTATATCTTCTGCATCGGCATCAGGAGCCAGCCCTGTGGTGACAGGGTCAACGTGAACCCCGTTTGTTTTAGAAGATCTGCAACCTGTAGAGGACATTGTACCTTCTTTCCAGGTGCTACCACCTTTGAGGACTGACACTCCTTTTTGAGGTAAATCCTTATTTATTCTGGCCAAGAGCAGGAATGCCTCAATAGAGACTTACTGCAGACTGGTAGAACGGGACAATAATTTGGCTATGAATGACAATAAGCATTAAGGTTTTAGAATTTGGAATAATACTGTATGCCTAATACAGTGAGAAAAGGTATTATTGAACTTCAAAAGATAAGAATATTGTAATTCGCCCTGCAGATAAAGGAGGGGCAGTGGTTTTACAGTCTTTCAATGATTATGAATAGGAAATTTACTGACAATTAAATTATACAAAATTGTATAAAAGACTTTCTGCAGATCCTACGGGTGAATTTAAAGAAATCATACATGATATGATACATACGTATTTGGATGTTGGTGAAATCACAAGGAAAGAGTTAGCCTTTATGAAGATTGAGCACCTTGTAAAACCTGTCATTTATATGTTACCGAAGATACATAAATCATTAATTCCCCCGATTCTGGGAAGACCAATTGTATCCCCTATTGGTTCCTTAAATGAAAATGTTTCAAATTTGTTGATTTTTTCTAAAAGCCTTGTGTGCAGGAATTGCCTTCTTATACACGTTACACTGGTGATATGCTTCTATTACTTGGTTCTTTTGAATCCATAGAGACAGAATATATACTGGCCACTTTGGGCATAGAAAGCTTAAACACTGATATATGTATTTGAAGTTTACTTTGGAATTTAATCATGAACAAATAATTTTTTTAGATATTTTGATCACCAAAGAAGATGGCAAGTTGAATACCGACCTATATCGGAAACCCACCGACTGTTATTATTTGCTAAGAGTGGACAGTTTCCATCCTACACCTAAAAAAAGCTTACCTGTTAGTATGTTTCATAGAATGCATAGGATATGTAAAACAAAAGAAATTTATGATCAACAGGCTGATATTTTATTTCAAAGGTTCAGAGAGAGGGGGTATAGTGGAGATTGGATAAAGCAAGCCAAACATAGGGCAGAAAATATACAATATGATGATGGGCTAACTCGGATTAAAAATTATTCTTCCCCGGTGTCTTGCATCACTGGATATTCTCCATTAAGGTAGCGTTTTTAAGAAGATCATTAGAAAACATTGGCATATTATTGACACTGATCCATATCTTAAGAATCTTTTTTAAGGAACCACCAAGTTTAGTTTTTAAAAGACAACGAAATTTATAGATAATATACCGGAGGGTAATTATAAATGTGGGTCCTGTGCTCAATGCAATGTTACACACAAATGTAAATTTTTTAATCATCCTAGTACTGGTAAAACAGTTAACATCAAGAGTGTGATTAGCTGTAATACAAATAATGTTATTTGTATTACCACCTCGGGGTGTGCATTATTTTTAGATAATTCAGTGGTCTGTCATCAATTATTCCTTTTTAATAACCATATTCATATACCATGGTATTTAAATGTCACTACAATGTTAAAAAAATAAATATATATTATTATAATTTTGTTTTCCATTCTATATTTTGATTTAATACCATGGTACTTTTTATAAGAGATATAAACCAGAATAATTTGAATTTTAATCCAAACAATGTAGCAAAATTATGAATTAAAATTGTATATTTTCCCCAGACAATTGTAATGTAAAATTCATATTAAAAAAAGTAAAAAAATACAAATAAATAAATAATAAATAAATAAATAAATGTAAATCTGTTTTTACTTATTTATTTTTACTTTATTATTATTAATATAATTTTTTAATTCAACCCCTGAGACATAAAACAGCTTGTAGTTGATCGCATTTAGTTCACCTAAATGTGTGAAAAGCCAAACAATGATGGTATCAGACGGTAATAACCATGGTTCAGATAAACACATAGTACTTTCTGATAACCATAATATAGCATGGAATTTAAATGGCACTGCAAGATACTTAAAAAAAATAAAAATAAAAACATAGTAATTCCATGGTTTTTCCATGGTATGTTTTAAGGGAAATGAACCAGAATTACTTGGATTAAAAATAATAATAATAATAATAATAATAATAATAATGCAGGCAAAATAATGAAGGGACGTTCTGAAATGTTTCCCAGACATTTTTATTATATTTTATATTACAAAATGAAAATGAAAGTTTAAATCTGAGAGTTTTACTAAAAATTAACGAGAACACTTTACAGTAAGGTTGTATTTGAGTTAACTACATTAGTTAACATGAACTAACAATAAACAATACTTTTACATCACTTATAAATCTTGGTAATGTTAATTTCAACATGCTGTATACAAATACATTTTTCAAATGAAAAATTATATATGGTAACACTAATGCATTATGAACTAACATGAACTAACAATGAACAATTGCATATTCATAAATTGCCATTAACCAGGACATAATTGTATCTGTAGTTAAAGAAACATCTTAAGACATCAAAATATGCAAAAAGCAAATACCCAGAACTATCGCATTGAGAGTGATGAAAACAATGCACAATACGTTGTCTGTGGCTAAGACCTCGTAATCAATTCTGTCTCACGAGCTGCATAACTCTGGTGAGAGAGCGGCAGAGATGATCCTGAGAGAGCTGAAGGCAAAGCTGATCCTCACAAAAGACAAACCATCACTCACCTCTGATAGAAACACCTTTAACATGCTGTAGAACCAGCACCTCTGGGAGGAGACGTGACACAGCTGGATTTGATTCATTTTTCATCCTTTTTCCTATCTCGCCATCGACTGTCATTTATTAACAAATACCGCAGGTTAAGTGGTTATTGTTGTTTTGCAGTGTGCCGTGTGTGTTTGGGTTTGCATTTTGTTCTAAACATTGATTGTCTTGTAGCTCATCCTTGTCCGTGGATGGAAATAACGGCTAAGCCTTTAACCTGAGTGCAGTTGGCAACCCAGATGGATTGCATAGCATAAAGTCTTACTGTACTTGTATTTTGTCTTGATGTGCATATATGGGTGTTTTGTTCAAATTCGTGCACTTTCAGCCCTGTGAAGTTTTATAAAGTAAAATTGTGTTAAAACATTTTTCACACTCTCACTAGTTTATTTAATTTGTCTACTAACAATGTCCAACTGTGAATGTACATGCATCACAGGAGATTTATTTTATTATCGTCCAAATTCCCACCACAATTTCATTTTCAACACACCTCAAATTCTGTATTGTGTTTTATAGACATCTGTGGTGGAAATGACACTGATGGAAATTACATTTTTAACTTAACAATTTACTATTTTAATAGTGTTTTCAAACTTTTTGCATAATTTGGGAATTGCAGCTCTATTTAAAATGATGACCAATGATTTTTTTTTTCTCCAAACATAATTTGGCTCATATTTTATCTCAAGCACGCTCTTTACTGACACTTTAGTTGACTTGGTTAACAAATACACTTACTTAAAAAAACAACAAAAAAAAACTTTATCAGGGGTAAAATTGTTTGATGTGGTGGAAAAGACGCCACAACTGTCAGTTCAAATATGTTAGTTTTAATAAAAATCAACCCCAGGTACATGAAACTGCCAGTAGTTGAAAGTTGTTACATAATATGACCGTGGCAGTATCGGCCCGCCTTTGTGTTTCCTGTTCTTGCTTTGTGTGGGCGCACGGGTCCGGCGGTGGTTAGCGCAGTGCACGAGTTTCCGCCGTGCGCCCTCTGGTGTTGTCACAGTCATGGCAACTTACCAGGTTGTGTTATGCCTGTGGGGGACCGTGGCATCATCGTTCCTTGTCTGTTTTGTCAAAGCGTGTTTCCGTTTTATCCTCATGCATTCAGGTGTTGCTGGCATGCTGAATCAGCGTTTCCATGGGAACCCTGATTGTTTCCATGGGAACGCTGATCATTACTACCGTCAGCTGTGAGCAACATCTGCCCCTTGTTTGTTTCTCTAATTTAAACCCCCGCATGTGTCATGTCTGATGTCGGATCATTGTCTACTGTCGTTGCAGCTGTTACTGTTGTGTTTGCAACATTCACTGTGTGTGTAACTGTGCTCTGTTATAGTTGGAGTCTGCTCGTGTGGAGTAGTTACCTTCTTGTTGGCTGCAGCCTTCAGTATTCCTGTTGAGGAGGATTCCTCAGTTCTCTGGCCACGTCTCAGGAGAGAGAGTTCCTGGGCTTGACTTTGTTTGAAGAAAGAACTTTTGTGTTTGTTTAATAAATCCACTCGACTTAATTCCTCTGCTCATGGGTCCAGTCTTCCCCATACATGAGAGCATGGTATTTAAATGGCACTGCAAGATACTTCAAAGAACACTATAGTAGGGATGTGCCCATAGTTGTATACTTTATTCAGAAAGGCACAAATAATGACTTCCAAACGAATAACGAATTCTTCTGAATAATAGGAAAAAAAAGATGTTAGACTGATTATCCAACAATAATCAGAATAACATCAACATCGTGATATTTATTTATTTATTTATTTATTTTTATTTTAGCCCTGCCAACATCCAGTTATATCAGAATTTTGCCATTGCAACATATACAGATACAGATAAGGGCTTCGCTGCAAACTCCTACACCATAGTGGTTTTTCCATTGTATATAATTATGTTATATCATGGTACTTTATTTCTAAGAAAATTAAACCAGAATTATTTAGATCTTAATCCAAAAATGAAATGCCACTTTTATGTTGTGTAAATACAGTAACACTGTGTCCAAACCAGATGCGATAAGATTGCAGCGACAAACAATTTGTCCATCCATACTGAACGTGAAAATGCTGAAACTTAAAAGTTAGACATAGCCCAAATCATAGATGAAAAACATTAGTGTTTATTTAGATTGTTAGACCATTTCCTGTATTACATACAGCAGATAGCAATGACAAATAGATGTCTCATATTACACAAATACAGTAGCATTTGCAACCTTTTCAGTGGCAGTATCCAGACATATTGATGTTATAGTTTTCTGCATATTTGCTGTTCTGTGGTATTATTGGGTTAATGCATTAGCAGTTTAAGAGTTGTATTATACCGTTTATAGACCTGGAAACCATTGTATATAAATATACAGTATATTCTGCAGTTTAGTCAGCAGTTAATGCGTATGGAAATGAAATGTGGATCACTGGATGACTTCTCATAATCAGAGAATAAATGTAATCCATCAGTAAATATCTTGTATAAATATGATTCAAAAGAAGTGAAGTGAAGAAGTGGGCAGCTCTTGTAATAATTGCTTTGTACATATTCATTATTTCAACTTTTATTTATTCATGTTATATTTAAAGGAATTAACTCTGACTCCATTGACATCTGGAAACAGTTCCAGTTCTGGAAACACTTTGCCAAAATATCTATTTTCTTTGGGTTATAGGGGAGACCAGGGCTAGTTGTGAAATCTTTTACTCTAGTAAATATATCTAAGGATAATTGGACTCTAAATTCTGATTGGATGAGCCATATTATAAGCAGTTGTAAATTATTTAATTAGGATAAAATTACAAGCTGTAAAACAACATGTGACAACTTGCCACAACATGAAATGTTTGGACTAGGTGTTTGAAACCAACTTACAAAACTGCTTCAACAGAAAACAAGCTTTTTTTTGTGTAATTTGATCTTTGAAACAAAACCTTATAGTAACTGAGATATAGCCCCTGTGACAACATCACCGTGTGACAACTAGCCCCATTCTCCCCTATTTAGGATGTGAATGCATAACACACAGGCTAAATATGTGCACACCAATCACCTGTGATGTTTTGTTTTTTTATATGTTCCAGGATGTTGTCATGTTTGTGTTAAACATCGTAATCCTGTTGTCATGTAAACTAATCTCAAGAATCCTGCTAAAACTTAATACGCTGATAGAGACATTATAAAATCTCATTTAAATTCAAAAGAGGTCTTTAAATCGCCTATTCTCAGAGGCACTGGGTTGTTAAAAGTTCAAAATTTACCACGTTTTTTAAGCTTTCTTTACGAGTTTGTAAAGCCCTTGACAAATCCTTTTTTTTTTTCACATTCACGTGTCCTCTTAAAATGAATTTAAAACCCCATAAAGCCCTCCACTACATAAATCCCACACTGAAATTTGTATAAGATATGATTAAAGATCTGACATCCTCTCTAACTCATGTTTTATGTTTGTTGTACACCCTCAAATGTCGAGTCTTAATGACATTGAGTGCTGCCCGCAGGTTACTTCTAGAGTTGAGCGTTTGTCGACACTTTTACAAGGCCTGGAAACATGCGGTGGGCTCTCGTCTTCTTCGACCGATGGAGAAATATCTTATAAACGCTATTTATGGCCACTAGATAGGGCGCTAACGAAGAAAGATGGCATTCGGGATGGTGTTTAATCAGCCAAAGAAACAGCACAGGGTAATTTGTTTTGGCGAAGGGAAAGAGTCATTGATTATTCTGACGCTCTTTTCCCATCAAGTCTTAAGATTGCTAAAGGCACAGTTATATTTTATGTGTATGCAACTCAACAGTCATTCAAAAATCATCCATTAGACATCTGCTACGAGCTAAACAGTCTATGTAATCTTTGCTCAGCTTCGCGGAGTGTCATTAAGTGCTAATCAAACCGTGCAATGGAGATAATGACAGTTCACAATACCACCAGTCTACAGTTGTTTGCCTCTTTTATCTAATAAATGTGTGTTTATGTCTGATAAATCAGGTTTCCAGCCGCGTAGACACTCTATCAAAGCCCGATTCCATGTAATCAAACTGTCGTCATACTTTACATCACTGTTAACCCTTTATTGTGGACCCATAATCTCACTCCAAAAACTCATTTTACGTTTTCGACTTTCGCATTAATCTTCTAAAACATAAAACACACAGCGATGGTGAAAACTGGAGGGAAGATGCATAATCAGCACTTTTCGACATGGAAAAAATAATTCCGTGAGATTTGTCTTTTCATGTAATATCAGTTATGCTGAAGGTGCTCAATCAGAGATCGCCGAGGTTCTGTCTGTGTCGTTCCGGAGTGATTTAAGGATATTTAATATTTCAGAGTGACCGCCTACAAAGCTTCATTTATGATTCAGGATTATGTGGCATTTGGGCTGAAATATTTAATGGTGAAACAGCTTTTGCTTGGAAAACACCATGTGGGGGAGTGGGGAAAACAAGTATGAAACGAATACTGCACGGTAATGTAAGGATAGAAAGGAGAACTGTTGAGCTATGTAATTAATTAAAGTGCAACACACAGAAACACACACTCAGACACATAGAGAGGTAGAAATATTACATAATATTTCTTCAATGGAGCAAGCTGTTTATTGACATTGTCTCTCTAGATGCTAACATCAACTGACACACTTTCTTTCTTATGTGGAACACAAACGGAGATGTTCTGCAGAATAGTCAAGCTTATTTTTTTCCATACAATGAAAGTGGATGGTGATTTACTGTATACTGTCAAGGACTATAAAAGTATAATAACAGTAGTCCATACAAGTGGTTCTCGACTCTAGGTTTTGCTCCAGATTGAATATTTTTGTAATATTTTTGAGTTGAATAAAACTAGGTAATTTAGATGTTACCACATAAAGCAAATTTTAAGGTTAACAATTTTTTACAGTGTACTGGTCCATGCTACGTTTGCACTATATAGAGCGCAACAGTGCCCGCCCACTTTTCCAGCCATCTTTTTTCTGGAAGTATTTTTCCCATTCATTTTTTCAATAGGAATTACATAAAATCCTTAAAAAAAATGAGTTCTAAGCCATGAAACAAATCGATCGGTTCTGAGGTGAATCACAACATGACATTTTTTTTTTTTTTTAATTATTTGAAAATCAGACAAAAAGACAAAGGTACAAGACTTTGTATTTAACGTCTTTAATGAGGGAAGGACTAACAGTCAATCCCATGAAGCATTGAAAATGGCGTAATCGAAATAAAAACTATGTAAAAATATACAGTGATTGATTTTTAAGTCATTGATTAGAAATATAAAATCTATATATTTAAAGTACTGTATATTGAAATATATATATATATATATATATATATACTGGATAGATAGATAGATAGATAGATAGATAGATAATTAACTATTTGTTTCTTACAAACCTATCAGTTTGCTTCAGAAGACATTCACCGATTGACTGGAGTCATGTGGATTACATTTATGCTGCCTAAATATGCCTTTTGGATCATCAAACAGCCAGCAGCATCATGGCACCCATTCACTTTCATTGTATGGAGAAACAGAGCTGAAATGTGCTTATAAAAATCTTCATTTTGGTTCTGCTGAAGAAGGAAAGACATGCACATCTGGGATGGCTTAAAGGTG
Source organism: Myxocyprinus asiaticus (assembly GCF_019703515.2). Taxonomy (NCBI): domain Eukaryota; kingdom Metazoa; phylum Chordata; class Actinopteri; order Cypriniformes; family Catostomidae; genus Myxocyprinus; species Myxocyprinus asiaticus. The sequence goes on along the minus strand of NC_059367.1, from coordinate 4,881,576 downwards.
AGTAAATCATGAGAGAATTATAATTGTTTTGGGTGAACTAATCCTTTAAGTGCAGCCCTATGTGATATGTCGTGTGTTTGTGTTGATATAAATATTTCTTAATGAAACAGGAAGCTGGGACACTTATCAAAGGTATCACCTTTATTTATTTATTTATTTTTTTAAATAGCCAAGAGTCTTCAGATTAGGTCACAGATATTAACCATAATTTACTTCATTTACTTACTTAAGTTACTTGATATTTGTTACTTGATCTATTACGCTATTCAGTAATACTTTACATATGCACCTCTACTATAATGAACGTTTTCAATTTCTGAGATCTTTTTTTTCTTTTTTTTCTGGAGCTTAAAGTAAAAATTTCAACTGGTGTAACTGTATGAAGACTGTAAACATATTTATTTATTTAAAATAAATAAATAAAAGTACCTCTAAAAGCTGAAAGTCTTGAAAAAAAATTTTTGGGCAAAAATTGTTTGTAATAATAATTACTTATATTTTAAAGAAATAATAAGAAGTAAAACAATTTTGTTTTTAAATATTATTAATATTTTAAAAATCTTTGTCCACCAAATTAAAGTCAGGTGGTGCAACCAACATGCATGCAGCTATTCTGCTGTCATGTGATAAAAATAATAATAATAATAATAATAAAAAAAACAGAGATGACCCCTTTAATCCCTCATGTCGGAAAACAAATATCAGATATATTACCATTTTTATGAAAAAGGCATATTTTGTTCAGGTCAAGTGGATTAACCTTAATAAAACGTCTTACAATTCCTGACTCAAAAATAAGACTCTTAAATCATTTTTATTCTTTGGTAGAACATGCAATAAATTAATATAAAAATTTCTTAAAACCAATATGGTCACAACCAGTACAATTCTATTAACTTAACACATGTTTGAAACACAATTTTTAAAAGATTCCTAATTTTTATCACTTTGGACAACCTTATTTTTTAGTTAATCCATACATTAAATTATCCAAAGAGATTGTAGGTAAATACAAATAAAATAGGTATCATAGTTCAATGGTAGATAAAAGTTCATAATTAAATGAAACATAATTCAGAACAGTTAAGTCTCCTGAGCTATGAAAAAGCTACTTCTGAGCAATACAATTTTATATATGGAACTTTGTGTCCATATAGTAGTGTACGGCCCTCAAAATTTACTAATACTGTATTTTCTAGGCTGACTCACCTTTTCCCATAAAGATCAACAAAGGATTCTGTGGGACTCATATTTTGAGAGATAGTGAAGCGACTATGAAACAACCTTTAGACAATCGAGGAAAAACTACAGCCTCCTGTTCCCATGGATATTGGCATAGGATGTCGTAGAGCTAGGAGGGAGTTAGCCTACAGCCAGGTACAAAGCAGAAAAACAAGGAATCAAAGCCAAATCTTGCATCTCGGCTTTTGCAGAGCTCGGTGTGATCGAGGAAGATAACAAGCAGTAAAGAACAGCAAAGTCATTCTCCGTGGAGAATTCTCACATTACACCAGCCAATGAAAATCTAATTTAGTGCAAAGTCATACAAAAGCAGGGAAAACAGTCTGAGAATGACACAGCTAAAAGCGGACCATCCTAAACTTCCGAAAGGACAAAAGGAGTGGATTACCATGGTACTGTAAATTAACCATGCAAACAAATAAACAAACAAACAAAAACTGGTAAATTGGCACTAGCAATCGTCATCAAAAAAACATATATATATATATATATATACAAATATCTATCTCTCTCTCTCTCTCTCTCTCTCTCTCTCTCTCTCTCTCTCTCTCTCTCTATATATATATATATATATATATATATATATATATATACAGTTGTGCTCAAAAGTTTGCATACCCTGGCAAAAATTGAGAACTTTTGGCATTGATTTTGAAAATATGACTGATCATTCAAAAAATATTTTATTTAAGGATAGTGATCATATGAAGCCATTTATTATCACATAGTTGTTGGCTCCTTTTTAAATTATAATGTTAACAGAATTCACCCAAATGGCCTGATCAAAAGTTTACATACCCTTGAATGTTTGGCCTTGTTACAGACACACAAGGTGACACACACAGGTTTAAATGGCAATTAAAGGTTAATTTACCACAACTGTGGCTTTTTAAATTGCAATTCAAATCAAATCAAATCAAATCACTTTATTGTCACACAGCCATATACACAAGTGCAATGGTGTGTGAAATTCTTGGGTGCAGTTTCGATCAACATAGCAGTCATGACAGTGATGAGACATATACCAATTTACAATAACATCAAATTAACACAGCACAATTTAAACATCTGATATACACATAATTACACACAACAATATACAAATAATAACATACACTGTACAGTATACAATACGCACTATATAGATACACATTATTAAATAAAAATAAAAAATAAAAATATATAAAAAAGTATATATAGAATGAACAGTATTGTACTGTATTGACATTCAGGCTTTCGGTTGATAGTCAGTTGTTAAGAGAGAATATAATATAATAATAATATAATTTATGACAGTCCGGTGTGAGATATAAGAGTAAGGGTAATAAAGTGCAGTGCTGATGTATTTTGATTGTGGGAGATCAAGAGTTCAGAAGTCTGATTGCTTGGGGGAAGAAGCTATCATGGAGTCGGCTGGTGCGGGTCCTGATGCTGCGATACCGCCTACCTGATGGTAGCAGTGAGAACAGCCCATGGCTCGGGTGGCTGGAGTCTCTGATGATCCTCCGAGCTTTTTTCACACACCGCCTTGTATATATTTCCTGGAGGGAGGGAAGCTCACCTCCGATGATGTGTCTGGCAGTTCGCACCACCCTTTGCAGTGCTTTGCGGTTGTGGGCGGTGCTATTGCCGTACCAGGTGGAGATGCAGCCAGTCAGGATGCTCTCTAAAGTGCAGGTGTAGAACCGTGTGAGGATGTGGCAGTTCATTCCAAACTTCCTCAGCCATCTCAGGAAGAAGTGGCGCTGATGAGCCTTCTTCACAACGACTTCAGTGTGGATGGACCATGTGAGTTCCTCAGTGATGTGGACACCCAGGAACTTGAAGCTGCTGACTCTCTCCACTGGTGCTCCATTGATGGTGATGGGACTGTGTTCTCTGTCTTTTCTTCTGAAGTCCACCACAAGCTCCTTTGTCTTACTGACGTTGAGGGAGAGGATGTGCTCCTGACACCAGTGTGTCAGAGTGTGCACCTCCTCTCTATAGGCTGTTTCATCATTGTCAGTGATCAGACCTACCACCGTCGTGTCATCAGCAAACTTAATGATGGCATTGGAGCTATGTGTTGCCACACAGTCATGTGTGTACAAGGAATACAGGAGTGGGCTGAGAACACAGCCCTGTGGGGCTCCAGTGTTGAGGGTCAGTGATGAGGAGATGTTGCTGCCTATTCTAACCACCTGGCATCTGCTTGACAGGAAGTCCAGGATCCAGCTGCACAGCGAGCTGTTTAAGCCCAGAGCCCTAAGTTTCTCATCTAGCTTGGGGGGCACTATGGTGTTGAATGCTGAGCTGTAGTCTACAAACAGCATTCTCACATAAGTGTTCTTTTTTTCCAGGTGGGAGAGAGCAGTGTGTATTGTAGATGCAATGGCATCATCAGTGGAGCGGTTGTTGCGGTAAGCAAACTGCAACGGGTCCAGTGATGGAGGCAGCACAGAGCAGATGTAATCTCTGATTAGTCTCTCAAAACATTTGCTGATGATGGGGGTCAGAGCAACAGGACGCCAGTCATTTAAGCAAGTTATTTTTGATTGCTTTGGAACAGGCACAATGGTGGATGTTTTAAAGCATGTGGGGACTACAGACAAAGAGAGGGAAAGGTTGAAAATGTCCGTAAAAACACCAGCCAGCTCTTTCGCGCATGCTCTGATGACACGGCCCGGAATGCCATCTGGGCCCGCGGCTTTACGGATATTCACCCGTTGGAAGGATCGTGTTACATACAGAGACGGAGAGTGAACTAACCTCTGTAGCTTCAGCCGCGAGAGCTCTCTCCGCGAGGGCGGTGTTATTTCCCTCAAAACGAGCATAAAAGTATTTAGCTCATCCGGGAGAGAGGCAGCGGTGTTCATGGCGGAGTTTTTATTCCCTTTAAAGTCCGTGATGATGTTAATTCCCTGCCACATGCTTCTAGAGTTGGTGGTGTTAAACTGTCCTTCAATCTTGCTCCCGTACTGGCGTTTTGCGGTTCAGTTTTTCGGAGGGCAATTAGTGTCTGTGTATAAATAGTCAATGAATTTGTTAGCTCTCATGTGGATGCACTGAGCAGGCTAGATACTGAGCCATGGGGAGCAGAAAAGAACTGTCAAAAGACCTGCGTAACAAGGTAAAGGAACTTTATAAAGATGGAAAAAGATATAAAAAGATATCCAAAGCCTTGAAAATGCCAGTCAGTACTGCTCAATCACTTATTAAGAAGTGGAAAATTCAGGGATCACTTGATACCAATCCAAGGTCAGGTAGACCAAGAAAGATTTCAGCCACAACTGCCAGAAGAATTGTTCGGGATACAAAGAAAACCCCACAGGTAACCTCAGGAGAAATACAGGCTGCTCTGGAAAAAGACGGTGTGGTTGTTTCAAGGAGCACAAAATGTCGGTACTTGAACAAAAATGAGATGCATGGCCGAGTTGCCAGAAAGAAGCCAATGCCACAAAAAGCAAAAAATATGGGTTTTTCTTTGTAAAGGTCTTTTGACAGTTCTTTTCTGCTCCCCATGGCTCAGTATCTAGCCTGCTCAGTGCATCCACGTGAGAGCTAACAAACTCATTGACTATTTATACACAGACACTAATTGCAATTTAAAAAGCCACAGGTGTGGGAAATTAACCTTTAATTGCCATTTAAACCTGTGTGTGTCACCTTGTGTGTCTGTAACAAGGCCAAACATTCAAGGGTATGTAAACTTTTGATCAGGGTCATTTGGGTGATGTCTGTTACCATTATGATTTAAAAAGGAGCCAAGCAACTACGTGATAATAAATGGCTTCATATGATCACTATCCTTAAATAAAAGACATGATCAGTCATATTTTCAAAATCAATGCCATAATTTCACAATTTCTGCCAGGGTATGCAAACTATTGAGCACAACTGTATATATATATATATATATATATATATATATATATATATATATATATATATATATATATAGTGTGTGTGTGTGTGTGTGTGTGTGTGTGTAAAGCAATATCACACAAGCAAGAGTGCTGTACGTCCTGCTATCAGCATGGCTGTGATTCGGCCATAGGCACGAGGCTGCAGGCAAACACAGCCTTGCTGATGGATGGACAATACAGCATGATTGCGTGTGATATTGCGTATGATATTGCTTTTATATTGTTTTTTTTTTTTTGTTTTTTGTTTTTTTTTAAACAGTTCAAAGAACAAGTAAAGAAATAAGTAGGGAAAAACTAAGGTAAAAAAAAAAACAAAAACAAAAAATGCTCTTGTGTGTGGAACTACTTTCTTACGCCACAGAATCTGCCAGTTCAAAAGATGCGCCCAAGCCTCCATTACTAATTTGAAAACCACACTTTAGAACTAGTAATGACAGATTGGGCAGTTTCTAACAATTTATGGGAGAAACAAGGATGAGTGTATATGAGAGAGAGAGAGAAAGAGAGAGAGAGAGAGAGAGAGAGAGAGAGAGAGTGTGATTACCTGTGTCTGTTACAGTGATGAACAGTAATGCTGCAGCTGTTAGTTAAACTCTATTCCTCCACTGTAGTGTGATAGTAATCCGCTCCAATAGTGGAGAGATGCTGCCATACATGCTATTGAAATAATCCTACGTGTTTTTCATTCATGCAAAACATGATGGAAAGCAGTTTCATTCTTGTATATTTATTGGGGGACTCTTATTTAAAATAAATAAATAAATAAATTAATTGTAATGAGCTAGATATTGGTCTTTGTGGCTGTTTTTTTTTTTTTTTGTAGAGTTAAACTTCTCGCCTGTTTGTTGTCATTTACATTTATTTATTTGGCATTTGCTTTATCTGAATCTAAAATACATTCAAGGTATACATTTTATTCTGCATTTCCTTGGAATTGAACCAGTGACCTAAGCATTAATAGCACCATGCTCTACCAGATAAAAAACAAACCCTCAGTACTGTCAAGGGTTTTATTAGAGACACTAATAAATATAATCATTTAAATCTCCAGCAATTCAAAAGATTGTTACCTGACATACAAATCAGCAATCTTTATAAAATGATTTATTTATTTTGATTCTTTATCTAGTAGACCTAATCATGAGTGATTAAAAGACTAATGGAAAAGTCATGTAAAATAATTGGTCAAAAAGTGTGAGAACACATAAATGGCCATTTTTTTTTTATTTCTTTTTTTTTGTAAATGATCGCTCAATTTATTGATCTAATCTTCAAAATAGTCACAGTTAAGAGTTCAAATCAAAACAGCATCTATCTGATCTTACCTTTACCTTCTTTCGGACAATTTTCCTTCTTTCAGTCATGTCCTCCTCTGATGTCATCTTGCATAATATCTTACATAACAATCTCTTCTTCCTCCCCCACAAATCCCTCTTAAATTCCATTTCAGGGAGTGTAATTCCACTCTGGCAGCATCTGATTTGAATGTAATTGTTTCAATCACAATGTATGAATAATTTATTCTTTAGAAAATTATGAATTCACCAGTACCTGTCTCTTTCTCCAAACACCTGTCCTTACGCTCTCATCATTTTATGCCAGAGGACATATCTTACACTGAAATGCATGACTGCAGATAGAGTTTTAACTCAGGTATGGGGATTTGAAATGCCAGATGTGTAGTGGTCATTTGTCAAAATGTCAACATTACTCACATGCTTGACTTCTAGTTTAAATTGTTAATGTGTTTTGACACACTGCAGTTTATGATGCAGAAATTACACACCTTTAAAGATGAAAGTATGTACATGTATATATGCTTCAAATTTAAGATAACGTATATGGGGTTTTCTTCAATTTAGTTTTTTTCTTAATTTCTCAAGGGTTTTCATTTAAACTAACACATTTTAACTTTTGTCTTTTGGTTAGATGGTCACATTAAAACTGAATTGGAATTTTTTTTCATCTCAGGCAATCACATTTTATTGTTTTAGCCTTGGCCCAGACCAGACTTTCAATACTACATATGACAATCCATTATAAAAAATACAAATTATGACATGTTTCCAATAAAAAAAAAGAAAAAAAAAAAAAGAAATATATATATATATACTTGACTGAAATGTTTCTCATGATCTTAAAAATCCTTTGATCTGAAGGCGAATGCTTAAATGTTTGAAATTAGTTTTGTAGACAAAAATATAATTGTGCCACCATATTAATTTATTTCATTATAAAATAAAAAATTAATTAAAGAAAAAATGTTTTTGAAATTGATGACTTGGACCAAATAATAAAGAAAAGCAGCCAATAAGTGCCCAATATAAATCATCCCAGGGTGATACCTCAAGAAGTTGGTTAAGAAAATGTCAAGAGTGTCTGCAAATTCTAGGCAAAGGGTGACTACTTTGAAGATGCTAAAATATCACACAGTTTTTATTTATTTTGGATTTTGTTTAGTCACAACATAATTCCCATAGTTCCATTTATGTTATTCCATAGTTTTGATGACTGTACTATTATTCAAAAATGTGAAAAAAATTTTTTTAAATAAAATTATAATAAAGCACGAGTAAGTGTTTCAAAACTTTTGACCGGTAGTGTATATATATATATATATATATAAAACCAGCACATATGGAGCACCTACCCCAGTACATAGACTGGCTCTATCGCGTCCTTCCGCAAAAGGGTCGCGATCTTCGCACGGAGGGCAGCGGCGTTCTTGACCTTCACTGAGGTGAAACAGATGCCGCTGAACGCGGGCAGGCACCGGGCGAACTGAATCACATAGCCGAGTCGGATCGTCCTGTCCAGCCAGCGCGACGGGTTGGAGAGCGCTAGCCACAGGATTCTCCTCCCAGCCCTCCACCGGGGGATGGAGTGGTCTGGATACCAGCTCCGGGGTTCCAGCAGGCCTCTTCTTCCCTGGGTCGTCCATCTCAGGGGCGCCTGGGGGCTTTCCTGGGGCTCTTAGCGCTGGACCGTGAGACGGGGGTGTCAGCTTCATGCGGGGGGCTCTACACTGGGGCCGAGCGGTAGGCTCGGGCTGGGGCAGAGCCCCCTGAGTTGCAGCCGCAGGGGGACGCCCTCAGTGGTGAGCAGACGGGAACCGTGCCGGGGCAGGATGTGTTGAATCATGAAGTCCTCAACGGTGTCACCGAATAGGCCGATCTGGGAGATGGGAGTATTGAGGAAGCGGACCATGTCGGCATCCTTCATCTCAACCAGGTTCAGCCATAGGTGGCGCTCCTGGACCACCAAGGTGGACATCGCCTGCCCGAGTGCCCGCGCCGTGACCTTCAGCGCCCGGAGGGGGAGATCGGCTGCCGAGCACAGCTCCTGCATCACTTCAGGGTCAGGACTACCCACGTGCAGCTCTTTCAATGCCTTGGCCGGCAGAGATGTCGTAGATTTACAGGCCCTGGACGGGAGTCTCCGGCGATTCCGCCAGGTGGCGGCGTTTTGAGGGCACAAGTGCACTGCAACTGCCTTATCCACCTGAGGAATCTCCATGTACCCCCTGGCCGCCCCACCATCAAGGGTAGTGAGAGCGGACGAACACAGAAATCAGGTCCTGGCAGTAAAAGGTGCCTGCCACGACTTCATGAGTTCTTCGTACTCCTCTGGGAAGAATGGGACCGGGGCAGGGCACGGCCATGAGCGGTGCTCCGAACCCAGGAACCAATCGTTAAGCCGTGAGGGCTCAGGGTAGGGTGGAGGGTTCCACTCCAGCCCGACGCTTGCGGCGGCCCAGTCAAGCATGACGGTCAGCTCCGCGTCAGCCTCAGACTGGGTGGCCACACCCGAAGGTGGAAGCCCAGTCGAGTCCTCAGCGTCCGACTGTGCCAACCCGCCCTCCGGTGCTGCGATTGAGAGCTCATCCTGCTCACAAGCTCCGAAAGAGACATTAAACTCGCCCTGAGGCGAGTTTCATCCCAGAACTCGACCGGGGCAAACGAGCGTACTGGGGAATGGGAGGTCCATGGGGGATTACCCGGCGGAACCTCTCCCATTGAGGTCCCCAAATTGCCCCCAGCGCTAACCGACCTGGCCTCGTACCCACAGGTAGAAGGCCCGGGGTGGGGAGTGGCTGGAGTGGCTTTCCCCCGGAAGAAGGAAAGCCGTGACCGCAACATTGCCATGGTCATGTTCTTGCAGTGAGGACACGAACCATCCACAAACGCCGCCTCAATGTGACTACGGCCCAGAGACGTGACACAGCACTCGTGGCCGTCAGAGGTGGAGAGATAACGACCGCATCCAGGAATTACACACAGACGGAAAGACATCTTTAAAAAGATGCTCCCCATCAGTGCGCGCTCTTTTAGAGGAAATATACTCTCTTTCTGCAAGAATATATACTCTTTCATCTATAGATGCACCCAGCGGCATACTCTGCATCAGTCATGCAGAGGGGGAGAAAGCCGCTGAAATGCATCTTATATCCAACAGTTCTTGATATGAGGTGAATGGAACGGCAGTGGAACTCACTGCTCAACACCACTCGGCTCCGAAGAAAAAATCTGAATGAGTGGTTGCGAGCCAGCTCCTTTTATACACGTATGTCCAGGGGAGTGGCATGCAAATTCCACTCGCCAATTACCATTGGCCTTTTCTCAAAGATCAGAAGTGTTTGGGGCTCCCAAGAGTGACCCCTAGTGTCACTACATCGACACAATGTCGAATGAGTGACAGATAGGGAAAATAACATTTTCTTACTGATTATTTTTGTTATTTTTTGGTAGAAACATCCTTAAAACAAACAAACAAACAGAAAAAAAAAAAAAAAAAACTTCCTTGAGAAGATATTAACTCTTGTTTTCTGAGAAATCAAACAAAATGTGATGGATTTTATGCTTAAAATAAGATAATGCTATTTGCCAATGGGGTATGAAAAATAAACTTGATTTTATTTTCTTTATTTTTTTTACTTTATTTTCTTTATTTTTTTTATAAGCATAAACATTACTACATGTTGTTAAATTTCTCTGAAAATAAGACACATTTCTTATGTAATTTTTAGTGATGTCAGTGCTTACATAGGCTGAAAAATACTTGATGTCTTTCACAAGTCCCATCTGGACTTATTTTGTACATCAAATAGCACTAAGAGCTCCTTTTTCCATCATTTTATTACTGACAAGGAAGCGCTGTTACAAATAATTTTTTATAGAGATAACAACCTCTGCGGCTCTATCATAGGAGAGAGTGTAACAGTCAACTAGCGTTTTAGGACAGTACCGCCCATATAATGTCTATGGGACGGCTGCGTTTTGCTGTTTAATGCTAAGCTTGTAGGCTCACTTGGTAGAAGGGCTCTGGCGCTGTTGTATGTCTTTCTGTGGCGCGTGCATCAGTGTAATGACTTCGGGTGGACACATTACAAAGGTTCCAACCTTCACACCAGTGTTTATGCTTTATTAACGGTAAATGCGTTAATCACAATTAAGAAAAATTAACGCATTCAACTTTGTTAATTAATAGTATGCATTAACGCGTTAATTCTGACTGCCCTAGTCATTTTGTTACTCAAGTAAATGTATGTTGTTTTAAGAATGTTTAGACAAGACAAAATACTCGAAAATAATGTTTTACAATGTGGCGTCTTGATATGGCTTGCATCCCTCCTTTAATGCAAATTTATGGGATTTCTTTGCTATTTTTATCGTCCACCAGGTGAAAATCATTAGTTCAATCACTATGAAAAGTAATGGCCCCAAGTATGATGCTTGCCTTAGCAAACACAGCAAATATAACAGCAAAATGCATTGCAAAAGCACTCAACAAATGGCAATTCAGTAGTCAGTTATGAATATTAGCGGTGTAGAGGCAAAGGCTATTAAAACTCATAAACTGTTGCTGCTTTGGGGTCCCTGACAGTCACAATCGCTGTATATCATTGTAGTGCTTGAGGGCCATATGTCTGAATGTCTGAATTTAGGGCATAGCAGCTTTTAGCGCCTGATATCTAACGAGAAGTTCTAGCCGAGGTTCTCTGGGGTATCACACTCTGAACACTTCTTCCATAATGCAGGTTGATGTATACATGCAAAATTCAGAGTCGTTTGAGCTTTGGGCAAAGAAGGGTTTGATTTATGACCGGTCGCGAGTGCTGTCAAGTCAAATGTGCTGCAGCGTTCGCAGCGGCACACTAACTTAACTGATTACACCTCTTAGTAGACTGCTGGCCCTGGGCAAATCCTTGCTGAAGTGAAGTGGGTGTGTGGTCTTGAGTAGGTGGATTTTTGTTTTGCGTATTTCATGATGTAACCGTGAATGTTTCTTGGTTTGAACATCTGGAAATACAGTACAAATCCAAGAAAGTGTCTGCTTATGTAGGAGGAAAATGTATTCCAGGAATATATCTATGAATTTTTACTTCCTATTTGCTGAATTATTATTGTTGTTGTTGTTAGGCAACTATTAATTATAATAATAACTATAAACCCAGCAATGATAAGGAGGATAATAATGATAATAAAAATAATGAATTTGAGTAAATATTAATTATGAATTTTATTGAATTCATCCATCTGCTCAACAGCAAGGTTTGATAGAAAACCTCAGAAAACAATTCACAAAACCAACAACATTATTAACTTTCTTCAAAGCTTATTTTGAAATTTTTCTCTATGTCTCAAGGTGCTGGGTGCTCTGACATCACAATTCGTGAGTGCCTTCTCCCATGCAACAAACATTGTGTGACTGTGACAATGTTTTTGCAAAAAAAAATTATCTGGTTCATTGCACGTCTCAGGGCAGTTCGCTAAAAGCGAGTGAAATGTTCTTCCTTCAGGACTCGTACCCCAGTCCTTTACATCACAAGTGCAAAACTCTATCAGTTGAGCTACCGCACAATTTGATCACAGTTAAACAAGTTTTTAAATGTAGTTGGTTATGTAATGCAAATGTTAAAATGAGTCATGCACTATAGTAAATGTGTTTATATGTCATAAGATAACATTGTGTGAGGAACAGAGCAAAAAGTAAGTGTTTATGAACTGATAATCTGCCATTTAACTCGTGATTTGTGTGAAAGGGGATAAAAGTCATTGTTGTTTTAGCACCTCTAGTGTTCATTCCACCAGGAAATTGCCGGGTTATGTACAAAAGGCCACATAAAAATCATTTTGCAAAATGCAGTTATTGTAACATGATTGTATGACCAGGTTGCGAATGCCAATGGGGGAGAAATATGACAGTCATCATATAAAAAGGTGAATTTCAAACCAAACGAATTTAACAACATCCTCTCTCCTCCCTTGATTTCATTCTAGCTAGTAAAAAAGTTACTTTTTAATTTTTAATACTTAAGTACAATTTAATGTGAATACTTTTTTTTTTTTACTTTCACTGAAGTTTGTTTTTGGCTAGTTACTTGGACTTTTAATTGAGTAAAATTTTCACTCAGTATCCATACTTTCACTTAAGTATACTTTCTGAGTACTTTTTACACCCCTGTAAATAAATAATGAAGAGTTCTGTTTATATTGCGACAATGACCATCTGACTGTTCATTATCTCGCTTATTACATAAATAAATAACTGGACATGAAATATTGATTTGATTTAAAACTGAGTGATACAATAAGTAGGAAAGATACCCAGTAAAATACAGTATCACTTAATCCCAGGATCTGCGGTCAGTATTCAGGAAGTTATGATTGACCAATCAGAATCAAGTATTCAAGAGAGCCTGGTAATAATATTAGTTAATGCAATGGTTAACATATTTTACAGCATGTTTAATCGTTTTTTTTTTTTTTTTTTTTTTTCTCCCAGTTTGGAATGCCCAATTCCCAATGTGCTTTTAAGTCCTCAAGGTCATGTAGTGATTCGCCTCAGTCCGGGTGGCGGAGGACGAATCCCAGTTGCCTCCGCGTCTGAGACCGTCAACCCGTGCATCTTATCATGTGGCTTGTTGAGCGCGTTGCCACGGAGACATAGCGTGTGTGGAGGCTTCACGCCATCCACCGTGGCAACCACGCTCAACTCACCACACGCCCCACTGAGAACAAACCACATTATAGCGACCACGAGGAGTTTACCCCATGTGACTCTACCCTCCCTAGCAACCGGGCCAATTTGGTTGCTTAGGAGACCTGGCTGGAGTCACGCAGCACGCCCTGGGATTCGAACTAGCGAGCTAGCGAACTCCAGGGGTGGTAGCCAGCGTATTTTACCACTGAGCTACCCAGGCCCCCTGCATGTTTGATCTTGTTAATGTTACATTTTACACATGAATAATTGGAGTCTTTTTTTTTTTTTTTTTAAATGGGAGGAAGAGGGTCTGAAAAAATGAGACTTTTTGCCACTTTTTGGCAATTAGTCCACAGTATGTGTAAATTGTGAGCTTTTAAATTTGAGTGTGAAAAATTGCAGGCAGCAGTGCAAAAATGCCCCAGAGTTGAAGAGGTTAAATCTCTACAAAAGACCTGTGTTACAATTTGCTAATCTACTGTACAAGTATACAAGTATTATTTTCCCAATGAAAAAGAGGGATAGGACCCTTTTGGAAAAACAGATGTGTGTTTTATCAGTGTTTAAGTTCATAATATCATGAAACGATTGCAGCTTTCTGACAGTGTGGCTTAGAACCTTTACACATCTAGCCATTGCTACTAGGCATTACATATAGGCCCATAAACTGCATGTATTAGATTTAACACATATAATTTGATTTGAAATCTAAGGCTGCAAAAACACAAAGCCTACATTGGATTGCTGATGTTGGGTTTGGAGAATGGTTTGTATTAATGCTGCAGTAGTTATTGCTCTCCACATCGCATTTTCAAAGGCCATGGTCTTGTTCTTCCTTTACCTCAGGCTACATCTGCAACCTTGTACCTCTGCAGTACCTGACATGAATATCATATTTCACCAAAATCCTTACACATATTGAATGTTTTCCACTACTATTGAAAAAAAAGATGTTTACTGAAATGGGCTGCATTGCGAACTGTAATACAGCAAAGACCCATGGTGCTTTTACCTTCTCAGCTAAAGCCATACCACACTGAGATGTGAAGCATCCATTTTACTGATGGGGGATTTTATAATACTAGCTGACCTTCGTATCATTGGAGTATCGTGTGGCTGAAGTAATGGATTAGAGTGGGATATTTCACTCTGCCTTTCAGTTCCGTTATATCATACGATCACTCATGCTACACTTTCTCGTATTGATATATACATATATGACAATCGCTGAATCGGCAATTGGATATTGCATTTTAAAATGTGATTTACAATGTGGCAAGTCTATGTCAACAGCTTCTTCCACAACATTCCGATACCTTGGATTTCTCTTCAACTTCGGGCACTTTCATCCCTGTCAATTTCTAGGAAGTAAAGTTTTTCACACTCTCACTACTTTAATTTTTTCTACTAACAATATCCAACAGTGTATGTACATGCATGACAAGATAATTTATGTCATTTTGGTTTGATTTATGCCATTCTGAAATTCATGGAAATTCCCACCACAGTGTCATTTCCAGCACATCTCAAATTCAATTTTGTGTTAAATAGAATTATGTGGTGGAAATGACAGTGATGGAAATTACTAAATAAATAATAAAAAAATAAAAATAATAACTGACTCCTTTATCTTGCTAAGGCTAATTTCAGGACTGATATTTTATGTATCCTAAATACACACAATTAAATAATATCTTCACACTTTTTACATAATTTGGCAAAATTACAGATTGATTGGAAATTAAGCCCAATAAGAATATTCTGCTCACAAGTGATATTTACCTTGATTTTTCTTTGTTTCCTTCAAACATCCCTTGTCTCACATTTCATCTCAAGCATGTTCTTCACTGACACTTTTGTTGACTTGGTTAACAAGTACAGTAACTTTTGAATATATATATATATATATATATATATATATATATATATATATATATATATATATATATATATATAAGGGGCAAAAATAGTTTGATGTGGTGGAAATGACTAAAATGATAAAAAAAAAAAAAAAAATAATAAAAAAAGACAAATCATTTTCACACTATAAACACTGAAATGGTTTATGTATATTTTACTCTTTGTTTAGATTGTCATAGTTTTAGACACGCGATACATTTTATTTTTTTAATGGATATTTATATTTGGGTCTGAGACAGTAAACAATAAAGGCATTTAAAAGTGCCAAAAATAAAAGATGAAGGCTTGGTAAAAAGTTGTTGAATGCAGGAGAAATGGGCAGGAGTAAAAACATGAGCAATTTTGACAAGGGCCAGCTTGTGATGGCCAGACGACTGGATCAGAACATCTCTGAAATGGCAAGGTCAGTAGTGGTGAGTACCTACCGACAGTGGTCCGAGAAGGGACAAACCAAAAACCGGCAACGGGGTGTTGGGCGCCCAAGGCTCATCGATGCACAAGGGCAATGAAGGCTATCCTGTCTGGTCCGAACCAATAGAAGGTCTACTGTGGCACAAATCACAGAAAATTATAATGATGGTTACGGGAGGAATGTGTCACAACACACAGTGCATCGCACCCTGCTGCGTATTGGGCTGTGTAGCCTTAGACTGGTCAGAGTGCCCATGATGACCCCTGTCCACCATTAAAAGCACCTACATTGGGCAAGTAAGCGTCGAAACTGGACCTTGGATCAGTTGAAGAAGGTCACCTGGTCAGATGAGTCCTGTTTTCTTTTACATCACATGGACGCCCATGTAAGTGTGCGCAGACTACCTGGGAAGTGATGGAACCAGGATGCACTGTGGGAAGATGTCAAGCTGGTGGAGGGAGTGTGATGCTCTGGGCAATGTTCTGCTGGGAAACCCTGGGTTCGGCCATTCACGTGGATGTAAATTTGACACATGCCATCTACCTAAACATCGTTGCAGACCAGGTACACCTCTTCATGGCAATGGTATTCCCTTATGGCAGTGGCCTCTTTCAGCAGGATAATGCACCCTGCCACACTGCACACATTGTTCGGGAATGGTTTGAAGAACATGAAGAAGAGTTCAAGGTGTTGCCCTGGCCTCCAAATTCCAATTGAGCATCTGTGGGATGTGCTGGACCAACAAGTCCAATCCACGGTGGCTCACAACTTACAGGACTTGAAGGATCTGCTGCTAATATCTTGGCCAGATACCACAGGACACCTTCAGGGGTCTAGAAGAGTCCATGCCTCGGCGGGTTGGCGCTGTTTTGGCAGCACGCGGAGGACCAATAGCATATTAGGCATAATGCTTTGGCTCATCAGTGTACATTACTTTCATGTTTTTAGACTTAAACACTCATATTTAACAGTTAAAATTTCGTTTTTTCTGTGGCACTCAAATCACCAAACTGAATAGCAAAAATAATAACTGTTTTCAAACAGGTCGAACACTCCCTCTGTCTGCTATTGATCATAAAACAGATAGTCCTGCCCCAAACTCACGCCAGGCTGGTTGGAAGATCTAAAGTGCCACAACCTCACAATGTTTAAATTTTTCCAGGAAATTAACCTACGAATGGCTTGCATACAGTACCTGACAAGAGGTAAACAAATGGTTAACATGATTTTAGTTTGAAAATTCAGAGATTTACCGGCATTACGGCGTTTACCAGATGAATCGGTTTTCTGGCATTGTGTTATCCCAACACATTTTTTTTATATTACATACAACTTACCATAGGTATGAAAACATATAAGAAACAGTGAGTATTTTAATGTTTACGGATTGGCCCAATTCACTTCCATTGTAAGTTGGAGTCCAACAGTCCATCTGTATTCATCTCAAGTGAAAGGTTCATCATTCTCCAGGCAGAATAATGACAGAAGCGTAGACTGACCCTTCCTCCCGCAGCGTGCTGTCAGAAATGGACCCGGCTGAAAATGCCAAACCTGAGTTTTCTGTAGGCACTGCAGGAACTCAGGACCCATAAGGTCCATGTCTGCCTCTGATATTACAGCGCTGGCACTTCAGGTCAACTACAGACTTGAAAGTTCCTAGAATATTTTGCTAATCTTTGACAAAGCACCTTATAGATATTTGTCTCGGGGATGTGCAGTAAAACAGTTGTCTCTCTGGTATGACAGAGGCAAAAAGCTTAATCTAAGTCTTCAGGATGCTGTCAATTTGACCGCACTCCCCTGCCAATTATCTCTCACTGTTCTCCTTTAATACACTTTGATTCTTGACCATGTCCCCCTCCGCTATCTCTGTTATGTAAGCTGTGGTTTTGAACTCCGTGAAGGGTACCGCATGGCTGTCCAAGCAAATTATTAATTGAAAATGATCTGACGTCTTGTCACTTTTGTCTTGACTGCCCTTCTGTTTGTCTGAGCTTGTGTGTTGAACTGTGATGTATTTGCACAGTGTTGTCTGGCACCCGCAGAAGCATAATGAAGTTTCAGCTGTGCTTTTGTTTGAAGTGCCGCCATTGTGTTGGTAATCACCACACTGATATATGACAAAAAGTCATGTTTTTGCTCATGTTGTTCCAAACCCGCATGACTTTCTGCTTTCCATGGAACACAAAAGGTGATATTTTTTTTGTATTATTCCAGAATGCTATTTTACATATAATGAAATGTAATAAGGACTGGGGCTGTCAAACTCCAGAATAAAAAAAAGCACCGAAAAGTGGTCCATATGAAGATTTTTTTTTAGCAAATAACAACTTAAATTTCAGTCTGTTCCTCATACAAAGCTATCAGATGACTTCAGCAGACTTGAAATATAGCACATTAGTCATCTGGACTACTTTTACGCTGCAAAAAATAATTTTCTTACTGAGTATTTTTGCCTTATTTTCCAGTAAAAATATTTAAACATTCTTAAAACAAGGTACATTTACTTGAGAAGCATGAGAATATATGATATTTTGTCTTGTTTTTTAGAGAAATGTAATTTGGTAAGAAAGAAAATCTTAAATCAAAGGCTTAATATCTTATGCCATTCTGCTTCTCAAGTAATCTTTTTCTGGTTTTAAGGATGTTTAGAAATTTTTACAGGAGAATAAGACAAAAATATGCAAGAAAATTATTGTTTGCAGTGTATGATGCTTTTATGGTGCTTTATTCTGAAAACTCTTTTCCATATAACTAAAGTGAATGGGGATTGGCGATATCCCCAATCCCCATTCACTTTAGTTATATGGAAAAGTGTTTTCAGAATATTCTTATATATATATATATATATATATTAGTATATTTAAGAATATTCTGAAAACTGTTTTCCATAAACTAATGGATAAACTAATTTTATAAACAATTTTCTATGCACGTACACATATCTTAATTAATCTCTGGCCTTCCATCTTCTGAATAATTTCCATTGTCAGAGCCTATTTGGACTCCATTGTTGTAACCGCTTTTTTATGTTTTTTCTTTTTTTTTTTTTTTTTATGTTATTTTTTAAAATTTATCAGCTGCTCTTTATAGCAGAACAACTTCAGTGATTATGAAAATAATAGTGTATAATTGTTTTGCCTCTGCTGCAATTAATGGTTCATCGTGGCATGAAACCTGTGCTCAGAAAGTGGGATAAAAAAATAAAAAAAATAAATAAAAAAAACATTCATCTTTACATAATTTGTATTTATTGAAACATTTTCTAATGACCTACATTAAATTCAATATTTTCAATATTAGTCCATTATATGGTTTCAATTAATATTCCTAAGAGAGTTTTTGTTCCTTTTGGGGACAGTAAGGTCAGTGGAGATAATTTATGTTCATTTCATCATAGGGAAAATACTCAGAATAAATGCAAGTGGATCTCTTATAAATTGGTGTGAATAGTTGGAATAATTCTCCAAGAACAGCAGACGTTGAGAAGAGAAAATGAGAAACTGAGAAACCATAAGGACGTCATTGTTGCCGTGTGTGTAACTCAGACAGTTAAATCTTCTTTACAGAGAAAAATAAGCCAAAGAGAAGTATAAAGTGACAGTTTTGACTCAGTATGTTCTGTTTGACTAAATAACTGATCTAACCCAAATTGTTCCATTTACATTAGGCTGTACCTCGTCATTTTTAAAAATGCATGAATGCGGGTTGAGTTGTCATGTTCAAAAAAACGTACAATATTGATTGATTTATAATTTGATTCATAATTGATGTAGCATAGAAACATTGAAAGAGTTATTAATTGGCCAAAGGATTGTGTTGTGTTCTTTCTTGAGTTCTTTGGGCATCTTTTCATATTGTTAAACCAAAAATGATAATTCTGTCATAATTTACTCACCCAGATGTCGTTTGAAACGTGTATAACTTTCTTTCTACTGTGAAACACAAAAAGAGAAGTGTCAAACCTCTATTTCCTACAAAGTGTTTATACAGGGAGTTCAAGAAAGTGAAGTCTCGAACATTTTTCACACTTTCACTAGTGAAAAGTTTTTTATTAGTATTTTTTTAGTTTGTATAGTAACAATGTCCAACAATATACAGTATGTACATGCATCACAGGAGATTTATGCCATTTTTGTCATTTTTTCTGAAAGTCAAGAAAATTCTGTATTGTGTTTAATAGAATTCAGTGGTGAAATTGGCGCTAATGGAAATGGATTTTTTTATGTTTTTGAAATAAAACGACTGACTCCTTTGTCTTGCTAAGGCTAATTTCATTGCAAACATTTTATGCATCCTAAATACACACATTTTTCACACTTTTTGCATCATTTGACAAAATTACAGCTTGATTAAAATATTCTGCTCACAAGTGATATTTCCTGTGATATTTATTTGTTTTCTTCAAACATCACTTGTCTCATATTTCATCTCAAGCATGCTCTTCACGGACACTTTTTTATTATTATTATTATTTTTTTTTATTATTATTATTATTTTTATTATTGTTATTATTATTATTATTATTATGAAAGAAAAAAGAAAGAAATCAGTTTCACACAATAAATATTGAAATGGTATATTTTTATTTCACTCTTTGCTTAGATTATACTTTTTAAACATGTAATAATTTGTATTTTTATAATGTTATTATATTGAAAGTCTGGGTCTGGGACAAAGCTAAAACTCACACATAACAGGTAGGGGTGGGCGATATGACCAAAATCTTATATCACCATATGAGTAATTTTATACCACAATAATGATTTATATCATGATACTGTACATTTTTTCTGGAAAATCAATAAAAAAAGAAAATATTTTTATATTAAATAACCATATTGTAATGCCTATATTTGGAAACTCCAGTCAGTGAATTAAATACTTTATAAATGAAAACAACCACTAATATATATCTCTTTATTTGGAACTGGACACATAAAGTCAAAATAACTTTTAAAAATTAACCTTCACATAATGCAACATTTAACATTATACCACATTCAGTCTGATATGTTGTTAACCAATATTATTATTATTATAAACTTTCCTCAAGAAACTTAAAATCACAAAGCAATGCAAAACAAAGCATATAGTGGTCATAAAAAAAAAAAAAAAAAAGTGACACCTTTCGTATTTTCGGTCAAAATTGACCGACCATTGAAAATGAATGGGAAAGACCAAAAAACAGAGCAATCTTTTTTATTTTATTTTATTTTTTTTTATATATATTTTTTTTTAATCTATCAAATACAATCAAAAACATCCTCAGTGGAAAACATGTTATGTCATGTTATGGTTTTCAAGTCATGTTATTTATATTTTGTTCACCAGATGGCAGAAATCTGCCTCCAATGTATGTCACATTCTCATATGTTCTTCATGTTTCAACCTAGAAGTGTAGGTTATGATATTGTTTTATATGCTTATTTATATATGCAAATTAATGGTAAAATTTAGAAATGTACATGTAAAAAAGATCAAAATAGCATAAAATCCCAAAATAAATCCCATTTTATTGTTATTACTTTAGGGAAGAAGAAATGGTATCATTATCATCATAACTTTTTTTTTTTTTAAATGGGTTAAACATCTGACCCTTCCGGTCAAAAATGACCGCAAATACCATAGGGAGGTGCCATTTTTCAATACCATAGAAGGATTAAAAAAATATACAATGAAAATAAACACCTCTTGCAGAAATTATTTTGACCAAAGTAATGCGGAGTGCATCTTTTGGCCTTCATAATATTCTTTTGCATGCTTCATTTGAAGAGGTAAAATAAACTGCTTTTATTATGAGTGATTATCATCGTGCGACACAGTTTGCAGATAATTTTTTCTGCTCTGTGCCGGCTTTTGTGAACCCACACCACTGATGCCGCACCTGTTTTAATAACAAGCTCTGCATTTTCATGCCTTGTTTGAGAGTCGTCCTGTTCTGTGGAGATGTCTCTAATGTCTCAGTCAAAAATGAAATATATCATTATATCGCCCAGCTCTAATAACAGGCATTTGCAAAAAATTATGAAGGTGTGGTAAAAAAGTTTCCAAGTCTGTATTAATGAGACCTTCATATAACGAAATGAAAAAAGTTTAAATCTGTTCATTTTAATAAAAATCAACCCTTCTGACATGAAAGTGCCCAAAGTTGAATACCCTACAATGAAAGCATACCATTACCAGGGTCTGTCCAGCTCCAAAAATAATAGAAAGCACCATAAAAGTAGCCAATACGAACCATGCACTATATTCCAAGACCTCTGAAGCCATATGGTAGCTTTGTGTGAGGAACACGTTACATTACAGTTAATGTTTTTAGTGCATCACCAGTTTAAAAGTCACATAGGGTGCAATAAAGCGCAACAGTCTGGTTCCAGAAGGAAAAATCCCATTCATTTATCCCATAGACAAATTGATTTCAAACGATAACTTTAAAGACAGACTTACCATGAGTTATGAGTTTGTTCATTGATGGTATATGCTTCTGCTGAAGACATCAGTCCACGTTATTTCAACTTCATTGTTTAAAAATCATGTTTGATAGCGGAATTCATGGTAAACAACTACATTACCCATGGTACAGCAGAGAAAGATCAACCAATCAGGCGGCCAACGGAACCAGCGAAACGTCCCTTGGAGCGAACGCAAACTCCCATGACGTCCTGTTTATGACATAATCGAGTCGGTCTCCCTTCACTCTAAAACCACTTATATTTTTGTACATATCGGAATATTTTGCAATAAACATTAAAATATATTGTTTCTATACTTAAAATCAATAGTTTTATATATTCCCATAGTTTTTTATTCAATGACATCATTTGCAATGCTTCATGGGATTGTAGTTTGTGCCCTCATGAAAGACGTTAAGTACACAGTCTTGTACCTTTGTCTTTGTCTGATTTTCAAATACTTTTTTGCCTCAAAACAAAGTTTGTGATGTTGTGATTCTCCTCTGAGAAGGTTGGTTTGGTTGATGGCTTACAACTCGTTTATGAAGGATTTTATAAAAAGTCTATGGAAGATATGAATGGGGAAAATACTTCCGGAACCAAGACAGCTGAAAAAGTGAACAGGCACTGTTGCGCTTTATTGCTGCATCTGTGTTGATAGGAAGTGAAGAGAGAGACAGATAGACAGGCATCAAAACAGGATCTGTCTGTCCAGGAGAATGTGTCATGCATTATGTTGGCAGATTTTTTTTTTTTTTTGCTACACTTGTGTTGACCTTTCAGTGGATGATATCTGCACGATGGGACTGTCAGTCTGAGGCAAAGGATAACAAGGTGCCGTCACTGTGCGAGTGACAGATTCAAGGTTAATTAATCTCAATCTGTTGCCATCCCTTAGAGCCCCTCAGAAGTCAACATAGCTTTTTGTGGCCAAACTCACAGCAGAACAAGCTCGCAGAAGGCGTGTTTACTACCTCTGCATCCCTTAAATTGTTTTTTGTGTACATTATTCATCAGACAGTCAGTAAAGGGACTGTGGGCGTGCTGTCTGAAGCTGAGACTCTTTTAATGAATGACACACTGTTGAAGAGCCTGTCAATGACGACCACACCCTGCATTGTCCATTAGTGAATAGCCTGACAAAATATCAGTCTTGCTGCTTAATCTAAATTAGGTTGAACTACTCTGGCCATCTTTTATATTAGTGGGCGGAAGATACATAGAATGAGCTGAACATTGATCAGATGTGCATGTCTTACTCAAGCTTTTCCTTTTCACTTGAGACATTCATCAGCGTTAATGATTTGAATGCGTGTCACTGATATGAACATTAACGATTAATTAAGGAGAGAGGTTAATTAACCAAAATTTGCACTGTTGGCGAAATGATATGTCAGAGATGACACATAACGTTAATGTTTCAGTAAGCTTATATGCATGACACTGGCCAAACATATGACACTAAAGGAAATCGATGATTTTTCATAATGTGGCCTAGGGCTGGGCAATATAGTGAATATTTACAATATATTTGCAATGATTTTCCTGGCAATATAAAATAAAGCTACATTGCAATGATTTCAATATGCATTTCATTTGGCCGTTGGGTTTCCTTTCACTATGTTTTGTTAAATTATTAAACTGTGAACTATATATAGAATACCCATAAAATATCTGCACTGATTTTGCTGGAAATATAAAATGAAGCAACATTGCGATGGTTTTAATATGAGTTTATTTGGCTTCTATGTTTCCTTTCACTGAGTTTTGTAAAATAAGGCAAAATATTGAATATTCATGATATATTTGCACTGATTTCACTGGCAATATGAAATGAAGCAACACTGCAATTATTTTATTAAGCATTTTATTTGGATGTTGAGTTTCCTTTAACTATGTTTTGTTAAAATGGTTAAATGGATAATACATACAGAATATTCATAATATATTTGCACTGGTTTTGTGGCAGTTAAAAATGAAGCAACACTGCAATAATTTTAATATGCGTTTTATTTGGCCATTGAGTTTCTTTCACTATTTTTATTTTTATTATTAATATTATTATTGGTAAATTGGGCAATATATTTAGAATATTCAAAATATATTTGCACTGATTTAAATATGTTTTATTTGGCCGCTAAGTTTTGTCAAATTTGGCAATATATTGAATATTCATGATATGTTTATGCTGATTTTGCTGGCAATATAAAATGAAGCAACATTGCAATGATTTTAATAAGCGTTTTATTTGGCCGCTAAATTTTCTTCCACTAAGTTTTGTAAAATTAGGCAATATATTGAATATATTTAGGATAAGGGCTGTCAATCAATTAAAAAAAATAATTGAATTAATTACATGGTATGCCGATTAATCGCAATTAATTGCAATTAATTGCATATATAAATAATTGCTGGAAAACAATACTCAAATAGCAATAATTAAATATATAATTATTAAATTATTATAAATAGATATATTTAAATAATTATAAACAAAATATATATTTTATATAAAAAAAACAATAATAAAGATAATCAAAATGCATTACATTATTGTGGCAAACGAGTAAAGCATTAAAAAAAGGTAACACTTTACAATAAGGTTCCATTAGTTTACATGAACTATCAATGAGCAATGCTTTTACAGCATTTATTAATAATGTTAATTTTTAACATATACTAATACATTTTTAAAATCAAAAGTTGTGTTTGTTAACATTAGTTAATGCACTATGAACTAACAATGAACTATTGTATTTTTAGTAACTAACATTAACAAAGATGAATAAATATTTTAAAAATATATTGTTTATAGTTTATTCATGATACCTAATGCATTAACTAATGTTAATGAATGGAACCTTATTGTAAAGTGTTACCAAAAAGTCAATACAAGAAGTGGCTTTAGAATCCAATTTATTGTTTATTCCCATATTATTAAACATAAGCCAATCACTGGCTACAGCTCACAGCAATCCATTTTGCATTTTAATTCGTCAATCTTTCCGAAATAGATTTATTACAAGGCCTGCTAAGGACACGTCAATGTACACCTGTGTCAGACGGATGCTTTTGGAGTGTCTCTGTTGCGTTGCGTCATAAACATACCATTTTTAGGTCACTGTGCCAAGTTTAACATAGTTTTAAACTTAGAAAAACACATCTTGAGATGCCTGTATTTGGATTTGCGCTCCATCAAGCTGTGTTTGAAAGCAAGAACATGATCTTACCTTGTGCTGTCTGCTATTAGTGAATGTGGTTTGTTCAGCTGGAGTTTCACATACTGCCCCCTGGAGAAAACCAGTGGTAATTCAAGCTTGAATTACAGATCGGGAACACGATTCATTGCATTAACATGTTATATTTTATGTAATTAATCACACTAACTTAACGTGTTAAATCGACAGCCCTATATACAATATAACATTGCAATGATTTTACTATATATGTTTTATTTGGCCATTAAGTTTCCCATCACTATGAACTGGTGAATATAAATGACAACTATTATGATTAAAAACAGTATGGAAAACATGCCTCGATTATTTTATCTACATAATTGCCATTTTACTATTTTAGTTCTTACATTAAACAGTGGCTGTTTGGTTAAAATGATGGTACCCCTGATTGAAAATTAAACATCCTTTTTAGCCGTTTCAGAACAAAAACATTCAGTATATACAATATAGTCAAAAAGCTGAAAAAAATAAAGACTTTAGTTTTGACTTTGGTCCGACATAGGTTTACAACAATGGTCTGTTTGGATAAGGTCGCGAACAGAGAAATGACAATGCAAAAAAAAATTTTTTAAATGCAACTAACCATGTAATCGTGCAGAGTTGGGATAGCAAAATAAATAAGCGTATCAACTTTTAAAAATGAGAAAACACTTCCCATATCTTTTGCTGTTGACGCCAATGGCCGTGTGTGATGAGGAGGAGGGTGTGGCCAGGCCGAGAGGATGCACGCCCGGCGCTGAGTTGCCCAATCAGCGGGAGAGGGATATAGGAGTAGTTGGGGATGCCAGAGAGACAGAGAGAAAGAGAGACGCACGCTGTGACCGCTCTGTGAGTGTGTTGTTATGTTTCAGTTTTATGTTGGTGTCTCATTAAAGTCTTGTTGAATGTGGTTCTGGCTCCCGCTTCCTCCTTTCCCGAACCCTGTTACACCATGTCACATCCAAATTTTACGGTACTTTGACGCAAATTCATCTGTATCTGCTAGTCAAATTACACAAATGCCAACATTGACAAGTTGTGTAACCTGCCCTTATCTTTAAAAAACAATCAAAACTAACTTCAAGTTAAAAGAAAATATGACCCAGACTACATTAATTAGCCAAGGGATTTACTTGCTGTATGGTGAATTATAAATTATTGGCTGCTTATAAACAATTTTGGCATTTGGTTGGGTCATCACTTGATGTCTAGTGTAAAATCTAGGTCCTGAAGCATTCTGTATCTGGAAGAAATTCTGCAGAAGTATTATTTTAAAAACCATAGTCACAAAGTTTTTTTATTTATTTATTTAATTTTTTTAATAGACATTGACAGTATTCTCTAAAGTTCATCTCCTCTCAAGGGCTGTTTGTGTAGAGTTAAATGAATAATTCTGTCATTTTATCAGCTCTGCATGAGGCGATTGGGCTTGAAAGTACATTAAATGATAAATGTGGATATTATAAAATAACCACTCCATCCACAAGCAATAGATCCAATAAATTATCTCTCGCTGTGTTGTTTTAGAAACTCCACATTTTCATAAAATCAGTGTTCCTGTCCTTTTCCGCACAGATACTAATATCTGTACTAAAACTAAAGTAACGTAACGCTTTACATAAAGAGTAACTTTTTAATTAAGTTACTTTTTAAGGAGTAATGCAATATTCTAACAAGTTACTTTTAAAAGTAACGTTACCCAACACTGTTGACAAATAAGTTTGTCTAAGGTGTTAAAATTATAAATCTTTTAAAAATGTAGTTTAAAACATTTGTGTCATGTCGGTTTCATATATTTTTGAAAAACCTTTATAGCATTTTCTAAAAAAAATAAATAAAAAAAAGTATTATGTCTTTACACCTTGAATACATGACAGTATAAACAACATATTCATTCATTTCCAAATTCCAAATATTATTATTATTTATAAATATTATAAATGTTTGTGTTAAAAATATCAAGAAGTTTTCTCAAGGTTACGCCACATGACTTGAACAAAATGTGTCTTTTCATAAAATGTCAAAATAAATATCAGATGTTTTTTAAGACTTCACGCTCAGTCTTGAGGGTCTAAAGGTGTTCACTCTGTTTTATGGTTTTTATGGTCAACATAAACAAATAAATGGCTACCTACATGCTGGTTACACACAATGACTTTGATTTAGTGGAAAAAAAGTTTTTTTCTTTTTTAAATATGAATCATATTTCAAAATTGTTTCACTGCTTATTTTTTTTTTTTTTTTTTTTTTTTTTAAGAAATAACAATAAAAGATTTTTCTGTACTTATCATGCCAACATTTCTTTTTTGAAGAATTTCAGCTTTTAATGGGACTTTGACTTTTTGTTTTACTGTCTTTGTACACCACATTATTTTTATTTTTTTTACTTTAAGCCCCAGAAAAAAAACATCAATATGACTTTAAACTCAGAAATCAATAATGTGCTCATCATAGAAAGGGTGTATTCAGTATAGATCTGGACAAAAATGAGCATCACTTCATTAAGACACATGGCCATAATATGCACATTACCCTCTTTTATTGTATTTTATGATGAATTTTTTGTGTAAAGAATCTATATTATGATCATGAGAAAGTTACAGACACACATTTTTCTACTTCAATAACTGAACTAGTAAAGGACGTTTGGGCTGTTTCTATGAAGGATGCTTAAAAAAGTGTAAAAAAGTTATTCAACACACAAAAGCATTTTATGGGCGAAACCTTGAAAATTGTTTACATTTAAAAACATGTACATGTAACTGTACACTCGTCATAGCAGTATCTTACCTTCTGTTCTCTTCTTTTTTTTTAAAGACAAAAGATTTCCTTGAACTGTTCTCTTGGCCAGTTTTGAAAGTGTGCGAAGCCTTCAATGGCAAGTTTCATGTGAACACTGAGAAGGACAAGTCTACCCATCGCTAAACTCCGACACACGTTTGCAATTGTTTTCAATAAACAGGGGTCTTTTTGCAGTGGAGAGAGAGCTTGCGTACTCATGGTTGCCAGATTGCGTGACTGAAGCGGCATCCTGGCAGAATATTTCCAAACTGTACATGTGTCAAGATCTGATTGGGGGATTTTACCTGTAGAAATCTGGCAACCGCACACATGTCGAAATCTAATTCTGACCGGCTAATCGCCCTTATTTAAAGTCTGTTATTTATCAAACATAGAAAATGTCATATTTTACTTGCATGATTAGTTCTAAGTAATACATGACACAATTGATCTAAATGGATGGTAAGGGGGGATAGTGGTTTTACAAGGGGGATGCTTTTTAGTATTTCTTGCAAAAAGGGGGATGGCATCCCCTCGCAACCCCCCCTCAACTGGAGTCCTGGATTTATCTCAAAGGGATTCTGCGCGATCGTTAATTTCAGGCAATGGACTTCCAGTGGCAAAGAATTTCCGTTTGCAGATTTTGCGTGGAGTTCAAGTTTGGTGAACTTTGACAGGCAAATTCGCTGCATATACCAATAGGAAGTTGCTTGGTTTGGCAGTGACCTCTGTGTGGGCAGTGCTTTGTACACAGCTGCACTGAAATTTCTCAACAGAAATGGATATCATTTTAGTGGTGAGTTTCCTTTTACTTTACTCTCTCAGACTATAATGTGCAGCATTAAAAAGTGGTTGCTTGGAAATTTGTTTTTTGCTGGTGTCACCGGTCTTCTCGACTCACTTCCAGTGGGATTCAAACCGGCATTAGCCGGCATGGGAGGCGGACGCGCTAGCAAGGAGGCTATAAAAGCCATGGTCTCTAGCCTCGGTCGCTAATACGTCTCTTAAGGACAGGGGAATGAGGTTTACACACTGCGCATCTGTCACATACTACCCACCTAACAGGGAACATTCCAACAATTTTGGCTAACATTATTTATAGGTTTGGAACAAATGTTGTAAATAAAACGTTAATGGAACATCCTTATAATGTTATTAACCTGAAATAACGTTCTGCTAATGTTAAGGAAACTGGACATTTTCATGTTCCCGCAACCACAATGTAACATTTGGAAATGTTTTAAGAACATAAATTTGTTAGCTGGGCAGCTGGCTACTGTTACACTCACCCCCTAAACCTCATTCCCATCCGGGTCACAGCACCAGTGTCTCCGGTCCTTCTTGACCTGCCCCGAGTGTGGATTCGAACCGGCATCAGCCAGCATGGAAGGTAGACATGCTAGAAAGGAGGTTATAAAAGCCATGACCTATAGCCTCGGGTGCTAGTGCATCTCTTAAGACCAGGGGAGTGAGGTTTACACACTACACAGATACTACATACCAGCTGGCTACTGTTACACTGGCTACACACGCACAACATCCGCCCACGAAATTTCCCACTGCAAAGGTAAATGTGCCTGCGCCTTTAGAGTGGAAACTGATGGCAGAAAAACGTTTTAAGGAAGCCTTCTCGTTTTCAGAAATGGTGGGCTAACCTAAATAAAACTGGACATTTCCATGTTCCCACAACCCCAATGTAATGTTTGAAAAAAAATTTCTTTACATTTTGTTAGCTGGGGTTGTGCCTACAACACTGGTAAAGTTAATAGATTGATTTTTTTTAGCTTTGTTTCAATTGGTAGCATTGTCTGACTATCAAACCAGCAACCATAAGAGATAGTCTCAATTGATAGTTACACGCTTAGCCATGAAAAAAATAAAATAAATAAATAAATAAATCTGAACCTATTAATCTCTTAATAGCTTTTCAGTAGCAGGTTTCAGTATAGTTTACTTCTTTGTAGGTGGATCTAATGGTAGCATGACTCATTTGCTACATCTCATAGGTCATAATTATCTAGCGTGCCATTGACGTAATGCATCCATTTATTGGTATGTGTGTTTGCGACGGAGCTCAATTCTCCAGTCATTCCCTCACAGCTGGGCACACAAGGGCTTTTTGCTCACAGCGATCTCACAGCAACCCATCCATCCATATCACACGGCCCATCCCACACTCATATCACAGTCCACTCCTGCAGCCTATTCTTCTGTGGTAATAACATCACGCGAGGACACCTGGCTGCTTCATCTCCTGTCTGCTCCAGTTTTTGGCTGAATCAATATTGTGAGGGGGTTTTGGGTGCCGGCGATGGGCCGTCTGCATGCTCTTTTCCTCCTACACCACAAACAGCCGCATGCTTTACCATAGTAACTCTTCCTCTGTGCTTGTTCTGGGTGTTTCTTCAACTATAGAGGCACTTTTGTGTCTAAGGGAGTGATTGTTCTTTAAAACAAATTTATTTTTGGTGTTTTAAGGTCACATTAAAACTGTGTTGGAAAGTTTTTTGCCATGCCTTTTCTTTTTTCTTCATCATAAAAATATTAATTATTATAATTTTTTTGTTGCTTCTCGAATGGTTTTGCTTCAGGACCCTGATCTGGACATCAAGTTGTGACCTAACAAGAAAAAAATAAAAAAATAAAATAAAATTACCTTGCATAGTCTTGTTCATGGTTTTTGATGATGAGGGAAAGTCACGCAACCTGTCCATGTTGGCATTAGCCTAATTTGGATAGCTAATACCAAGTGACTTTGCATCAAAATACAGTTCAATGGGATGCACAACCTTTGAGGCCAACAACAAAATAAATGGGAAGTTTTTTTCTGATTCATTTTGAAAACTGATATTTCATATTTATTTTGCTATCTTAAATATGCAAGATTATGTTAGTTGCATTTTAATATTTGTAGTTAGCATTGTTTGTTTGTTTGTTTTTTTTTGTTTGTTTTTTTTTTCTCTCCTGCTTTCTGTGATCCAATCAGAACAGACCTGCGAACAAAAAGAGTACAACAGTCTGGTTCAAGAAGTAAAAATCCCATTCATTGTCTATATAGGCAAATTTATTTTTAAAGTAATAGTTCACCCAAAAATGAAAATTCTCTCATCATTTACTCACCCTCATGCCATTCCAGATATGTATGACTTTCTTTCTTCTGCTGAACACAAATGAAGATTTTTATAAAAATATCTCAGCTCTGTAGGTCCATACAATGCAAGTGAATGGTGGTCAGAACTTTGAAGGTCCAAAAAGCATATACGGGCAGCATAAAATTAATCCATACGACTCCATTGATTAAATCCATATCTTCAGTGATATGATAGGTGTGGGTGAGAAATAGATCAATATTTAAGTCCTTTTTTACTCTAAATTATCTTCTCTGCCCAATAAATGCGCTTCGCCAAAAACAAAAGAAGAGGAATATGGAAGTGATAGGGAAAGTGGAGATTTATGGTTAAAAAAATTATTTAAAAAAAAAATATTGATCTGTTTCTCACCCACACCTATCGTGTCAGTTCTAAATATATGGATTTAACCACTGGAGTCATATGGATTACTTTTATGCTGCCTTTATATGCTTTTTGACCTTAAAAGTTCTGGCCACCATTCTGTTGCACTGTATGTACCTTCAGAGCTGACATATTCTTCTAAAAATCTTCATTTGTGTTCAGCAGAAGAATGAAAGTCATACACATCTGGGATGGCATGATGGTGAGTAAATAATGAGATAATTTTCAATTTTGGGTGAACTATCCCTTTAAATACAGACCTACTGTGAGCTCAGAGATTGGTATATTCTTCTGTTGAATTCATTAGTCCCTGTTATTTCAACTTTATTTGTATTTTTTTAATTGAATTTCTGGTAAACTACACTACCCATGATCCTGAGGGAGCAAATCCACCAATCAGAGAACTGTGACAAACAAAACGCACCAAACGAGCTTGGTAGGGACCGCACACTTCCTTGATGCACTGCGTATGACACAATTGCGTTGGTCTTTGTCCATTTTTACACAAATTATGACTGTCCCTCAGTTGTGGTGACATTTCCACCACGACCAACAATTTTACGCTAATTAAGTTAGTGTACTTGGTTACCAAAGAGACAACACTGTGAGTGAAGATCATGATTAAGATGTAATATGTGACTCAGTGTTTGAAAAAGAAGAAAAATCTAAGTAATTATGAATAGAATATTACCAATCAAGCAAAAGGATTAAAAATACTATTGAATGGTACTCAAAATTGTAGCAATGAAACTAGCCTTAGCAAGGCCAAGTAGTCTGCCATTTTATTAAAATAAATAAATAAACACATTTTGAGATGTTTTGTAAATGACATTTTTTTCATGACAAAAAACATTTGTCTGTGATGTTTGTAGATCCAGTGTTGGACATTCTTAAAGTCCACAGGGCCAAAAGTGCCCATAGTTTAGGAAACTATGCGCATATGGATTTCACAGTCAGCTTCTTTTTTATAGTTGAAATCTGGCCAGTGGTGAAGGACAATAGGTTCTTCTGACTTGCAGCGCAGTATTGTATGTTCATTATGAAGCATGCACAGCTGTGCGGACTGCAGCTGGCCTCCTTCAGAGTGTAGATAAGGCCTTTTATTGATGCATCACTGCCAATAATAATTTGTCCTCTTGTTTCCATCAGCTTGGTACAAATATCACAGGGCACGACAACAATCGACTTCCCCCAGTTTCAGCTCCCAACCTTCTTGTCCCCTTTGTGACCATTTGTCCACGTTTGTGTCCCATATTCTCCAAATTTCCTTTTGGTCGAAAACTCAAGCTTGTCGTTTTGATCATTTAGATTTGTCATTTAGCTTTAGGCTAACATACTCTATGCAAGTATGCAGATGCAAATGCTTGGTCAATGCATTAAAAATGTATGTTTAAAGGAAAAGTTCACCCAAAAAATGACAATTCTCTCATCATTTACTCACCCTCATGCCATCCCAGATGTGTATGACTTTCTTTCTTCAGCAGTACACAAACTAAGATTTTTGGAAGAATATTTCAGCTCTGAAGTTCCTTAAAATGCAAGTGAATGGGTGCCATTTTTTTTAAGCTCCAGAAAGCACATATAGCCATTATAAAAGTAATACATATGACTCCAGTGGATTAATTAATGTCTTCTGAAGCAAAACACTAGGTGTGTGTAAGGAATTAATCAATATTTAAATTATTTGTTTTTTTTTACTAAAAATTCACGAGGGTCGAGGTCACGCAGCCTTTCGCGTTGGCAATTTCACGAAAGGACTGACGTATGAAATATGAAAAATATGGAAGCACAATGTTGTTTACAACAGAGGAGCATAGATATTCATACATAGATACCTCATTCAGCTGGTTTGGATACGTCAACTGCATGGCCATCTTGGAACGAACAACAAGGAGAGTTGTTTGAATCGGTTTGAATGTTAGTGAATGGAGGAGATGCCTCAGACCAAGCTCTTTGCTCAGACCACTACATAAACTACTTTTGTGTGGAAACAGTATCGCGGTCCATAGGAACAGCTGCTAATAAGGTATCAACATATGAATTTCTATGCAGAGGAGGCTTATGCGCTTGCGCCACACGAGAGGCAGTTTGAACTCCACCCTCGTCAATGAGTTGGCCAGAAGTGAACCTAGTGTTTTGCTTCAGAAGACATTAATTAATCCACTTGAGTCATATGGATTACTTTTATGATGGCTATATGTGCTTTTTGGAGCTTCAGAAATTTGGCATCCATTCAACTGCATTTTAAGGACCTACAGAGTTGAGAAATTCTTCTAAAAATCTTCATTTGTGTCCTGCTGAAGAAAGAAAGTCATACACATCTGGAATGGCATGAGGGTGAGTAAATGATGAGAGAATTTTAATATTAGGGTGAATTATTCCTTTAAAATACTAAGCTATTTTCACAAAAGTGCAGCTTTTCCAACAACAAGTTACAATTTCCAAGTAGTAGCATATCTCACTTTGTATTGTGAACACAGCAATGGAGCCGAGGGAGTAAACAAACAGGCTCATTAATGCAAACCTTTAGAGAGAAAGGTTTGCATTAATGAGCGTGTTTGTTTACTCCCTTATGTAGCACTGGGAATACCAAATCATATAAGTGAATCAGTTCTTTCGGATGTGTAAATGAACCGGTTGAAATAAACGATTCCTTTATATTTAACTACAGTATATGAGATCTCGGATTCTTTTTAATGTGTTGGTTCTTTTGGAAGGTTCATGTAAATTAACTAGTTCACATAAATGATTCCCTTGAGCCCAGTGCAGCCTTAAAAGGACTTTCTTTTTTTAAGCAAAATATTTAGATAATTGCTGCTGTTTATCACAATATTTTGATTGAGTTATATGTTTTTTTAATTTATTGTTTTATAAGTGTATATTCAATATAAATTTATGTTCAATTCAATGTTGTCAATACGTTTAACCCTTGAGCAAATTAACCTTTGTTGTAGTAATACTGTAGTAAGAATTTTTGTTAAACCTATGAAAACCTATAACATATCATCCAAATTTATATAGTTTATACACATATTTTATTCTTTTTGTAAGTAGCTTGTTACGCAGCTAACTACTTTTTTAAAAGAGTAACTTGACAGTCTTTTATATCATTTAAAGTTTTACTCCTAAAGAAATAAATTGTACTTTTAAACATGCGTATAAAATCATGGCCACTAACAAGAGATTAAGACCCAAGTTATATCAATAAACTTAAAAAAGCTGTTTTATTCTACAAGAAGAGGGTCTCCTAATGGGGGCTGCCATGTTAGAATCACATGACCAGCCAAATATTACTCACTTAATTGCAGTAACCACCCTATTATTGGACACTTTAAATCATGGATTAAATTAAACATTACTGTGAATAGTGAATTTCTGCAATGGCATCAGTAACTGAAAACTATTGCGTTTGAATAGTTTTAAGACGACATACAGTACTGTGCAAAAGTTTTAGGCACTTGTGAAAAATGTTGCATAGTGAGGATGTCTTCAAAAATAATGCCATAAATAGTTTTTATTTATCACTTAATGTCATACAAAGTCCAGTAAACATAAAAAAGCTAAATCAATATTCGGTGTGACCACCTTTGCCTTTAAAACAGCACCAATTCTCCTAGGTACACCTGGACACAGTTTTTCTTGGTTGTTGGCAGATAGGATGTTCCAAGCTTCTTAGAGAATTTGCCACAGTTCTTCTATCTACTTAGTCTCAATTGCTTCTGTCTCTTTATGTAATCTCAGACAGACACAATGTTCGGTGGGGGGTTTTGTGGGGACCATGACATCTGTTGCAGGGCTCCCTGTTCTTCTATTCTAATCTAATCTATTTGCAAAAGAAATGTTTGTGAGTCTAACATTTATATTTCCTATTGACACACTAAATCTGAAGATATAAATAACCATCTGAAGACAAATGCTTTTGTAAAACATCTCATGTGCCTAAGACTTTTGCACAGTACTGTACATAAA
Organism: Myxocyprinus asiaticus; assembly: GCF_019703515.2. NCBI lineage: Eukaryota > Metazoa > Chordata > Actinopteri > Cypriniformes > Catostomidae > Myxocyprinus > Myxocyprinus asiaticus. The sequence goes on along the minus strand of NC_059367.1, from coordinate 4,846,179 downwards.
AAATGACTGAGTGCACATTTAAGTTACATGTAGCTTGTGGTTTAGCTACAGTAACTACTTTTTACTTTTTTACTCCTTCAACCATGTCATACAGAGACTATATTCCCCAATGGATAAGTCTCTTCCTAAGTTTTTTGGATGTCAAAATGTCCCAGAATTTTGAAATTGTGTTTTCCATGCCAATTCAACTCCAGGCATATTTTTAATAGGAAGTAAAATCTTAAAAAGTCATGGAAATGTGTCTACTACATTTGAATATTCATTTTTCTACTTGTGCTTAACTCTAAAGTATTTAAATGGCTACACATAGCTTGAGCCTCTATAAAAATGTTTTTAAAAAACCTAATCTAGTAATCACAAGCGACTGGAAAATCATGAAATTTAATTGGTCAAAAAGTGGTCCAACTCTTTCTTGTTGAATATACAGTTTCACTCAGAAATGCATCACATTATGGAAGTAATATGGGTTGTGAACGCCATTTCTTGTTGAATTTAATACTAAAGGATTTGGAATCACATCGTGTTTGGTGGCCTTTGTGTATTGCACTGCTGTTATTAAACAAGAAGTTCCTTCAAATAGAGCTGCGAACCTGGATCATCTCTTAAATAGCTAAGCACAGCGTGTAAAGCAGGCTTGCAGTGGGATCCTGGTGAGAAAATCCTGCGTAAATACCGCGGTTTGCATGAAGGATAAATACATTAGGATATAAGCTTCCATAAGCCTCCTCAGAATGCACAAGGCACTCCATTAATGCAGCCAAGCAGGAAGCAAGAGCAGTTGGCAGCCGTTCAGACCCCTCCTTCAATCCTTCACCTTCGCCCAGCACTAATTTCTATGAGAGTTATTGCCATAGATTTAGATGTACAGTCCTCACTCCACTGTCATCACCATGGAAACTGAGGTGGAGAGATGCGCTTTGACAGTGTGCCATGTAAGGGAGTGTTAACGACATGCAGAAACCACGGGACTCAAGACAGACTGACACCCTTCCTTTGCCTGCTGGGAAACATCCATAAACAACACGACTGAACAAACCACACACACACACACACACACAGACACACACACACACACACACACACACACACACACACACACACACACACACACACATGCTGGTGTGGCTATCCTTATGAGGATTCTCCATAGACATAATGATTTTTATACTGTATGAACTATAGATTCTATCCCCTAACCCTAACCCTACCCCTAAACCTAACCCTCACAAAAAAATTTCTGCATTTTTACATTTTCAAAAAAACATTGTTTAGTATGTTTTTTTTTTTTTTTTTTTTTTTTTTAAGCTATTTGAATTATGGGGACACTAGAAATGTCCTCATTAACCACATTTATAGCATAATACCCTTGTAATTACCAGTTTGTAACCTAAAAAAATAAACCAGCCAAACCCACCCACACACACACACACACACACACACATATGGATTAGGACTGTTGCTTTGGGTTTGTGAAAGAGGAAGATTTGGGGTATGTTCTTAATGGCATACTACCATACTATTCTTGAAGTATTTTCACAGTATGCAAGTTTTCTACAGTACATGCAATACTTGGAATACTCAGATGATTTACTAAAGTTGCCAAAATTTACAGCGTGCATTTCCAGTGTGACGAATGAACCGCAATATAAACCTTGATTTTTATAATCTTTTTTAAAGACATTTTTACACATACAGTAATTGGATGATAAATGCAAAATAAGTTTATATTTCTGAGTTGCTGGATGCCACTCACAGAATTTAAGAAATGCTCCAGGTTCAATGCAAGTTAAGCTCTGTCAACGACATTTATGGAATAATGTCGATTAACACACAAAATAACTTAAATTTGGTCCAATAATCATGTAATAATTGTATTTTTTATCCATTTTTCTCCCCAATTTGGAATGCCCAATTCCCAATGCACTCTAATTCCTCGTTGTGGCATTGTGACTCGCCTCAATCTGGGTGGCGGAGGACAAATCTCAGTTGCCTCCGCATCTGAGACCATCAACCCACGCATCTTATCACGTGGCTTGTTGAGCGCGTTACCGCGGAGACATAGCACGTGTGGAGGCTTCACGCCATCCATTGCGGCATCCACGCACAACACACCACGCACCCCACCGAGAGCGAACGACATTATAGCGACCACGAGGAGGTTACCCCATGTGACTCTACCCTCCCTAGCAACCGGGCCAATTTGGTTGCTTAGGAGACCTGGCTGGAGTCACTCAGCACGCCCTGGATTCGAGCTCGCGAACTACAGGGGTGGTAGTCAGCGTCTTTACTCGCTGAGCTACCCAGGCCCCCCACAAAAAGCAATCTTGAACTGGGTTCAGTACAAGTTAAGCTCAATCGACAGCATTGGTAGCATAATGTTGATTATCACAAAAAAATTATTTCGAATTGTCCTTCGTTTATTTAAAAAAAAAAGGCAAAAATAGCAGTTACAGTAAGGCACTTACAATGACATTAATGTTTCAAAAGTATAGTCACAAGATGTACACATTATATGTTTTAACATGATTTTAGTGTGATAAAATCACTTACTAACCATATAAATGTAAAGTTATATACAAAACCGGGTTAATACAATTATGGGGTTTTGATGTCATGACAACAAAGTTGTAATATTGGATATACCTTTACACATATAAGGTTAGTAAGCGCTTTTATAACACTAAAATCATGTTAACATGTTTAATGTTTACGTTTTGTGGCTATATGTTTGAAACAGTGTGTATTTTAATGTTTATGGACTGGCCCATCACTTGCACAGTAAGTTCCTCACTGTTACCATGATTTTTTTTTTTTTTTTTTTGTGGAAATAAACATTATGCCACTAATGCTGTTAATTGTGCTTAACTTGTATTGAACCCGGAACATGGCTTTAACATTAATTGTTTAACTTGAAGTCACTTTGCATTAATGCATCTACCAAATGCATAAATATTAACTAAATATTCTGTACTTATACAGATGGCAGCTCAAGTTGAGCTGGTTGTCAAAGAATTTTGAGTTGTGAAATTACTTGTGCAGATGGTTATGTGACATATGAAGGACTTTATCCATCATTAATGCATCCCCATGCAGTGTCTGCTATAATGCAATTACATCAGAAATGTTAACACTCTTATTTACGTTAAAATTTTGTTAATGCGAAAACAGGCCAGAGTTTTTGGCACACACATCGAGATAGAAAAGCATCATGTTTTTCTCGACAGCTTTCTGCTCAGCTTTAAAGTAAAGTGGTAATACTTTCCAGAAGCTTTCATTTCTGCAGGCCACCGTCTTTGAATTAATTCTGATTAGGTGCCGCTTTGGTCCATGCATTACAATGAAATCACTGCTATGATGGAGCCAGCTCAGGAAATTTCCAGAACAACCATTCAATTACACACCAATCACTCTTCAAATCTTGGCTGATTTCTCTCTTTCGCCATAGATGAATAAACCTGCATTGTTCTCAGCCGACTATAAATAGATCATAATTTTGTGATTCTAATGGCCTCATGGTGTTCCTGTATGAGCTCATTTGAAAGATTTATAGATGAAGTTTTAGATTGAAGACTGCCTACCAACTTTCACAGCAAGATTTCTTGGATGTTATTAAAACAGCAAAAAAAAAAAATAAAATAAATGTGAACGTAACAGTTTAGGATCTACTTTGTATTTCATTTTATTTAAATGTTATTAAAAAAATTGTGTCTCTAAATTCTGATTGGATAAGCCACATTTAAATCTGTTGTAAATTACTATAAATGCACACCTATACTATTCCAGGTTAAGGCGCCAAGTTGCTAAGTTTCCTAGCTACCACATGCAACCTACAGTAAAGCGAACACCTTGTCTACACCGGATGCGATCGATGCGTGACATGGCGTCAAAAGCAAATCGCTTCCATTATAATCAATGATATTGTCTACGCTAATGAACAAGTCTGGGCGTTGCAATGTTTTTACCTGTGGTAAAAAATTTTGTGGCTTATTACTCCACTTTTGTAACGTACACTAATGAGCCAAAACATTATGACCAATCAAAGGTGAAGCGAATAGCGTTAATTATCTCCTAACAAGGCCATATGTCAAGGTCTGGGTAGATTAGATGGTAAAGAACAATCAGATCTCATAGTCAATGTGTTGAATGCAGGAGAAATGGGCAGGAGTAAAGACCTGAGCGACTTTGACAAGGACCAAATTGTTATGGCCAGATGACTGGGTCAGAGCATCTCTGAAACGGCAAGGCTTGAGGCGTGCTCCCAGTCAGCAGTTGTGAGTACCTACCGACAGTGGTCCGAGAAGGGACAAACCACAAACCGGCAACAGGGTGTTGGGCACCAAGGCTCATCGATGCCCGAGAGCAACGAAGGCTATCCCAATTGGTCCGAACCGATAGAAGGTCTACTGTGGCACAAGTCACATAAAATTTTAATGATGGTTACGGGAGGAATGTGTCACAACACACAGTGCATCGCACCCTGCTGCGTATGGGGCTGCATAGCCGCAGACCAGTCAGAGCACCCATGATGACCCCTGTCCACCGTCGAAAGTGCCTACAATGGGCACGTGAGTGTCATAACTGGACCTTGGAGCAGTGGAATAAGGTTTGATGATTCCCTTTTTCTTTTGCATCATGTGGAGGACTGTGTACGTGTGTGCTGTTTACCTGGGGAAATGACGGCACCAGAATGCACTGTGGGAAGATGACAAGCCAGTGGGGGGAGTGTGATTCTCTGGGCAATGTTCCGATGTGAAACCCTGGGTTCGGCCATTCATGTGGATGTCAATTTGACGTGTGCCACAAGTAATATATATTACTTATGTTTTTACTATAGTGCATGGATTATAAATCGATATATTTTAATGTTTGCATTACATAACCAACTACATTTGCAAGCTCGTTTGAAAGCACAGTCAAATTGTGTAGTAGCTCAATGGATAAAGTGTTGCACTTTACAAGGTTTTAGCATCACACAGTGGACATTTCACCTCAATACTGCCATGATACATATTTGGAACCCCCTAATGTCATTTTGCAAAAATGTCGCCACAGTCACACAATTTTAATGAGATCAGGCTGGATATGCGTTAGAGATAAGAATGTAGCCTGTTCTCTTTTGTATACATCATTTCTGACAAGCACCCAACACAAAGTCAACAAAATTCATATTAGCCTTTTTCCCACATCTTCAGAGAGCACAATGAGCATTAGCTTTCAAACGAGAGAAAGACCATTACCTCTCAGGTGCTAACAAGTCACAATAGGCTGATTAAATATGGCAGGGGTTATTGCAAATGTTCAGAGTTCAATTTCGGACCTGCGTTCTGGTTCAGAGAGCAGTATTTCAGAGGAGAGGATCGTGCCACAGAACCCATCCAAACAGGCCTTAGACCGGATAAGAAACCTTCAATTCCTCCTTGAGCCCGGCTCCGGTCTCAGACCACCAAAGAATTAATTTCCAGCGGGAGAACTGTGAGGGGAATTTTTATATAAACACTCCAATATTAGAGAGGTATTGATATTGGCTCAGAGGCTTAAGTCTGCAGAAGAAAGCCTGGAAATATCTAGAAAAGGATTCTTTAGACGATCCATGACTTGAGAGATGTACTGTAAGTGTGGCCAGGTTGTTGCACAAATGTTGACAGCTGGATCCCGGGCTCAGAAAGAAATCTAACAATGGTATTTTGAAGGTGTTATTTGTTAAACAGAGAAAAGACAAATGGTGGGCTGGTCTCATTAAAGGGATAGTTCAACCAAAAATTATATTACTTGTTTCATTACACATATTGCACAGTTTTGAGATTAAATGTCAAATGGTGCTAAAAGCATTTTCTCCAAAACAGATCTTAAATCAACAAAACCTACCTACCCTAAATCTTATACCTAAACCTAACCAATAGTGTCATAAAAAGTTCATGTGAGATGAAAAGCGCAATTGCAATCGTTAAAATGTATCGACAAGTCATGCGCTATAGTAAAAGTGTTATGTCATGAGATAGCATTGTATGAGGAACAGGGACAAGTAAGTGTTTATGAACTGATAATCTGCTGTTTTACTCGTGATTAGTGTAAAAGGGAATGAAAGTCATTGTTGTTGTAGTGCCTCTAGTGTTCATTTCACCAAGAAACTAGCCCGATATGTACAACGAGCCACGTAAAAATAATTTTGCCAAATTGTAAATATAATAACATGTTATATAATATACTATATAATAATAATGAATGAATGTGCAGGTGTCTATCTTGAATGGTAGTGTTTATACAGTACATACATTTACAGTATATACAGTTAATATAGTATAGTTGTGAATGTAACCAACATACTCTTAAACTAGCGACATGAAGTGATTTATTTATTTATTTTTATTTTTTTTGTATAGATTAAAATCTTTTAAAGCACCTCCTACATATACTTGCCATTTTTGTAAACAAAACATTTGTGTTTTTGGAACATTACCAGTTTATTTCAGCATACTGTATACCTGATGACAATTGATGATATTTTCCATCACTTCAACGGTGTAGGCATAGGGCAGATTTGTTGTGAAATGATTAAGGATGTGGGGCCTAAATTATTCATGCCAAATTCATGAGGTTGGAAATCATTCAAACACTCATGGTGGCTTGAAGCTATGATAGAGGGCCCTAAACCGTGACTGATATACCATCGATATTTAGAAAATACAGAAATAGAGAAAGATATGCCAGAGTATTGCTGATCTTACATTCAACATGAAAAAGTGTTAGCAGCCTATAGCAAGGGTTCCCAGACTTTTTTGTTAGCTGAACGCCTTTAACCTAAATTATTTTCTTAAAGCACCCCCTGACATTTTAACCAATTTTTGTCTTTTCAAATATAATTAATTTGAATTATTTTCACTTCATTTTTCTTGTTATTATTATTTAAATGAACCATTATTACACCTATTGTTCTTTTATTATAATTTGTTATACATTTTAATTAATTTAATTCACCATTGCCACTTTTAACCCAATCAGAGATTGCACCACATGTAATGATTATCCATCACAGTTGAAAATTTTACAAAAATAAATAAATTGTTAAAAGTTTTATCTGTCATTTCTGTTTTCATTTCCCTGATAATTTTATAAACGCATCATTTCATTGTTGTATGTATATTCGATATCTTGATATATGGCCATTTTTCAGTAATTCAAAATGACTTTTCATAGAAGTAACAAAGCCAGGGCTGTAGCAACCATTCCCCCTTACTTCTAGAAATAGTTTTAGGAAATGAAACATTATACATCCTTGGGAAATTATGGCCTACATTATATTTTAAGAGTTTCTGTGAAAGAAAAGAGTAGCCGGCCGCCTAAACGACACCTTTAAGACCAAACAGAAGCCTCCGTCAACCGGTCAGATCTACAGTGCAGCCGAAGGAGGTATACAGCCAATCACTATTGCTTTTCAGGAGTACAGGGCAAACAATGTCAGGTTAAAGTACATATAGGTAGCATAAAAGTAACCCATTACACTCCAGTGGTTAAATCCATATCATGATAGGTATGGGTGAGAAACAGATTAATATTTCAGTCCTTTTTTTACTATAAATCTTCTCTTTCGTTTTTTTTTTTTTTTTTTTTGCGATTCCCATTCTTTGTGCAGATCGCCACCTACTGGGGAGGATGATGAATTTATCGTAAAAAAGGAACTTAAATATTGATTTGTTCCTCACCCACACCTATCATATCGCTTATGGAGACATGGATTTAAGTCGTATGGATTACTTTTATGCTGACTTTCTGTTCTTTTTAGACCTTTAGAGTTCTGGTCACCATTCATGTGTATTATATGAACGGAGCTGAGATATTCTTCTAAAAATCTCCGTTTGTGTTCAGAAAATGAAAGAAAGACATCCCAGACTTTCTTTCATCTGCTGAACACAAATGAAGATTTTTAGAAGAATATCTCAGCTCTGTAGATTCATATAATACAAGTGAATGGTGACCAGAACTCTAAAGGTCCAAAAAGTGCATAAAGTCAGCATAAAAGTAATCCATATGAGGGCATGAGGAGTAAATGATAAGAGAATTTTAAGCACAATTATGCTTTCATGCTGACTTCAATAAATACAACTCGAAACATTGAACATTATTTGACATTGAAATAGGTAGCCATCACCATCTGTATTTTGCAAACGAGTATAATTCCAATGAATAGAAGATATTTTAGACATTTACGAGAAAAATGGCTTGCCTTGAATGATCTCTCAACGATGGACAATGGCTAGCTCAATTTTCTAAGCTAGATCAGTGCTCGCAGTTCAGTTTGTATGGATCTCTCCAAGTGTTGTTGAAACCTGATGGTCTAGGCATCAAAAAATGACCTGAGAGTGTCCAAAATGATGGAGCCAATGCTGTTAGCGATATTAAATCTAAATGAAATAGTTTTTGTGAAAACTGTGTTTGTAAAGCAGCTCTATGCTGTGAGTTACACGTGTTAAACAGCCTTTCAGCCCCAGCCAAGTACTATAATCAGCAGCTGTAAAGCGCTGTTTAACATGATTCAATACAAAATGCCCTTTTCAAAGGAAGTCACGTCTTATCTTTAAAGGAGCGACTGAGCATTTAGCAAGAAGATGAAAACGCTCCTTTTTTCTAATTTCTAAACCGTTGCCCAGCTGAAAGCCCTCAAAAAGCAAGTGTCGTATGCAAAAGTAAAGGCAAATATATTTGTCTTCACTATTTTGAAAAAAAAACAAGATATCTAGGGATGAAAGGTATCGGAGTAAAGTCTGTTCCCTATAGCTACTTCTCTGCTGCACCTTTGAAAGCTTTGATGTTTGAAACATGGCTTTTTCCTTTTCATTTTATGCATGACTCTTGTGTAGTAGGTTATGACAGCCTTTCAGTCTTTCAGTCTGGACTGGGTATATTGCATTATGAGTTTTTTTTTTTTTTTTTCATGAATGTGAATTTGGTTGGCTGAGTTTCTGTATGTTCTGGTCGGAGTGGATCTGAGCTGAAAGGTTAGGTTGCATTAGATACATTTTAAGTTGCATACATTAGGTGAGCTACTAAATCTACAGATTAATAGATACAGAAAATCCTAAATGAAGATGTGGTAGAATATTTGTTGTACATTTAAGAAGTTACATAATGGAAAATAGGATTTTCCTTGCTCTTTTGAAATAGGCTAAGAGTGTCCAAAAGTTTTTTTTTATTATTATTTATTTTTATTTTTTTTCAAAAGTGACTTACTGTACTTTTAAGCTATACAATGTATCAGGAAATGCACATTCTGGAGCGAAATCACGAAACATTTGCACCACTTTTGCATGTGGTATTTCAGCGCAAAAACCTGCGTCATATTCACTAACCACCACAACCTAGTTTAAGAAGACACAATCAGCTCTGAAATTGTGCTGCATCTTGAGTATTTCAATTAAGTCATTGTCATTCCTTTCCATGCTAACATGCCTCCTTACTTTGTAAATTAGGCTCATTATAGATTCCGCTTCATTCACCCAATTTTTCCTGATGCAGTTTACATTGCACTATTACCGGCAGATGAAAGTGGGTGGTAAAATTATTTTTATTTAAAAAAATATATTTATGTACATTTTCTAACAATCATATCAGCAGTAATTCATCAAATGATTATCAAATGATGGAGAAGAGCGTTATAACCTGGCAAATATCCAGATGCGTGGTGCAGTCAAACACACTTTCACAGGTTTGGGTTTGGCGTCACCCTGTGGACATTTGACCTCAACAACAATTCCAGTTTTGGCCTCTGGAGGGCACTGGCTTGTATTTCATTAAGCATAAACCAATTTCAGTATTAAAACTTTTGACTTACTGTCTCTGGTTTCACAGTGCGATCAGTCTGTCTGAACAGCAAAAAACGAATTTACGATATGCCTTTCAGTCTGAAAGGTCAGACCAGATTTTGAGTTGTTTTTTCATCATTCTGGAAGCGATGGAACTGTAACGTCATACGCAAGGTGCAAAAGTGTCTTCAGCTATGTCTGAATTCACTCATTTTCTGCATAACATCTAGTTCAGAAATCGCCATGGTTGTGACATCAGAACTATGAGCTCATTAACATATGACCGCCTACATTTACATATCGACACATATTGAGCATTCAGCAACTTGACCCGCTCTGATGACAAATAGTCCAAAATACACCAGTACACAGAGTTTACCCAATCATAACAGAAATAATAATTAAGTCTTAAAGCCTGTTTGGAATGGCCAGAGAGAGGACAGAAATTGTTGTGATCTATGTTACAACTGTTTATGACACAAGAAACCTTGACTAGTATGACAATTTATTAGTAGACAGGTAAAAAAAATACAGTACTCTTTAGGAATAGTTTCTCTTTTTCAATAAGCTGACCTTTTCTGCACTGCGTTAATGTTCAAAATAATGATAATTTTACTGAGAAGATGGTGTGTTATTAACTTATCATTCTGTTTGAAGGATTTTCCCTTATATTGGCTTTTAATGTTCATACAGACTATAGAAGTATGAACAATTTGTAAATATAAGATAATAATTTTCTACTCAGCCTGATTTATGCTTATCTTCATGGCCTAAAAGCTTGTCATGAAACAATTTGCGTCTTACATTTTACAGTAAGTGAATCATATTAAGTTAATGTCACTTTAGTTGCTTTTTAAAGCTTTGTGAAGTCGAAAAGTAGGATAGTAATTTTGTGAATGTTTTAATTCATAACCTGCAATTAGCTCAGTGGCACTACTTACAAAAAATTCATTACTCAAATAATGTCAGTTTACTTGAAAATGTTGATGCCTCGGGAAGGCAAACACTGGAATATACCCTGAGTGCAAGTACTGGTGTCGGAACATATATCTATTACCCTTGTCACTTGTTTAGTCTGGGGTTATCCAAAGCTTCCTGCTGTGACTCCTTATGCTAATCTATCCTGCAATCAGCCATCTTCATATGCATCAGCACTTTAACAATGTTCAAACAGAGTCAAAGGTGCTCAATGTTGCTGTTTTGGGCAGTTTGCAATTTGATGTTAGCTCATCTCATTCCAAGTCGTACAATGAATTCGCAGCATAAAGTTACAGAATTAGTGTTGTCCTGTCTGTGCTCGTATCCTAGCTGAAACATGGATGTAAAGAGCGCAGCGGTTGTTCGGTGCTTGTCTGGGGTTTGTGTTCTTTTCTTGTGCCAAGATTTTAAAAGAAAATACTTTAGGGGTAAATCTACCACAAATGAATTGCACCCACTAATTGCATCTTTTAACTGCATGTGCTGTTTGCGGTGTTCTTCTATCACCAGATGCACTTGCATAAGAAATTATTCAAATCAGGTAATCTCTTTTAAATAACATTTAGATTATTGGCAGTAATGGTGTAATGTTATTTGCACCAGGCAAATAGCACTGACTTTTGTGAATAAGGCGCAATCTATAATAAGCCTGATTTACATAGAAAAGTGCTGTGTTTACGCTGAAACGAATGATGCCTGCAGTGCTATACCAGTGCAGATGGTGCTTGATTAAACTGGATTTAGGGTAGTCAGTGAATAAAACAGGTTTTTACCAACATAAACTCATAATAAATCATCTGCGATGGCAAAACCCTAAAATATCATACAACTTTTATTCCCAGAGACAAACCTATCAACAAACTGAATTTTGATACAAAAGAGGCATTACATTTTAGCTAGCTTTTTAAGAAAGAAAATGTCTGTGACATTTTTATTTATGCAATACAAATGGCCAATATATGTCAATAACCTGTAATACACTTCGTTCCAAACCTCTGTTTTCCATGGTACACAAAAGTTATTTTTCAATAATAATAAAGATAATAATAATAATTAATAATTAATAATAACACCGTTCATTGATTTGTTTATTTCTCTATGGGAGTAAAATTTTACAAGTCACCTTGTACGATTTCTTACACTTTTCATCTCGTATTTTTATTATGACTTGTCATGAGACCGGCTTGGTTTTAATGCAGAAATATAATCCGCAAAAGTGGCAAAAACTATTTATACGGCAAAACATATTTTTCGAGTATTTGTGTCCTATACTGTAAAAAGGCACCGTCCTTCGGATAACACGTTAAACAGAGGTCCTGACTCTCTGTGGTCATCAAAAATCCTAGAGCACTTCTCGTAAAGAGTAGGGGTGTAACCCCGGTGTCCTGGCTAAATTCCCCCCATTGGCCCTTCTCAATCATGGCCTCCTAATAATCCCCATCCATTAAATGGCTCTATCTCTCCACTCTCTCCTCTTCACCAATAACTGGTGTGTGGTTGAGAAGAGTCCCCTGTTCACTGTGTAAAGCGCTTTGAGTGCAGTGTCAGAAAAGTGCTATATAAATGTAACGTTCATTCATAACGTTCATTCATTCATATTTTCTGTTAAAAAATCTAAACATCTTTAAAAAAATAAACAAGTACTTGACAAGCGGAATGACATACGATATTAAGTCTTGATTTCAGATAAATCTAACAAAATGTAATGTGGTTTATACTTACAACAAGAAAAAACTATTTGCCAACTGGGTACTTGTTTTCCCATTGAATCAAGTTTTTTGTACCCCATTGGAAAATAGTTTTTTTGTTCTTGTTATAAGCATAAACATTACTAAATTTGGTTTGATTTCTTTGTAAACAAGACAAAATATAGTGTCATTTTGCTTCACCTTGTTTTCATTTTTTTTTATGTTATATATATATATACATACTGTGTATATATATATATATATATATATATATATATATATATATATATATATATATATATATATATACAGTTGTGCTCAAAAGTTTGCATACCCTGGCAGAAATTGTGAAATTTTGGCATTGATTTTTGAAAATATGACTGATCAAGCATTTATTTAAGGATAGTGATCATATGAAGCCATTTATTATCACATAGTTGTTTGGCTCCTTTTTAAATCATAATAATAACAGAAATCACTCAAATGGCCCTGATCAAAAGTTTACATACCCTTGAATGTTTGGCCTTGTTACAGACACACAAGTCAAGTCAAGTCAAGTCAAAATGTATTTCAATAGCACATTTAAAAGCAACAGAGTTGCGCCAAAGTGCTTTACAATAAAACGTTGAGCATATAAAAAGAAAGCATTAAAGGAAAACATGCAGCGTACAAAATATAAACATGTTAAATAAAATACAATCAGAAAACTTCAACATAAAACCCTTAAACTAATCTTAATCAAAAGCCAGAGAGAACAAATAAGATTTAAGAGCCGATTTAAAACTTTCTAGTGAAGGAGCAAACCTCACATTTACTGGCAGATTGTTCCAAAGTTTAGGTGCTGCAGAAGAGAAGGCCTGACCATCCTTAGTTTTTCAGCGACAACGTGGGACAGTTAAGAGAAGCTGATTACTAGACCTAAGTGCTCTTTGGGGAGAGTAAGGAATCAGAAGGTCACTAATGTATTTTGGTGCGACACCAGATAAAGCCTTGTACACAAAAATAGCAATTTTAAAATCAATTCTAAACTTTACAGGAAGCCAATATAAAGTCGCTAAAATGGGAGAAATGTGATCCCTCTTTTTTGTTCCAGTAAGAAGTCTCTCTGCAGCATTTTGGACAATTTGCAGGCAAGAGATCGCAATTTGAGGCAGGCCACAATATAGGGAATTACAGTAGTCCAGGTGTGATGTTATGAGAGCGTGGATTACAGTCTCCAAATCTTTCGGGGGTAGAAACTGTTTTAATTTCGCAACAAATCTCAGATGAAAGAAACTGCCCTTTACCACTGTACTGATTTGTTTCTCAAAATTGAGTGACGAATCAAATGTAACCCCAAGATTTCTTACATGAGGTTGAACACTGGCAGAATGAGAACCTAATTAAAAACAGATGGAGACCTGGAGGGGCCTAAAATCAGAATTTCGCTTTTGCTTTCGTTTAATGGCAAAAAATTATTAGCCATCCAACATTTGATCTCCTCAAAACAGTTGCAAAGTGCGTCCAAAGGATAACTACTGTCAGTTTTAGCTGGTAGATAAAATTGTGTATCATCAGCATAGCAGTGGTAGGAGATCTTATATTTCTTAAAAATGGCACCCAAGGGGAGCATAAAAAGTGAAAAGAGAAGAGGGCCTAAAATGGACCCTTGGGGCACACCGCATAATAGGGGAACCAACGAAGAAGAAAACTTCCCAATGCTCACTGAGAAGGTTCTTTCTTTGAGGTAGGAGGCCAACCACTGCAGGGCAACACCCTGAATACCCACCACCTTTTTCAACCGATGTAACAGAATACTATGATCAACTGAATCGAATGCAGCGCTTAAATCCAACAAGACAAGCACCGCATACAAACCAGTATCGAGAACTTGCAACAGGTCATTTCTGACCTTCAACAGTGCGTTTCCGTACTGTGCACATGGTGACACACACAGGTTTAAATGGCAATTAAAAGTTAATTTCCCACACCTGTGGCTTTTTAAATTGCAGTTAGTGTCTGTGTATAAACAGTCAATGAGTTTGTTAGCTCTCACGTGGATGCACTGAGCAGGCTAGATACTGAGCCATGAGGAGCAGAAAAGAACTGTCAAAAGACCTGCGTAACAAGGTAATGGAACTTTATAAAGATGGAAAAGGATATAAAAAGATATCCAAAGCCTTGAAAATGCCAGTCAGTATTGTTCAATCACTTATTAAGAAGTGGAAAATTCGGGGATCTCTTGATACCAAGCCATGGTCAGGTAGACCAAGAAAGATTTCAGCCACAACTGCCAGAAGAATTGTTCGGGATACAAAGAAAACCCACAGGTAACCTCAGGAGAAATACAGGCTGCTCTGGAAAAAGACGATGTGGTTGTTTCAGGGAGCACAATAAGACGATACTTGAACAAAAATGAGCTGCATGGTCGAGTTTCCAGAAAGAAGCCAATGCCACAAAAAAGCCTGTTTACAATATGCCCGACAACACCTTGACACACCTCACAGCTTCTGGCACACTGTAATTTGGAGTGATGACACCAAAATAGAGCTTTATGGTCACAACCATAAGCGCTATGTTTGGAGAGGGGTCAACAAGTATTGTGCAGCGAATTCACCATTTTGTTTGATCCTGTCAAAATATTACAGAAACTTCTAATGGCAACTTTTGTTGGGACAAATGTGCTTGCTTGTTGCCTAAAAAGGACAATGTGTGGCACGCTTGAGTACAACATTATCATCCCTGCAAAATTGGTTTCAAGATTTATCGATTTGCTTCACAAGAGCCCTTCAGAAGATAAAATAGCCATGATGGACAGCGACTCCAATCTCTGAATACTGAAGCCCACGTTGTTTACTGGCGAATAGGGTTATTCATCCTCAGCTTGTCTAATTGGAATGCAGAAACAGTTTCAAGCTTCAGTGCTGTGGGTTTCGAACAAAACACAAAAAACAACCACATCGAAATAAATGGTACGGCATCAGCACTCTTGAAGGAGTCCAAATCACTCAAACAAGACATTGAAACCCTTAAAATAAACCCATTGTGTGATGGAACACTCTATTTATGTCATTTTTTTGAGTGAATTACAGTACTAAGATGACATAATTATGCTGCTAGATTAAACAGACTGTCAGACTCAGATCTGTCCTATGGGAAAGAAAAAAATAACAGAAATTAGATGTTTTTAATAACCTAATTGTTCTCAGAGACAGCAATGAGATTTAATGGAGAGCAAATGGAGAAATATTGATGGGAAAAGTATGATGTACATGTGTGGTTTTACACAACATCACAAAACATTCCAGAAAGCGTTAGTGTGTCAGTCTCTATGGAGGTTACATGGAGAAATGGCATTTAGGAATCCAAATTCAACAAAGGACAAGAAAAAGAACCAAAGTACAAAACACTCTGTCGAAGTTTGAGCTGTGTTTTGTGGTATATTTGCTTGAAAAACAAAACATTAACATAAACACTGTTCTCACTGGGTAATTCATGGGTTTTATTCACTGGTTAATGATACCTTAAATCATGTGGCTTGTTGAGGAGAGGTGTGCTATTACTTTTCTAAGCAAACTGACTTTTTTGCTTGGTGGACAATAAAACTGGCAAAAATCAAAACATAGACTTGCATTGAAGGAGAGACGCGAGCCATATCTGGGGACCAGAAGATCATAGAGACTTGTCTTTTTTCACTTGGGCCAAAAACCAAAACCCTAGTAACCACCCAGACCAACCTTAGCAATGCCCTGGCAACCACCAAGCATTGTGACAGAGGCTTTTGCATAGGCAAGCACCACTTGTTAATGGTATTTTAAAGAATATTTGTTTTATTTCCATAGTATGAATATTCTGGAGTTTTATTTATTTATTTATTTATTTTATTTTTATTTTTATTTTATTTATGTTTTTACGCTATTTGGAGGCTTTTCATGAACTAGAATTGCATCTCTTTGTTTCTTTGGGTATGAATAAGATGCAAAAGTACATTCTTAGTTCTAAATAAAGTTTTTTACAGTAGGACAATGTTCTGCCACGATTTAGGCCCATGTTATGCTCTGGACGAGCTGTGTTATGTCAGATTTTCTCATGTTTTATGCTAATTAGTCCTCACATCAGTCAGGCACACTGCATAATTTTTTCAGAGTTTTTGGCTTGTTTATCAGTTACAATATGTAAACATCCTTAAACAAGATGAATAAACTTAAGAAGCAAAGTTGCATAAGATAATAAGACTTATTTTCAGAGAATACAGTGGCCCCAAAGCATATTTGAAAGCTTAAGCCTCAGGTAACATTTCTTTGCATTATATATAGGCTACTGTATCAAATCAAGTGGCATTTATTTTATAGAAATAATTTTCAAGCTAAATATTTCAATATTTTCAGATTTTATATACAAAGTTAGCTCTTTAAAAAGTATTTTAAAAGTCTAGCATCATTTGTTTGCAGAAGATGCTTGGTTGGTTTGATGTTTTGACATTTTTAAGTTTTGAGAGAGAGAGAGAGAGAGAGAGAGAGAGAGAGAGAGAGAGAGAGAGAGAGAGAGAGAGAGAGAGAGAGAGAGAGAGAGAGAGAGAGAGAGAGAGAGTGAGAGAGAGTATGTGTGTTTTAAGAAATATTTTTCGGGGCTCTGTATATTTTGTTTATTTGTCTTACCCCATTGGCAAATAGTATTTTTTTTTCTTTTTTTAAGCATAAATCTAATATAATTATTGAGGGTATTACACTTAAAACAATCGGGTAATATAATACAATATATAATACAATATATGTTCTTTTGAAAACAGTTCAAAGTATTATCTTCACAGTTTTATATATATATATATATAAAAACTGATTGTGAAAATTATTTGCAGTGCATTACATTCTTGCTTACTGTGCATTTATTTCCATAAGAGGAGTGTGATCAAGGAGAACAGTCTGTCCTGTGAATCTGTCTCTTCATTATGAGTGAGGTTAACGGCAAGATGTTTCATAAATAATGCAAAAGTGATTTTTGAATATCTCTGAAGTCTGTGCTCTATTCAGTTGTTTTAGGGAGTCTGTAATACATTGACTATGTACGTGTTCATTATTTTGTATGAAGTCCAGCTGAATACCCTCTCTCTCTCTGCCGCGGAATAAATTACTCCCACCTACCCTCGATTCACCCAAAAGTTAATTCCCCCTCTAGCCCACCCAATGCTTGGAATTATTTCACTGAGAGAGCTTTTGAAACATAGTTGCACCAGAACAATAACAGCCACGAAGAGCAGCTTAATGAAATATTTATCAGGGATTTGTGGATTGAGGCTATTTTAATTACCATTCGCTAAAGAGGCATCTCTATAGATATATGAAATGGCTGCATCTTGCCAGTCAGCGTTTATTGATGTCATTTCTGTTGCGCTGCGTGGTGGGGTGTGTGTGTGTGGGTGGGTGCTCTAAATCATAGATTAAGTAGCACATCAAGAATATGTAGGAAACATTAGTGATTCTTAGTTACATTCGTTAGATGAACCAAACTAGTGTGTATACCACATTATAACATAATATAATATAATATAATATAATATAATAGACTATCCAATGCTAAACTACACTAGACAATACTGCACTACACTACACTACACTATCCTATGCTATACCACACTGTACTATACTACACTACCATATTATACTATAACATGCTAGACTATGCTATAATATGCTATACTACAATATACAACACTATATTATACTGTATTAGACTATCGTGTACTACACTATACGACACTACACTAGATTATTCTATACTATACTAAACTACACTATACTATAATATACTACACAACACAACACTATGCAGTATACTACATTATATTATACTACACTACCATACTACACTATAATATGCTATACTACAATATACAACACTATATTATACTGTATTAGACTATTGTGTACTACACTATACGACACTACACTAGACTATCCTATACTACACTATACTACACTACACTATACTATCCTATGCTATACCATACTATAATGTACTACACTACCATACTATACTACACTACACTATGCTATACTATTTAGACTATACTCTACTACACTATATGACACTACAGTAGACTCTCCTATACTACACTATATGACACTACACCAGACTATCCTATACTACAGTATACGACACTACACTAGATTATTCAAAACTATACTAAACTACACTAGACTATACTACTCAACACTACTCTATCCTATACTATACCACACTATACTATACTACACTACAGTACACTATAAAACACTATACTATACTATTTTAGACTATCCTACACTACACAACGACACTACACTCTACTATGCTAAACTACATTAGACTATTCTATACTAAACTACACTAGACGATAATACACTACACTATCCTATGCTATACCATACTATAATGTACTACACTACCATACTATACTATAATATGCTATAATACATTATACTATACTACACTACAATATGCTATACTATTTAGACTATACTACACTATATGACACTACACCAGACTATCCTATACTACACTATATGACACTATACTAGATTATTCAAAACTATACTAAACTACACTACACAACACTACTCTATCCTATACTATACCACACTATACTATACTACACTACACTACACTATACTATGCTAAACTACATTAGACTATCCTATTCTAAACTACACTAGACGATAATACAATACATTACACTACACTTTCATATGCTATACCACACTATACTGTACTACACTACCATACTATACACTAATATTATACTACTCTATACTATACACTATAATATACTATACTGTACTACACTATACAATACTACATTAGACTAGGGCCAGATCTAAGGAGGTGCTAGGATGGGCTTTGCCCCACCAAATTATCCCCCCCAAAGCGCAAGTGAAGTAAATTGTTGAATTGTATCAGCGCTAACTCTAACCCTAACCATAACGAAATGCGCTTTAATGAAAGGTACACACCGACAGAAGACACACACGTGCCACACACACGAGCATTTGGTTTTGAAATGGATTATATAATTTGAAGGTATGCTGAAATATGAAAATGACTGCATGCGCGGTCAAGGAGGGTGAGCTTTGGTGACATCGATGAGCTGTAAATAGGATGAACGGCATTACAGGGAGATAAACCTGTCCATGTGATGGATTAAAGTCACTTTGACATTTCCAAATCAAATTGTGAATAAAAAAAAAGCCAAGTCAGCAATAATGCGGTGCATGCCGTTAACCAGGGCTGCACTCCACACAGCTGTTTACCTCCATGAATTTCCCATTTCCAGGTCAGTATTCTGCACTGCAAGGCGAAGAGAATGCATGCACTGTGTAAAGACCATATTCATCGCATCAACAGAACTAAATAAAAGCATTTTATCAGTATTTTTGTCATGTAAAAATGTATAGTTAAATGTCTAAAACTTACATTTAATACTTTAAATAAGATACATTTATCTTACAAGCAAAAATGTGTGTACGATAAGACTTGTTTTCAGAAAATATATATTTTCTTATCTAACTGACAAATAGTTTTTTTCTCATTTACATTTTTAGTGATTTTTAAAACAAGAAAAAGCATTTTGCCAATTGAATTTTATATATTTTCTCTGAAAACATTATCTTCAGTAAATGTATCTTTGTTTAGGGAAGTTTCGATATTTTAACTTGAAAACTAGACAAAATACTGATTAAGAAAATGACTTTTTTGCAGTGTATATGAAACAGGTTTCCACAATTATTATTTTTTTTTTATAGAGAGACAGTTTGAAGTTCATTGGATTCAAACTTATGCAATATAGCAATAAAACAAACAGCATATCAGATATTTCTTTTTATAATCTTTTAAGGATAAGATCCAGCTTACTATAGGACTTCTACTGGAACTCTTTGAGTTTGTGAAGAAACTGTATCGGGCTGTGTTGAATAAAATATTTAAATGATTGTTAAATGTGATTTTGCCAGAGGGTGAAGGCTTGTCAGAAAGTTGTTAGCTGTCAAACAATATCAGACCACTGTGTCAAAGTACAGTAACTCTCTGGCATAATGTTGTAATATTCAATTAGTGATTTTAAATGAGAACTGTTAAAGTTAACACATCAACACATTTGATAAATTAAACCACAGTTAATGCATTTATCTAATTTGACATTCTGTTTTATTCTATTTGTTTTTTTACCCCGTTTACACCTGGCATTAACATCCATCTCGGATTATCCGATCTCACTTGGCCACTGCTTAATACTAGAGAATGACCGAGACCGATTATTTGTATGTTTACATATCCGATAACCGATATGCAGAACCGATATTAACTGTAATAGTTGGTTTATCTATGCCTTTTTGCACAACGGTAACTAAACAAATCATTAGACTTCAACGACAAAACAGAATGAATGAATATTATAATAAATATTTGATAAACATTTTAATAATTATATAAATAATACTATATATTAGGCTTGGAATCTATGCTTTTTTCACGCAGCCAACATTCAGCGACAAAATTCTGCAGTGCCATGGAGCGCAACTCGCATAGTTTTCCATAAAATTTGACCCAAATCATTATCAAAGGACAAATATTATTTACTCTAGCCATCACTGGATGATATACTATATTGCGTATATGTATCTTTCTGTCATGTGTATTTTGTTGATTCATGTCTTTTATTTTGAAAAGTTTAGTTCCTGTTCCCTTGTCATGTGATTTCATGTTTTCCCTCCATGTTCATGTGTCATGTTTTCATTGGTTTATTGTTTAATTATCTTGTAATCAGTTCTGTTTGTTCATTGGTTTATGTTCCCCCATGTCCATGTATTTAAGCCTCATGTTTTCCATTGTGTCTTTGTCAAATATTGAATGTATCTTTGTAGTCAAGCCATAGTCATGTCCATGTCCATGTCCATGTCCATGTCCATGTCCATGTTTTATGTTTTCCTTCACATTTATAGTTAGGTTTTTTTGGATTATCACGTTTGTAAATAAACTGCACTTGGGTTCTCTCTACACTTCGTCTTCGTCATTGCCATTGCCAGCACTCGTTACACTTTCATATTGCTTACACAATGTATTTTCAGTTACAAATATGTTGTTTCGTGGTTTGACAGCTTAAATAGCAAGGCTACATACAGAGAAATTACATAAGCATTGCTATTTCTATTCGTTCAGTTTGCACAGGTACTCCAGTTTCATACACTAACTGCAAACTCATCAACATTATTTTGTTCATTCTTGAAGAAGTACAAAAAACTTTGTAACTTTGGACTGCCATCTGTTGTGCTGCATCAGCACGTCCTGTGTGTGTGTGTGTGTGTGTGTGTGTGGGAGATACATGTTATATCACCCCCTTGTGGTCTCCTAACGCTATTACGCCAG
This sequence comes from Myxocyprinus asiaticus, assembly GCF_019703515.2. NCBI lineage: Eukaryota > Metazoa > Chordata > Actinopteri > Cypriniformes > Catostomidae > Myxocyprinus > Myxocyprinus asiaticus. The sequence continues at coordinate 4,824,341 of NC_059367.1, read as the reverse complement.
ACAGAGGCCAACTGAGTGAATTGAAAAGCACACAAATTCTTCTAATTTAAATATAGGCTAATTTTAATATATCAATGCCTCAAAAATATATCGATAAAAACATGCTGATCAATAATCAATATATATATATATATATATATATATATATATATATATATATATATATTACATAACGACTATATTTAAATACAGGTGTATTTGTTGTGTAAACGCTAATGTTAACGTATACAACTTGCAATGTTTAAAAATGTTCTAGAATTTGTAGGAATTAACAATATCCAAAATTAATAAATGTTGTGCTGTTGTGCAAATATTGTTCATTGTTAGTTCATGTTAACTATTGCAGTAACTAATGTAAACATAAACAATCTTATTGAAAACTGTTATCCCGAAAAATTATGAGAATTATGACAGCCCTATTTTAAAAACTACATAAACAATCCTGGCTCAGTTCAGATAATGAAAACATGATACATGCATTATGTGTTTAAACTGTCACAGAAAGTATGCATGCACTTTATACAACATTAAATTGACATTTTCTTTGTTCAAGTTCAGATCTTTTGGTTCGTCATTTAAGGCATTACAATCGACTGATGTTACTCTAATGATCAATGAACCTCAGGGCAACATGTATGTATTCATCATATAAATGAGACTCTCACAGCAGCCTGCTTTACATTTTAGGTATAAGTTATTTATATTCTCATTATCTTGCGTTATTGCCTAGCAACAAGGGAGCTATTGCTGCTTCTGTTTAATGGGTGACACAGCACTCACATTTTAAATGTATGTTTGGAATGGCATACTACCATACTACTCCTACTAGAAATGCAGCATGTATACTTTGCAGTGAATTTTCTGTATGCAATACCGAGATGACTTAATACATTTACTGCCAAAAGGTGCAGTATACAAACAGAGCACACTGCGCTGGGTACTTAAGACATCAAAGGCTAAAGTCAAAGGCTAAATATCTTTGTTTATTTCCACAATGTCCTTAGCACAAATGGTGCAGGATGAGTTTTACACCAAAATTTAATACTTTGGGTTAAGGGTCTTTACAATCCCTAATCCTAAGTGTGACTAATAATAATAGAGATGCTTGCCTTTGCAAACATCACTAAATAAATGTCATATATATATATATTATTTTTTTTATTATTTATTTCTTTTGATTTTTTAATTATTTTTTTTTTTAATTTTTATTTTTTTGAATGTACCATAATGAACGGCATAAAACAGACCAAGTTATTTTAATCTAAAAGTCATGTGCATTGTATACAGCACCATAAAGGACACAACAAAATCTAAAGACAAGCAGTGGTGAGGAATTTACAGATGAAACTTATGAAAGTGGTACTTGTACCTAAAGTGTTCTGTTCATATGAGCTAAACATTCAATAATTTTACATTTCCTCCAGAAAACTTTCATAAGCAACCCTTGCACAACCTCAGGTGATAGATATTGACAAAACCAAAACAGGCAGGACAAAATAAGACTCCTGAATCATTTTACCGTGAGACATGAGAGACAAACAATACATATGAAATATTCAGTTGATGTAATTTTCCTCTGACTTCATATCATATCAAGACAAATGCAGAGCAGAGCCACAGGAAAAAAAAAAAAAAAAGACTTTCATAACTACCATGGAGAAAGAAGAACAATCCACATGTTCTGCCTTCGTCTTGGCAAATAAACTTTATAACTAGATCTGGAGGTACAGGGATGCATGTCATAGGAACAAATACAAATATTTTTCAGACACTGCATCCTGTATCTGTGTATTCTACTGGGAATTCTGCTATATTGAAATATCTTTTTCTGTTTAAGAAATAAATAGATGCCACTTAGACATATTGAACCATCTGCCTGGTTAGTACAGTCGATAAAAAAATTAAAAGGAGAATGTCAGTTAAAATAAATAAATAAAACAGCTTTCAGATCCGTATTTTCATTCAGTTGGCATGCCTGGTGTATACATGGCATGCTCTCTCCTGGACTTTGGCCAATGTGGACTCTTCTTTGTTTGGATTCACAGACTTACTCATTCATGGCCTGAATATTTAAAAATGGTGGGCATGTTTGTGCAGCCATTGCCATCTAGTTTTAAAATGATAGTTCACTGCAAAAAATTAAAATTTTGGCATTTACTCACTTTCATGTTGTTCCATATGACTTTTCACAAACCCATATGACTTTTCTTGAAGCATACTAAAATCTCCTTTCGTGTTTCACAGATGAAAAAAGTCATACAGGTTTGGAATGACATGAGGGTTGAGTAAATAATGACAGAATTTTTGTTTTTGGATGAACTATCCCTTTAAGAAACAGTGTGCTGTATAGTGTGGAGAGATATCGTACATACAGTCTCACAGAGGCCAGTGGATGTTTGATGTAGATTTATGCTCATTCTGGCCATCTGTGCTTCAGCGTGTAGCAAACGCACAAGAGTGATCGTGATATCATACGAAATCTTGCTTGAGAGAAGAACACAATGTTCTGTTTGAGATAGGCTGAACCGTAAGGTCATGAGTCAGAGTGGAATTCTCTCTGCGGTTTCTTTTCAACGTGACAATAGCAAGAAAGAAACAGTACAGGGACGTATTCAGTGAAGAGATGTGACATTTTAGCTTGTGGTATTACAGTAAAATAACCTGTGCCTTATGCACCTGGTTTGGTTTCATACATTTTTGAAAAACATTTGTAGCATATCCTACAGAAAATTTTATTTAATGACTCTAAAAATGTCATGTGGTGCAACCATCAAGTAAAAGGTATTAAAGTACTTTCCTTGCACCTTGAATACATGTGTAGACAACTTGATAATTTCAACAAAAAAAAAAAAAAAGTTTCCAAACATATTTAAGGTTTTGAGTCAAGAATATGAAGAAGTTTTCTCAGGATTACACCAACTAAATAAAATGTGCCTTTTCATAAATATCAAAATATCAGATTTTGTTTATTTATTTATTTTTTTTTAACTTTACACACTGTTTAATGGTTTTTGTCAACATAAACAACAAAATGGCTAACTACAAGTTGGTTACACCATATGACTTTTATTTCGTGGACAAAACTTTTTCCAATATTAATATATTTTTTTTTTTTATTCCTCATCAATAAACCTAATCTTGTGACACACACACACCTGCATTTTTTGGTCTCTTGTTTCTCATTTTCCTCTTGACAATACCCCATAGATTCTCTATGGGGTTCAGGTCTGGTGAGTTTGCTGGCCAGTCAAGCACACCAACACCATGGTCATTTAACCGACTTTTGGTGCTTTTGGCAGTGTGGGCAGGTGCCAAATCCTGCTGGAAAATGAAATCAGCATCTTTAAAAAGCTGGTCAGCAGAAGGAAGCATGAAGTGCTCCAAAATTTATTGGTAAACGGGTGCAGTAACTTTGGTTTTCAAAAAACACAATGGACCAACACCAGCAGATGACATTGCACCCCAAATCATCACAGACTGTGGAAACTTAACACTGGACTTCAAGCAACTTGGGCTATGAGCTTCTCCACCCTTCCTCCAGACTCTAGGACCTTGGTTTCCAAATGAAATACAAAACTTGCTCTCATCTGAAAAAGAGGACTTTGGACCACTGGGCAACAGTCCAGTTTTTCCTTCTCCTTAGCCCAGGTAAGACGCCTCTGACGTTGTCTGTGGTTCAGGAGTGGCTTGACAAGAGGAATACGACAACTGTAGCCAAATTCCTTGACATGTCTGTGTGTGGTGGCTCTTGATGCCTTGACCCCAGCCTCAGTCCATTCCTTGTGAAGTTCACCCAAATTCTTGAATCGATTTTGCTTGACAATCATAAGGCTGCGGTTCTCTCGGTTGGTTGTGCATCTTTTTCTTCCACACTTTTTCCCTCCACTCAACTTTATGTTAACATGCTTGGATACAGCACTCTGTGAACAGCCAGCTTCTTTGGCAATGAATGTTTGTGGCTTACCCTCCTTGTGAAGGGTGTCAATGATTGTCTTCTGGACAACTGTCAGATCAGCAGTCTTCCCCATGATTGTGTAGCCTAGTGAACCAAACTGAGAGACCATTTTGAAGGCTCAGGAAACGTTTGCAGGTGTTTTGAGTTGATTAGCTGATTGGCATGTCACCATATTCTAATTTTTTGAGATAGTGAATTGGTGGGTTTTTGTTAAATGTGAGCCAAAATCATCACAATTAAAAGAACCAAAGACTTAAACTACTTCAGTCTGTGTGCATTGAATTTATTTAATACACGAGTTTCACAATTTGAGTTGAATTATTGAAATAAATGAACTTTTCCACGACATTCTAATTTATTGAGATGCACCTGTATATTTTTGAATAGTTTAGATAACTTGCCATGTTGGCAGCAATAGTACTTTGTAAAAAAAAATAAAAAATTCTAAACAGTCAAAATAGTCTTTTCCAAACTGGGCAAGGATGAGGACATTGGAGGTCCAGAGACAGCCAAAGTAGTGTGGTCTGAGGGATCTTCTACCAAAAGATTAAAATATTTCATCAAGACTTCATCAGTCAAGGGCACTTGGATATGAATATTAAAAGATAAGATCAACAGTTCGTTTTGAAGCTGAATGACAGCAGTCCAGTTTTTGTGTTTAATATTTTTACATTCGGAATATATGGAACATAGGATGCCTTTTGACAGATAAAAAAACACTGTATGGGGGTTCAGGGGTGTCCCCTGAAATTTGAATGGACCATTTTTATATTTTCCTTAAAGTTAGAATCTACTAACAAACAAACAAACAATTTACATAACTACAGTGTAGCATTAAAATACTGTTTGCTTAATTTAAGGATAAACAGGCTTTCCTTGCCACCCATGCCATGGTGACATCTCTGATTAATTTTTACAAAATTAGAACAAAAATATGTTTGTTTATTATGAAAGGCTCCTAACATTGTGATTAATGCAGCTAAATTTAGACAGAAAATATTTTATAGTCTGAAGGAGGCATGTTAACTTGTCCTGACACAAACCTGGCTTAGCTGAACCGTCTGATTCACACATCAGAAAGATGAAGATACTTTCACTTTGCTTCATTTTTTTTTTTTTTTTCTGCAGTGTGTTTAAGTGAAAAATGCCAGTATCTGTAGTGGTGTCTCCACTACTGTTTTAAAATAACCGCGCCTGCAACTATGTACAGTGAATCAGGCTGTATGTGGTGCCTCTATATATTCAATCACTTAGTAAGGTGTCAGATAACTAGCACAAAGGTTTAGATCTCAGACTGGACTGAATTGTCCTTTGGTCCGGATCCGGACCGGAATATAAACTTGTCCCTTTTTCAAGACACTTTATTTTAAAGATAATTTTGTAAAAATCCAAATAACTTTACAGATCTTTATTGTAAAGGGTTTAAACAATGTTTTCCATGCTTGTTCAATGAACCATAAACAATTAATAAACATGCACCTGTGGAACGGTCATTAAGACACTAACAGCTTACAGACGGTAGGCAATTAAGGTCACAGTTATAAAAACTTAGGACACTAAAGAGACCTTTCTACTGACTCTGAAAAACATCAAAAGAAAGATGCCCAGGGTCCCTGCTCATCTGGGTGAATGTGCCTTAGGCATGCTGCATGGAGGCATGAGGACTGCAGATGTGGCCAGGGCAATAAACTGCAATGCCTGTACTGTGAGACGCCGAAGACAGCACTACAGGGAGACAGGAAGGACAGCTGATCATCCTTGCAGTGGCAGACCACATGTAACAACACCTGTACAGGATCGGTACAAATATCACACCTGCGGGACAGGTACAGGATGGCAACAACAATTGCCCGAGTTACACCAGAAATGCAAATTCCCTCCATCATGCTCAGACTGTCCGCAATAGGCTGAGAGAGGCTGGACTGAGGGCTTGTAGGCCTGTTGAAGACAGGTCCTTACCAGACATCACTGGCAACAACGTCGCCTATGGGCACAAACCCACCTTCACTGGACCAGACAGGACTGGCAAAAAGTGCTCTTCACTGACGAGTCACGGTTTTGTCTCACCAGGGGTGATGGTCGGACTCGCGTTTATCATCGAAGGAATGAGCGTTACACCGAGGCCTGTACTCTGGAGCGGGATTGATTTGGAGGTGGAGGGTCCGTCATGGTCTGGGGCGGTGTGTCACAGCATCATTGGACTGAGCTTGTTGTCATTGCAGGCAGTCTCAACACTGTGTGTTACAGGGAAGACATCCTCCTCCCTCATGTGGTACCCTTCTTGCAGGCTCATCCTGACATGACCCTCCAGCATGACAATGCCACCAGCCATACTGCTCGTCCTGTGCGTGATTTCCTGCAAGACAGGAATGTCAGTGTTCTGCCATGGCCAGCAAAGAGCCCAGATCTTAATCCCATTGAGCACATCTGGGACCTGTGGGATCGGAGGGTGAGGGCTAGGGCCATTCCCTCCAGAAATGTCCAGGAACTTGCAAGTGCCTTAGTGGAAGAGTGGGGTAACATCTCACAGCAAGAATGGGCAAATCTGGTGCAGTCCATGAGGAGGAGATGCACTGCAGTACTTAATGCAGCTGGTGGCCACACCAGATACTGAATGTTACTTTTGATTTTGACCACCCCCCCCCCCCCCCCATGTTCAGGGACACATTATTCTATTTCTGTTAGTCGCATGTCTGTGAAACTTGTTCAGTTTATGTCTTAGTTATTGAATCTTTTTATGTTCATACAAATATTTACACGTTAAGTTTGCTGAAAAATAAAAGCAGCTGAAAGTGAGAGGACATTTCTTTTTTTGTTGAGTTTACATATAAACTCTTCATCTAGTAAATGCATAGCTTATAAAAAGCTTAATTTGGTAATTACTTACATAGAGCATTGTAACGGATCCAAGTCCCTGGTGTATTTCGGGCTTGTTTATAGATAAATGTCCAGCATTATGCACCAAATCTTAATTTTTCTGGTTATTATTGGGATTTTGGTTGCACAATAAACTGCTTTTGGGATTTTATTCAATTTGGAATCTTGTAGCATTCAAAGGAAAGACTAAGAAATGTTTCATCATTCTATAAATTGATTTTTATAAAAAAAAAAATATATATATATATATATATATATATATATATATATTGGCCGATTAATCGGTTATCAGCCTTTTCCACCACCTTGGTTATCGGATCGGCAAAATCCACTATCGGGCGACCTCTGTTATGCAATATTCATGCCATCGTTTATTTTTTTCCGAGAATTTCAACTTTGATTTTTTTTTTTCTGTCTCTATTTTTACATTAAGCTGCAGAAAAAAATAATATCACAATGAATTTGAATTCATAAATTAAAAACATGTTCACCAAAGCAGGGGTGTATTCAAGTAAACTGTTTGTGTGAATTGCATTTTTAAGTGTTTTTGGATCATTTCAAATAGATCTGGTCAAAAAAAGAACGTCACATCACTGACCTGTAGTGCTGCATAATATATATTTCAGTGAAGTCATTATCATTCTTTTAAGTGCAAATATGCCTACTTTCTGTGTAAATTACACTTCAGAATGCACCTTATTCACAAAAGTCAGCAAATAATGTTGTACTATTATTTCCTGCAGAAAGAAAAAGATAAACAATTTTATAAAAAAGAGATGTTTTTGTAAATTTTCTACTAATGATCTGAATTATTCCTTTAGTGAATCGGGTAAAACAATGTAGGCAGCGGGTGCAAATAAACAACACCATCAGCGCATTCATTCTATGTGTACTCCCCTTCAGACTGTTTCCCCTGACATGAAGCACTTGCATTAAAATAAATGGGATAAATTGGAACACCCATAATGGGGGATAGTCTACTAGCTTGTGCAACCCCTAATGTGTACAAAGTGGACCAATAAAAAAGAGACACGATCAACACTTTAATGTCATCATGCAATGAAATGAAATCATTTTTGAGCTATTGGGTTTAGAATACTTATCAAACTGTTCAGGCCACAGCAAAACGCTTTTCCCGAGGCAGAGAGAGAGACAGTGAACATGAGCCAAAGTGATTAAAGAAAACTCTTAAGGGGAAAATTCAATGGAAATAAAGGACTGTGTAAAAAGGCAGAAGGGAATCAGAGAGTGTTTGCCATGCTCTGGTTCTCCTTTGTCTGAAGACCGCCTTGCTGGCATATTAACCGTATTCTGCAGCCTTCCTGGTCTGTCCCTTCATCAGAGGGGTGGTTCAGTGTTTTAGGTCTGTCCACTGCAGCAAGCAGAAAACTTGGACAGCGTGCATCATGTGTCCAGCATGCAGCGTGGCATACAAATGACTCAGGCTGAGCTCTTACGCGGTGGATCCTGGCAGATGCGAGAGAGTGAATGAATGAATGATTGAATGAATGAATTAATGTGTTTTCTGGCTGAAACGGGTGCTCTTGCTCTGTGCCTTCATTGAAACCAGTGACGTTTGACGTTTGAAAAAAAATTAAATACCTAAATAAACCAATGAATATACCTTGTATTTTATTTAAGCACTAGTTTCCATCCATCCATGAATAATCAACCCAAAGATAATGGTGAAATGAAAATGGGAGCAAAATAGCGCAAAACTGAAACACAATAGAAATTTTTTTGGGATTTAACCTCATGAGACCCCATGACTTCTGTGTGCATTTTCCATTTCATTTTTTGATTTGTAACTAGTACCACCTAATAAACTAGCAAAGAAAAAAATAAATAAATTCTAGAACAAATAGTTTTCCTAAAAATGTATGTCCTCATATGTGGACAATGAGACTAAGTTGTGACATTTTAAGAAATACCAAGCTATAGAACGTTTTTTTTTTTTTTTTTTTTTTTTTCATCAAATTGTTTATGTTTCCAGTAGTGTTGGATATTCATGTTTTTTAGATGTTATAGACATTACAGCTGATTTTCTAGAAAGATGAATACATAATTCTGTTTCAAAGTAATGGCCAGCATCATCAAATCACTGACAATCATGTTAAAATAAAATGCTGAATTATAACATTCTGAATCTATGTACTGATTATCATTGTCCCATGTCTGCCAAACATGTTGAGTGGTTCAAAAATCATCTGCAGCCTGAAACTGAACTTTTGACCAGATTTTAGGAGGGAATGGATTTAGCTGCATAGGAAAGCTATATAATGCACCCTTGCTCCCTATTTAGTGAATGACTTAACCTCCAGTGTGTTGTCTGTCCTGGTCTCAGAACAGTTTGAAATGCACTTTATTTTCATTCTAACTTATAATAAAGCCTCTGAAAGCAACATTTTTCAGCTTTTGGATGAACCCATTGATTCTCAATGTGAAAATGGAGAGTAAATATATAGGAATGCATTTACTAATGTTAATGAATAGCACCTTATTGTACAGTGTTAACAAACAAAAATATATCAAAATTTAGATTCAAATAAAGCGAAGTGACCCACAGATTTGTTACTGTGAAAAGTTATTCAAAATAACAAACATGTTTTTGGAATGTCTGTCAGAAATCCACTCCACAGCACTCATCCGAGTACTGAGAAAGAGAGAGAATAAATGTTAAAATTCATTGAATTAATCCATACATTTTTTGAGACATTTTCCAAGAAAACCTCCCACAAAAGTTGGTTAATACTTCATTATTGCATTATTGGAAAATCTCTTTTTTTAATTTTTTTATCATGAATGTGCCTTTTGAATTCCTTGTGCAATTGGAAAAACTAAAAAAAGAGATGTAATTAAATGTAATTTTCTGTGCTATTCATTTTACAGTTTTCACTTGATGCACTTTTAAAGCCAAAAATTCTCTACACAAGTAGGTGAAGTAAATGGAGATGCTTCTAGTCTAGTCATTTTTATTTGTATAGCGCCTTTCACAACACACATCGTTTCAAAGCAGCTTTACAGAAGATCAGGCATTAACAGAAGAAAAAACTGTAATATCTATAATGTCTTACAGTCATCATTGCGTTTGCTAAAATATGATTGTGTATTGTTTAAAAATAAATAATTAAATAATAATTGTATTTATAACCCCAGTGAGCAAGCCGAAGGCGACTGTGGCAAGGAACACAAAACTTCATAACATGTTGGTTAATGGAGAAAAATTACCTTGGGAGAAACCAGGCTCACTGTGTGGGGCCAGTTTCCCTCTGGCTAACAGCATGAATATAATGCCAATATTACTTATGTATAGTGCAAGTCATTGTTTAAAATTATTAAACTAAGTAACTGTTAAGGGTCAGTGTTTAAAACAAAGATTTTGTAATAACTGTAAGATTAATGACTAATGTTTTTGAAGTTCATCCTGGATTAACTGCAGAAGTTCACATAGATGCATTGTCCTTGCTAGTTGGCTGATGAAGGGTTTTGTTGGCAATTAAATGATAGTCTATGTATTCCATTTCAAGAGTGTAGTCCATCATTAGACCGAGGTGATGTAGGCAGAGATCAGTTAGGTGCATCGCAGTTCAACCTAGCCGGTAATTTCGGTGAGGTCTATCCTAAATCCAAGGTTCAGGCAATGGCATATGAAGTATCCTTTGTCTTATGATTGGAGTTGGCATCAGTTCATCCTCTGAAGTCCATTGTAATAGACTGAAATTATGTTTGGCTGGCACCGGCTGTTATTAGTCATCATCACACAGCGACACATAGCAGTATAGTCCAACACCAAGCAGGAACGGATCTGGATCTGGTCGGTTCTGGTGACCTCAGGATAGGAGTCCCTGATAGAGATAGAGGTTGAGACAGGGAAACAAATAAAATAATATTAGCACAGATTCCATTCAATTTATTGCAGAGTTATAGATCATGATCATTGTTTCTGGTTCCAGCAGACCTAACTAAAGCAGCCTAATTGTGAGTTGAAGGATAAATTAAGTGTAAGCTAAATTAGGCTAAATAGATGAGTTTTTAGTCTAGACTTAAACTGAGTGAGTGTGTCTGCATCTCCAACAGCGTTAGGAAGACTATTCCATAGTCTAGGAGCCAAATATGAAAAGGATCTACCCCCTTTTGTGGATTTTGATATTCTAGGAACTATTAACAGGCCAGAATTTTGCGATCATAATGAACATGATGGAATATAGTGTGGTAGAAGGTCACTTAAGTACTGCGGAACTAGACCATTCATAGATTTGTACGTAGTTAACAGAATTTTAAAATTAATACAAAATTTAACAGGTAGCCAATGTAACAATGATAAGATGGGGCTAATATGATCATATTTCACGGTTCTAGTCAGCACTCTGGCTGCTGCATTTTGAACCAATTGAAGTTTATTTATTGATCTTGCTGGACATCCTCCCAATAATGCATTACAATAATCTAATCTTGAGGTCATGAACGCATTAATTAGTTTTTCGGCATCAGCAACAGAGAGCATGTGTCGTAATTTAGCAATATTTCTTAGGTGGAAGAATGCTGTTCTACAAACATTTGTAATTTGATTTTCAAAGGACAGATTGGTATCAAATATATCACCTAAGTTCTTCGCTGTTGAAGATGATGTAACAATACATCCATCGACAGTCAAATTATATTTTAGCAGCTTATTTTGAGAGGTTTTTGGTCCAATAATTAGTACCTCTGTTTTGTTGGAAATGAGTTGAAGGAAATTTCTGGCCATCCAATAATTTATTTCATCGATACACTCTGCTAATTTGGAGAATTGTGAAATCTCATCAGGTTTTGAGGAAATATAAAGTTGGGTATCATTGGCATACCAGTGGAAACTTATTCCAAGATTCCTGATAATATCTCCCAGGGGAAGCATATACAAGGAGAAAAGCAAAGGCCCTAAAACTGATCCCTGTGGCACTCCATACTTTACTTTTGTTTGGTTTGACAATTCCTCATTTACATAGACAAAGTGGTAGCGGCCTGCTAAATAGGACCTAAACTATGCTAATGCAACTCCACAAATGCCAACATAATTCTCCAGCCTATTCAAGAGAATGTTGTGATCTATCATGTCGAATGCACCACTAAGATCTAAAAGCACTAGAAGTGAAATGCAGCCGCGATCAGATGGTATGAGCAAGTCATTTGTAACTCTGATAAATGCAGTCTCTGTACTGTGATGAGGCCTAAATCCTGACTGAAATTGTTCATATATACTATTTCTCTGTAGAAATGAACATATTTGGGAGGATACTACCTTTTTCTAGTATTTTCGACATAAACGGGAGATTTGAAATCGGTCTATAATTAGCCAGTTCTCCAGGATCAAGTTGTGGCTTCTTAGTATGCAGTTTAATAACTGCCATTTTAAAGTTTCTTGGGACATGTCCTAAGGATAGCGAGGAGTTAATGATATTAAGAAGAGGTTCTTAGATTACTGGGAATACTTCTTTTAAGAGCTTAGTTGGTATTGGATCTAACAAACATGTTGTGGCTTTTGATGTTTCGATAATTTTTGTTAGCTCTTCATGACCTATGACAGCGAAGGATTGAAGTTGCATGTGAGGAAAATTATGAGACAATATTTTCTGAAGAACTGTGGCAGATGATTGCATAATTCCAATTTTATTTCTGATAATTTCAATTTTATCAGTAAAGAAATTCATGAAGTCATTACTATTGTGCTGTGACGGAATATCTGGTACAGTCGATGCTTTATTCCTAACCAATTTAGCCACAGTACTGAATAAACACCTAGGATTGTTGTGGTTATTTTCTGTGAGTTTGCTAAAATATGCTGACCTGGCAGCTTTTAGTGCCTGTCTGTAGCTACAGACACTATCCTTCCATGCACCGCGAAATACCTCTAATTTTGTATTCTTCCACTTGTGCTCCATTTTCTGAGCAGCTCTCTTGAGAGCATGAGTGTGATCATTGTACCATGGCGCAGGGCTTTTGTCTTTAATTTTCTTTAATTGAAGGGGTGACACTATCAAGAGTGCTAGAGAAGACTGTATATATTTTCTGTTATTTCATCAAGTTCTTCTAGGCTTTGGGGTTTACTGAGTGTATGAGATAGATCTGGAAGATTATTAGTGAAGCTATCTTTAGTGGTCGAAAGAATAGTTGTACATGAATGATAGCGTGGTGTAGATTAAGTAACATTAGCGGATTGCAGCATACAAGAGACTTGGTAATGATCTGAGATGTCATCGCTCTGTGGCAGAATTTCTATAGTATCAACATCAACTCCATATGACAGAATTAAATCTAGCATATGATTATTGTGATGAGTTGGTCCTGTTACATTTTGTTTGACTCCAAGAGAGTTGAGAATATCAATAAATGCTAATCCCAATATGTCATTTTCATTATCTATGTGAATGTTGAAGTCACCAACAATTAAAGCTCTATCTACAGTGACTACAAGATCTGATAAAAAATGTGCAAATTCACCAAGGAAATCAGAATAAGGCCCGGGTGATCTATATACTGTAGCGAGGGTAAAAGACGACAGAGTTTTTTTATTTATATCTATATCTGACAGTGTCACATTAAGCATTATTAGTTCAAAAGACTTAAATCTATCTCCTGTCTTCTGAGTAACACCAAAAACTTCAATGTAAATTGTAGCAACACCTCCTCCTCGACCCTTCAGGTGAGGCTCGTGTTTATAACAATAACCTGGGGGAGAAGATTCATTTAAACTAATATATTCATCCGGTGTAAGCCAGGTTTCAGTCAAACAGAGCACATCCAAACAATAATCTGTAATAATTTAATTTACAATTAGTGCTTTGGTAGAAAGAGATCTAATGTTTAGGAGCCCTATCTTTATATGGTGTTTATCTTTAATTTGTTCAAGTTTGACCTTAATAAAAAATATTCTAAATTATTTAATGAGGGTTTTGTGTTTGGTAGTTAGGGGAACAGACACAGTCTCTATATGATATCTAGGTGATACAGTCTCTATGTGTTGTAGTTTATGTGACCTGTGTGACATCTCAATCACAGGCAGCTAGCAGACGTTTGGATTAGCCAGATTGTCTGCTTCCTGACCTGTGCCCCAGTTAGTCAAATACTATCATTATTAAGACTATGAGCCAAATTACTAGAGAGGAGAGCAGCACCTTCCCTGGAGGGATGGAGCCCGTCTCTCTTTAGCAGGTCAGGTCTACCCCAAAAACTATTCCAATTATCTATAAATCCTATTCTATTCTCCAGACACCACTCAGACATCCAGCCATTCAGTGACACTAATCTACTATAAACCTTGTCACCACGACGAGCAGGGAGGGGGCTAAAGCATATTACAGTGTCTGATATCGTTTTTGCAAACTGACACACCTCTTTAACATTATCTCTAGTGATTTCCGACTGGCGAAGCTGGACATCATTAGTGCCAATGTGAATAACAATTTTAGAAAATCTATGTTTAGCATTAGCCAGCACTTGTAAATTTGATTTTATGTCAGACGCTCCGGTACCCAAAATGCATTTAACAATAGTGGCTGAAGTCTCTATTTCCACGTTCCTTACAATAGAATCACCAATAACAAGGGCTCTTTCAACATGATTCTCAGTGGGTGCAGCACTGAGTGGGGAGAATTGATTGGAAACCCTAACAGGAACGGGAGAGTGGTGTCGCTTTGCTGAGCAAGTATGCTGCCGAGACGTCACCCAAACGCCCTGCTGCAAAGGCTCTACAGCTGGAACCAAAGTGTGTGTGTTGCTCTCTGTACTACCCGCATCCAAAACAGTATCTACCGGCTTCTCTTTCTCACTGACCTCCACTAGCTTTCGGATGCATGCCTCTATCTCATGAACCTTCTCCGTCAGCCTAATTCCTTACATTTATCACATGTGAATCCCTCACTGCTGACGGAAGAGGCTATTGTAAACATGTGACATGCAATGCAGGAAGAAATAACATGAGCGGATGCCATGACTTACCATAGTTTGTTGTTGTTGTTGTTGTTGTTGTTGGTTGTTCCTGAGTGGTGAGGGTTTGAGATCAATGTGAATCCCTCACACAATTGTTTGTTGTTATGGTTGTTCTTGATAAGCGGTGCTTTGAGATCGATGCAATAATCCGTGTAGCACAGAGGAGAAAAAAAAAACCGGGTGCGCGTTGTAAAATGCACACAGTTTAATCATTATAAAAATGGAAAGCAGATTCAGGTAGAAAATGTACACAGTTGAATCGCTATAAGAGAATAATGCAGAGGAAAACCCGATGCGCGTTGAAAAATGGCAGATGTTAAGGATTAAAGTTTGAAAACAGATAGATAAGTGATGCTAAAAAGCTAGCAGGCTACAAACACAGACTCGAGTTAGACGCCAGCAGCAACAGGTAAAATACACACAGATGAAACAGTAGAAAAGCGGAAAAACCTGAAACACGCGGTAAAATGACAAAGGATAAAAAGACAAAAAAATGAGAATAAGAATAAGCAATGCTAAGCAGGCTACAAACACTCATGCCACTCATTCTAGTGACGCAAGCTTTATTATGTGCATTGCTGCATTCCAAAATGTGTCCGAATTCCTAACACAAAGCAAGTTTACATTGCATACTCAACAATGCCACATGGTCCGCTTCTATGGTGAGTTTTATCTTCCGTCAACTACTTTCGTAGTGGAGCAACAGTTTAAAGAGAATGTTGCTGAGCAAGTTAAAGTGAATACATTTATAGCATACTTACCATGATAATAACACATCCAGTTTAATGAAAGACTTTTGATAGGAATTATGGTCCCCTTGAGTAAGAATACACATTAAGCGTGTTCAATCGGACTGCGTAGGGTAATGCATTGGCTAAGCGCTTACATCTACGTACGCATACTTACAGTAGCAACAACAGTAAACAGCAACAAAAACTACCACGGTACTTTCCTTAACACCTATTTGTCACTGTACACTGCAAAATATCCCTGATCCATGAGGTTATTGCATGCAATGTCTAAAGTTTTATTAATTTGATCAAATATTTATTTATTTTTAAAATGTTGCAAATTTTTGTAGCTTGAAATTATCAGATTTATTTTAAGACAATATACACTGCCTGGCCAAAAAAAAAAAAAAGTCTCATATTCCAATATTTCGTTGGACCGCCTTTAGCTTTGATTATGGTGCACATTCGTCGTGGCATTGTTTCGACAACCTTATGCAACGTCACAACATTTAATTCCATCCAGAGTTGCATAAATGTTTGGCCGAGATCTTGTATTGATGACAGGAGAGTCAAACCACTTCGTAAAGTCTTTTCCAGAACATCCCAAAGACTTCCAATGGAGGTTAAGGTCAGGACTCTGTGGTGGCCAGTTCATGTGTAAAAATGATTCCTCGTGCTCCCTGAACCACTCTTTCACAATTTGTTGCTGAGCCTAGAACTGAACAATTGAAGCAACCCCAGATCATAACACTGCCTCCAGAGGCTTGTACAGTGGACACTATGCATGACGGGTGCATCGCTTCATGCGCTTCCCATCTTACCCTGATGCGCCCATCGCATTGGTATATGGTAAATCTGGACTCATCAGACCACATGACCAATCTGTATGCTCCCTAGCAAATTGAAGGCATTTTTTCCAGTTAGCCTCACTAACAAGTGGCTTTCTTGTGGCCACACAGCTGTTTAGTCCCAAAGTGGGTTCATATTGACTGATACAATCACAATGGAGATTCATTTGTTTATAGAATACTTGAGATGTTATGAGATGCCAAATGTGATTGAAATTAACAGAAAATGGTTAACTCTTTTCAAGTGGTTATTTTGAATAAGCATTATCTTAATTTGTTACTCAAAAATGCATTTTGCTGCCTCAAACGTTTTTGCCTAATTTGACAAATTTTGCCCTACAGTATAACTATTGTACCTTTCACTATAACCCCCCATGGTGACCTTTTACACTGAGTGTGGGGTAAAAGGCTCCCTCACCACCTTAAAAAAATAAATAAATAAATAAATACATTTGAATCAATACAACCTTCCATATTATTTATTTTCACACAAATTATGTTGCTCAATCAATATTCAATAAAAATAATGTTTTTGTTTGTTTGTTTCAATCTAGATGCACTTTGTGTCCAGAAAAAAAGCACATTTTCCTTTAGGGGAGCCTTTAGCCCTGTTGTACCCTAAATACTACACAGTATGAAGCAAGCAGTACACTACTATTCCACCTCTATATTGTGCATACAGCTCTCAGAGCACCTGGAATTGTAGGGGAAATGCGCTCCACAGCTCTGTATTGTGAAGTAAGTGGAGGAGATTGTAAGGCGCAGTCCTGTGCATCAGCTGCACTTAGCTCTTAACACAAAACGCTGGCAAGGGCCCAGACGCAACCCGCTTTAAGTCACATCTTTAAAAGCTCCAACCGCAGCAGCCAAATGCAGGAGCTCCCAATATTACTGATTAAACCGGGATGGACAACAGGCCTGTGAAGCCAAAAAGCCTTTTATTTTTAAAATATGCATAATTCCCAAGCAGCTGTAATCCTATTTTCAGATGGACAGGGGGTGGAAGGGTGTTTGTGAAAAAAGCCATACCATAGTCCAGGGGCGGACTGGCCATAAGGAGAACCGGACTTTTCTCGGTGGGCCGGCCACTAAACTGGCCCGAATGGTGCCGAACGGGTGGTGATAAGCTGAAACTGGCCACGATATGCAGAAAAGGACAGTGACAACCCCTCCCCACTCAACAACTTTTTTGGTCAGTTTCAGGCATGTATGCACACAGACACACACACACACACACACACACACACACATTTCCTGACATGTAGAATACATTATAAAACTGATTAGATTAGTAAATGGCAAACAGCCCCACAAAATATCTACCACATTCTTTTATAGATAAATCAATAGCAATAAATATTTAAAAAAATATGAGTAAAAGAAAAAGTACATTTTTGAGTATTTTATATTGAGTAAATGGTAACACTCTATTTGTTAGCATTACTTAATTCCTTAAGTATCATGAACTAACAATTAACAATATTTTTACAGCATTTAAAGTATTGCTGTAAAAGTGCTGTACAAGTATTGTTCATTTTAACTAATGTTAACAAATACAACCTTACTGTAAAGTCTTACCAAGTAAATGTAATAATACTAATAAATGTAAAAATATATATATAATGTGTGTGTATATATATATATATATATATATATATTCCATACGTTCATATATATACATACATACATATATGTACACTGTACATACAAGAAAGAAAGAAAGGCCAAATGGGTTTGGAACAACAAGGGGATTAGGAAATTACTTTCATTTTTGTATATACTGTCCCTGGAATTACAATTATGAAGGAAGGAAAGGGGAGGGTTAAACTTTAATCCCATTTACATTTATGGAAAATTGATTGCTCACTAGCATACAGAATGATCACTCGAGCAGTCCATTAAAGGGAGAAATAGGATTGACAAGGCAGTACGAATGGGGTTTGTATCTAGCAACGGTCGATCGCGACAACTCAAAGACCTCAAAGACTGCTACACAGCTGTTTTCGACAGAACACTCGACAGCATAACGATTAAACCAACCTCAAGGATTAAGTGAATCCGCACATATGTAAACAAGGCAATGTGTTTATTTGCCAGATGCATATGAATACAGCAGTCTTCAAAAGGCACGTGGAAGCCCCAGAGAACAAGCTAAAAAACACTTTTGTTAGATTGCCAGAATGCAGAATGCAATGGGACGTGCAAAAACAGAAAATTAGCAAGAGACTACAGAATAGTTTTAGATGCCGCTTGAAGTCTAGGCCCGTTCTCTCCACAAACATGCAATTTGTTTGACACAATAGAGCCATAAGCTCATTTAAATGCTTCTAAGAAAACATTTTCACTTCTTTATTTCCGCCTAAGTAATTTGGCAAACTGAGCCTTAAAGTCATTCTACTCACCCTTCATGTAGACCCCCTGCTAAACAAATCTGCATGATGTGTTTCTTTATTTAGAGTATAATTATGAATACCACAACAGGGATGGGAATCGTAAAGATGTTAATGATTCTGATTCCACTTAACGATTTGGAAGCACCAAAGAATTGATCCTAACTGTACTGTACGATAAACTATATTTTGTTTTCTTCAACTTTGGGCACTTTTAGAACTGTGGATTTTAAGAAAGTAAAATTAAAAATCCTTATCCTATATAAAACATTATTCACACACTCACTTGTTTATTTAATTTGTCTGCTAACAATATCCAGCAGTGTTTATTTGTCATTTAATGAAATTTCCACCACAGTGTCATTTCCAGCACATCTCAGATTCTGTATTGTGTTTAATTGAATTCTGTGGTGGAAATAACGGTAAATGGTTTTGAAATAAAAGTGGCTGACTACTTTGTCTTGCTAAGGCTAATTTCATAGCTAACATTTGAAGTATCCTTAATACATAGACTTTTCACACTTTTTGCATCATTTGGAAAATTGTAGCTTGATTGGAATATTTCTTCAAACATCACTTCAACAAAATTGTTTGGTGTGGTGTAGATTATTATTTGTATTTTTATTTTTTTTATATATATATATTTTTTATTATGTTTATTTCACTTTTGTTTACGTCAGAGGTACCCAAACTTGATTGTGGGTCGTGGGCCAAAAGTAAATGTTGCATTATAACAAACTCAGGGCCTGAAATTCATTTCTGAAAATGTGGGGAAATTCCCCCCTTACACGGCTCATATGGGGGGCATTTTTACCTTTACAAAGGTAATTTTTTTCAAACTTTATAAAATGACTCTGTCATCCTTTTGTCAAATACTTCAATTTAAAAAAATTACATTTTAACTTGGAATGTATCAATAGTTACAAAATCGCATTCACCTGTATCTGTTTGTTTACTAATTCACAGCCGCACTGTAAAGTAAATAAAAGTGTGCTGGAATTTCCCGCGTAGTGAACGTGGAACTTGCGGGAATGATTAAAATTGTGCCCAATACCGGCAATCCCACGCTGAATTTCAGGTGCTGCAAACTGTATCATATTAAAATATAAAAGTGGCCCAGGATCCCTTCCTTTATGATTTCATTATATAAAAATACATTACTCTTCAATCTGCTAAATTAACCCTTTAAGCTCAGATGGGCCCACCAAAATATTAATAACTACAGTCTTGACCAGCACAAAATATGAAAACCTATTAACCAACAGTGATCTAAATTCAAATGAGAGGTGAACAAAACAGACATCATTACTCTTAACCAACACCTAAACCTAACTGATTGTGTGCTAAAAGCAAATGCAACATGAAAAGCAAATTTTCTGAAGCAACCATGTATCACTTCTATGATACTTCCTTTCGTATCTCAGCTTGCGTTTCTTCCAAATCCAAAGTCCAACACTCAGCGGAAGCTAATCACATTGGAATAAGAGTTTAAGGGCCCTATTTTAAGCACGCAAGTGCTAAGCGCAGCACAATGCCTTAATTCATAATTGCAAAGTCAATGGGCATAGCCATGAAGTATTGCTATTTTCATGCAAGCGTGCGCTAAGTGTAGGCGCAAGTGGGTTTGGCGGAATCGCGCATGCAAGGTACAGTTCGGGTCAATGGAGGTTCTTCTCCGGCACTGTCTTCTTCTTATTATACAGTCCATTCCCTGTCAAGCACCAGTGATATAAACAAAGACAGTACATTCATAAGAAGTTGGTAGTGTAAATGGACTGTATTCAATGAATTGGAAGAATAAAAATATGGATTTACATTATCTTGTTAAATGGGAGACGTTCCTTTTATATGCATGGGAAATGTGGTTCAGGATATGGATGTAGGCTCCGTTAAATTACAGAGAATGTAAGTATTATTAATAATTTTCATCTACTGACACACCAATCATGGCTAGTATTAACAGTGATTGTATCAGCACACACTTCACTTCTACTGGTCAACACTGATTTAGAAAAATTAATTAAGTTATTGAATCACGAAAAAATTAAACAAAAAATATTTCTAAATTCAAATTACACTTCAAACGAAGCAAAAATATAATCAAAATAACAAAGTGGACAAAAAATCTGACCAAATCCAAACATTTTACTCTGTCCAACTTCTTCCAATGGCCCCTTTTGCAGTGGCTTAAATATAACAATAATAATAACTGAAAAAATAATTAATTTTCTTTATTTATCACACATTATACATTTGCACATATACAGTGAAATTCTTCTTTTTCACATATCCCAGCTAGGCTGGGGTCAGAGTGCAGGGTCAGCCATGATACAGCACCCCTGGAGCAGATAGGGTCAAGGGCCTTGCTCAAGGGCCCAACAGTGGCATCTTGGCGGTGCTGGGGCTTGAACCCCCGACCTTCTGATCAGTAACCCAGAGCCTTAACTACTGAGCTACCACTGCCCCTATAAACCATGACCTCTAGAAAATGTAACACAAATCTCATTTTTTTTTTTTGAATCAACAAACGGCTTCAACAGCAATCGTCAAGGACATTATTTGATGTTCTGTACTTTCAGAATTTGGACATGAACTTGAAATCTCCAGTCTGCAAATGCAGGAACTGAATTTGGACTTTGCGCTGAGTTAAGAGGTGGTATTGAAACGTCTTAGCACAATGACATATTTCTTAGGAAAACAGTAAATTGCACTCTGTGCCACTTCATTTACATACAACACACCCTCAGTTTGCGCGCCTACACCCACAGTAGCGCAAACACTTCCACCCATGCCCATTTGCGCTTTGCGCTGGCACGAAAATTGCACTTTGAATTAGTGCTCTCACGAAAATTGGATAAGACTTTGTGCACGGTCGTAGCGCATTGCACTGCGCTTTGCGCACTCACAAAAATAGAGCAGTTTTTCAAATAATGCATTATAGCTAAAGTGCTTTGATAGCAGTGTGTGAGTAATAGAGCAGAAAAGAAATGTTAAGGTCATGTACCTTTGTCTTTTTGTCTGATTTTCAAATATGTTTGTAATGTATGTTTGCGTCATGGCTTAGAACTCTTTTATGAAGCATTTTGATATCCCTCATGTAGAAAATAATAGGAAAAACACTTCCGAAACCAGGACGGTTGAAAAGATGGGCAGGCACTGTTGCACTCTATAAAAAAATGAAATATAATTTTCATTTTGGGGTGATCTACTGTATACCTTAACATACACTTCATGTCCATTCTGAATTCCCAACCTTATACCACAATATACAAACCAAGCTTGAAAATGGAAGCAATCCCACTTCCCAAAGCAAATTTCATAAGCATATCTCAGTTTACGTCATTGCGACTGGGAGGCAGGAGCCGTATTTAATCTGACAAGCCTTCATCGTAAATTGATCTGTCTTCTTTAGGGTAATAGAGCGCAATCCAATTGCGGTCTGATGGAACATGTTCTGTGTCTCTGGACGTTGTGTCTCAGCTCTCCAATGTTTGCAGGGCAGTTGCATTTGTGGGTTTAACGCAATCAGTTTTGAGAGTTTACAGATGGCAAAGGTGCTGCTAATCAGCCACAGCAGATTGTGATTTAGTCATCTTAGATATTGAAAGGTGTCTCTCTCTCTATCTTTCTTAATCGCTCAAAGGAACTTGATCTTGTGATGTAATTGAGGGCATTAAAAGGTGTAATTGACAATAACATTAGATCAGTCCCTGTCCACATTAGGGCAGCTGTCATGCTGTACATTAGAATATGCAGCACCAATAATTGTACTTTCCTTTAATCGTGGTTGCATTTATTGTTAGCATTTTCATCATTTCATTTAATGTTCAAAGCTGTTGGTTTATTTATTTTCTTAAAGGATTCGTTTATCCAAACCGTGTCGTATGACTTTTTTTCTTCTGTGGAACACACAATGAGATGTTAAGTAGAATGTCCAAGCTGCTCTTTCAGACTAAGCTACCGTTTGGCTTCAGAAGACTTGGAATATAGTGCACAAGTTGTATTGAATTATTTTTGGTGTTTTTTGGATCAAATCACCATCCACTAGGCGTGTGCCGATATCTAACTTTCTTACTGTGATAATTGCTAAATCTTATACAGTATTATAATGGCATTGTATTACATTTAAAAAAAAAACAGGATGAAAGATAAAAAAAAAAATATTGTTGTTCTTTAATTGCTTTTTTAAATACCAAATTAATGTTTTACATTAAAAGATCACAAAGAAAGTAAATTTGAAAAGGACCTTGAACATTTAAGAAACTAAATGACTAGTTAAATACACAAATAATTTATTTTTTAATGTTTGGATAGACACTGAAACATACGACATGGATGTATTTACAGCATCTAAAAAGTAAAAATGTTTACGTGTTTACAGCATTAAAAATGTTAAATATTTGAAACCTTTATATTATAAATATATTTCTATTTGCCCACAATGGCTGAAATTAATTATTTTACTTTTATTCATTTATCAAATGCTTTGAAAATGTCTTACACATCCAAAATGTAGTTGTGGTGATTTATTCAATGTCATTATTTGCTGTTTATTTCATATTACTGTCTTACGTTAATTGGATCTTCAGACCTTCATTATCACTCATATCATAAACACATGCAATTTAACATGGGTGTCAATCACACACCCGGGCATATCGTGTCCAATCTGGCCCATGGGATGGCTTGTGGAAAAAATTAGGGTTAAATATACTAAAAACATTTGCATTCCTTTACTATTTTAGTGTGATATATTTTGATATTATTCTATTATTAGCTACATCATTATGGATAAACTGTTTAATCTGTTGTGTTGCATGTTATGTGTGACAAGTCGGCGCTCACACATACCCACAAATCAGCCCTTTTTTAGCTGATACTGGATCTTTGAGTAACACAACTCTTCACAGATCAGCACAGGACATTTTACACTTTGATGTTTGTGTGAGTTGCTTTTAGAGATGTACTTTTAGAGCTACTAGAGATTATACATTAATAGCCTACTGATTTATTGCTACCGGACTTTAACTGAAATTAGGTCTGTGGGTTAAAAATTACAATTTTCATTTATAAGTGAAGTATTCCTTTAATCTATAAAGAGTCAATAAATATACTGTATATATATAACCTTTGCAGTTATGTGAATGTACACAAAGCTATATGTGAGTGATTGCATCTCATCACTAGGGTCTGCTTCCTTTAAACAGTCGGGAGCTAATATTACTTAATTACCACGTAATTGGAAACAATTCAAAGCAACAGCGAGGTAGAGGTTTGAATGGTATCAGTAAAATAGCTGTAATGCAATAAGTGTTCCCCACTTAATGAAGTCAAGCCTTCCATTTAAGAGAATATAAGCAGCGGTATGTATACAGAGAGAGAGAGAGAGAGAGAGAGAGGGAGAGAGAGAGAGACTGTCCTGAGACTGCATATAAATCAGGTATTCAGAGCGACTCGCCAACCGCTGGCATGTTTAGATTCTGCTTATGAAAATCACAGATGCGCGCGTGTGTGTGTTGTCCTGTTTGTGGCACATTTCCTGAGCTTTAAATGTCAAACCTACTGTGGTATGGCCTGCTATTCTTGATTTCCCAACATGCACACTCACATCCAGGGAGGAATGTGAGATATGGTTAAAGTTTACCAAATCCTCTGCAACAGCCTTTAAGTAACCTACATTGTATAAAAAAATATTTTGTCATGTAACCTGAAAATTTGCTTCATGTGGAAAAAATAAGCCAAAAATATTTAAATGTTAATACAATTAATCAGTGCACATTATTCCAAAAAGAAGGGAAAAAGAAATATTTGTAATTTATCAAAATGTAATAACATGCTCTGCCTTTGAAATGAATTTGCTTTTATTTTTCAACCACCATCATCCAGTCAGTTCCCAACAAATAAAATAAAATCACACTCACTACTTTTTTTCATCAGTAAATATCCTGTTCCCCTTCTGTCACTCACTCGAAGTTGTGTCGATGTAGTGACACTAGGGGTCGCCCTTGGGAGCCCCAAACACCTCTAATCTTTGAGAAAAGGCCAATGAGAATTGGAGAGTGGAATTTGCATGCCACTGCCCCGGACATACAGGTATAAATGGAGCTGGCTCGCAACCACTCATTCAGATTTTTTTCTTCGGAGCCAAGCGTTTGTGTGTCAGTGAGCTGAATTCCACTGCTGGTCCATTCACCTCAGATAGAAGCGTATGCTTTTGGAAATATGGCGCATCCAGCGGCTTTCTCTCCTTCTGCACGCTTAGTGCAGACTAAGCCCCTGGGCATTTCGACAGCGTTACTTAGAGAGTATATATCTCTACAAAGAGTATATTTTCCTCTATTAGAACAGCATATTGACGTGAACATCTTTTTAAAGACACATATTTTTAAAGATGCCATTTTGTCTTTGTGTAATTCCTGGATGCGGTCGTTATCTCTCCGCCTCCGACGGCCACGGGCGCTGCCTCAAGTGTCTGGGCCACGATCACACTGAGGCAGCGTTTGTGGATGGTTCATGTTCTCATTGCGAGAACATGACCATGGCAACGTTGCGGTCGTGGCTTTCCTTTCTCGGAGGGAAAGCCACTCCAGCCGCCCCCACGCTGGGCCTTCTACCTATGGGTATACTCCAATGGGCGTAGCCTCGCCGGGTAAATCCCCACGGACCTCCCGTTCCCCATCATGCTCATTTGCCCCCATCCAGTTCTGAGGTGAGACCAGCTCGCCTAACGGCCAGCTTAACGTCTCCTTCGGGGCTTGTGAGCAGGATGAGTCCTCAATCACTGCATCGGAGAGCACGCTGGCGATGTCGGATGCCGAGGACTCGACTGGGCTGCCACCTTCGGATGTGCCCGCCCAGTCTGAGTCCGACACAGAGCTGACCGCCATGCTTGCCCAGGCCACCGCGAGTGTTGTGTTGGACTGGAACCCCACCCCCCCGTTCGCAAAGCGCTGCCACCTGGCGGGATCGTCCGGTGCTCCCCTCCAGGGCCTGTAGGACTACGTTATCTCTGGTGCAGCGGCGCAGGCCGCCTCCGCCCTGCATGCCATGGCCCTCCTGCAATTACACCAGGCCAAGGCACTGAAAGAGCTGCACATGGGTAGTCTTGATCCTGATGTGATGCAGGAGCTGCGCTCAGCGTCCAACCTTGCCCTCCGGGCGACGAAGGTCATGGCACGAGCACTCGGGCAGGCGATGTCCACCTTGGTGGTCCAGGAGCGCCACCTGTGGCTGAATCTGGTTGAGATGAGGGATGCCAACAAGGCTCGCTTTCTCAATGCTCCCATCTCCCAGATTGGCCTATTCGGCGACATGTCAAGGACTTTTCCCAGCAGTTCTCGATGGTGAAGAAGCAGACTGAGGCGATACAGCACATCTTGCCCCGACGCGGCTCAAGATCCCGTACCCCGTCTGCTAGCCGAGGGCCTCCCCCTGCAGCGGTGAACAATCCTGAATGCAACTATCCTGAACTATCCAACACAAAACCTGAATGAGTGGTTGCGAGCCAGCTTCTTTTATACCCGTATGTCCAGGGGAGTGGCATGCAAATCCAACTCGCCAATTCTCATTGGCCTTTTCTCAAAGAGTAGAGGTGTTTGGGACTCCCAAGGGCAACCCCTAGTATCACTACATCGACACAATGTCTCGTTCCCTCCATCAGGGAACAGAGGTTACAACAGTAACCGAGACGTTTTTAAATAGCCATGTATTTCATGCAGGAAAATGTCACATTACAGAAGTCAAAGGTTTGTGAACACTGTTTCATGTTGACTTTAGGTTCAGATTAGGTAGATCTCTTAAAATGGTTAGTTAATGAAAAAAATGAAACTTCTGTGACTGTCATTTCATTCCAAACCCTACACTGCAGCAAAAAAAATAAATAAATAAATAAATAAATAAAAAATAATAATAATAATAATAATATTTCTTACTCAGTATTTTTGTCTTGTTTTCCAGTAAAAATATCTAAACATCCCTAAAACAAGATAAAATGACATGAGATATTAAGTCTTGTTTTTAGATGAATATAACTAAATTTAGCTATGTTTATACCTTAAAAACAAAATACTATTTGCAAAATTATCAGTTTCTCTGGATTTACTGTTCATAGGTATGTGTTTGAGTAAAATGAAAATTTTTGTTTTATTTTATAAAGTACTGACAACATTTCTCCAAAATTCCAAATAAAAATATTGTCATTTAGAGCATTTATTTGCAGAATATTACAACTGGTCAAAATAACAAAAAAGATGCAGTGTTTTCAGACCTAGAATAATATTCTTTTTTAACAACACAATACTTATGTTTTAACTTAGGAAGAGTTCAGAAATCAATATTTGGTGGAATAATCCTGATTTTCAATCACAGCTTTCATGCATCTTGGCATGCTCTCTACCAGTCTTTCACAT
The DNA here is from genome assembly GCF_019703515.2 of Myxocyprinus asiaticus. NCBI lineage: Eukaryota > Metazoa > Chordata > Actinopteri > Cypriniformes > Catostomidae > Myxocyprinus > Myxocyprinus asiaticus. Next base: position 4,797,167 of record NC_059367.1, on the reverse strand, counting down.
TGCTGCTGGGCGACTTTATGCCACTCCTGGAGCAAAAATTCAAGCAGCTCGGCTTTGTTTGATGGCTTGTGGCCATCCATCTTCCTCTTGATCACATTCCAGAGGTTTTCAGGTCTGGAGATTGGGCTGACCATGATAGGGTCTTCATCCGGCGCTTCTCCATCCACACCTTTATTGACCTGACTGTATGGCATGGAAAAACCAATCCTCAGAGTTGGGGAACATTGTCAGAGCAAAAGAAAGCAAGCAGGCTGTGGTCCTTGACCGAGGCTGTCATTCTGTTTACCATCTCCTTTTGTTTCACTTAAAGGGTTATTTCACCCAAAAATGACAATTCTCTCATCATTTACTCACCCTCATGCCATCCCAGATGTGTGTGACTTTCTTTCTTCAGCAGAACATATTTGAAAAAAATATAAAAATATCTAGGCTCAGTTGGTCCTTAAAATGCAAGTGGATGGTGATACGACATTTGAAGCTCCAAAAAGATCAGATAGTCAGCATAAATGTCATCCATATGACTCTACTGGTTAAATTAATGTCTTCTAAAGCAAAACAATTGATTTTTGGTGTGTAAAAGATCTATATTTAAGTACTTTTTTTGACTATAAATCATTGCTTCTGGTCAGCAGCAGTATAGGCATTATTTATTTATTTTTTTGGGTGAACTATCCCTTTAAGAACAAAAAAAGCCATCGTGAGATTAAATAAATTATGTCAGAATTTTACTTTTTGCGTGGAGTGTCCCTTTAAGGTAACAAATACACACTTTAGTTTTTACAGTTTAATAAGAATATCACTTTCATGCAATGTTTTGAGAGCAGCATCACTTGCATCCATTAATAAAACACTTTTGACTTGTTACAACACCTTCTGTACAATTGGCAAAACAGTTAATTTATGCTTCCTGATTATCCTAAAAATGAGCTCTAAATGATGTTATCACAATTTGCTTTCCAACGGTACCAATTACAACCAGATTGCTATCAAAGTAGTAATTAGGGTCTCTTTTGTGAAGGAGATTGGAGGGGTAAAAAAATAAATTTAATGTGACACTAATTACTGAAACCGTAACTCTTCACTTTTTGTACGGTCCCTGATCTTTATGCCATGTGTATTATAATTAACAGCATTCCATACCATCTTCCACCTGGCAGATGCATTTTCTGTTATTCACAAATGGTTTTTGTGTTGGCACTGTGTAAAAGAGAGTGGCTGTAGCCGCTTGGCAATCTCATTTCATTTGCTGTGTGTGCTAAACGTTTGATTGGCCTGTTGCTGCAAATGAAGAATGTATTTATGGGGTTGATTGCAGAGTTCATGCATCTATTAGGAGAGAGAAGACTTCATTTGTAGTCCACTGAAAATACATTTCACACACTTTAGATAAGTTGCGTCCGTGTTTGGTGCATTTATTTGGACATGACGCAAACTTTTCATTTGTAAATATGGTTAAGTATCACTGCAGATTTCGATTCAAATTTACAATTCAGTTTTGATTTCAATACGTTTTGATTTGATTTGGGTATATTTCAGTTATAATGTTTATTTTGCTTACATATGAAAGACTTTCTCTCTGCTAATAATGTAAATTATATAGAGAACCTTATAACTTGGAAAATGATGAAAATATTTCTTAAAAAAATGTATAACAGGGCCCAAACTATGCAGTTCAATCGCTATTTATTTTACAGATGTAATAATCAACACAAGCAAAAACTGAAGTAAACTTTAAAGTAAAAGTAAATGATTGATCTTGGGATTTAAATAATTTAATCAGAAAATCAAGAACATAGTCTAATCACAACTCGTAATCGTACGAGATGGCAAAATCGTAAGATATCGTACAACTTGTGTTGGGTGCGTTCTAATTACAAAGTAATAAGTTACTGTAATCGTATTACTTAATTACTTAGTCAAAAAGTAGTTTAACACATTACATTTAAAATTATTGTAATCAGTTATAGTTAGTGACTTTCAGTTAAGTTAATTACTTTTTTAGAACTCTTGGGTTACACATATTTAAAAAAAAATTGCATATAGAGTAATACATTTAAAACATGGATTATGTACATCTGTACATATAAACTTGCGTGGAACAATGAACAAGAAGGAAATATAGACATTATTTTGAATTTGTTGAGTGGAAAAATGAACTTCTGTAAAAAAGTGTTTTTAAATGTCACCTATAAGTAATTAGTAATGTGCTTATTATATCATAAAGAAACCAAAGAATTATTGGTAATTCAATACCAATTTTATAGAAGTACTTAGTAATTGGTAGTGGATTACTTTTTTGAGCAACACTGCATACAGCTTGGCTTGTACGAAAAGGTACAACTTTTATTCCCAAATACCAACAAATCAACAAAGAGAATTACTACACAATTTGGTCACACTCAAACAAGCTTGTAAATGTAGTTGGTTATGTAATGCAAACATTCAAATGTATCGCTGTACAAGTCATGAGCTATAGTAAAAGTGTTTAGATGTCACAAGATAGCATTTTGCGAGGAACAGGGTGAAAAATAAGTGTTTATGAACTGATAATCTGCCGTGCTTTTCCTCGTGATTTGTGTGAAAGGGAATAAAAGTCATTGTTTTTGTAGCACCTCTTGTGTTCATTTCACCAGGTAACTACCGCGATACATACAACAAGCCACGTAAAAAAGCATGTTGCTAAAATGTAGGTATAGTAACGTGTTCTATGAGACTAGGTTGACTGGTTGAGCGATAGGAATATTTTCATTAAACAAAACAATAACGCTGTGTTTCTTATTCTCTATATTTTCCTTTCTCATAGGCTCCTCAACAGATGGGCACATTGGCGTTCTACAGATACGAACAGCCCATCGTGGACTACTGCCAGGCACACCATCCCATGCATATGAACCGGGGCTTTGAGCCCCCCTCACAGGCCATCGAGGGGCTGGGGGCACGAGAACGCCGCACTGTCCCTTCCTCTGGCCTCCTTCCTTCCGTGCCTGCAGCCCCTCTCTCAGACATCCGCACCCTGCCACAGTGAGCTGGATATAGACTTGTCCACTACCACTGTCACCTGTGTCCCTGGAGGGCATACGTTCTACCCCCAACACACACCCCAACGATTGGGAACAGAGATATATGGGCCAGTGTGACAGACAACAAACTCTGTGGACAGCATCAGTCTTTGTCACAAACTGGATTAAAGCTGGGTTTGTCATTCTCAAGAGTCATCGTTGTACGATCAATGTGATTTAGAATCATAGGAAAAAAAAAACAATCTTTTGGATGCTTTTTGTCCTGGTATGTTTTGGGTTATTTTGTGGCACCTACAAAAAGTTTTGTTCAGAAACCTTCGTGTCAAAGTGGAAATGTTGCAACTGAGAAATAAATACCAAGGCCTCAACAGCACACATATTCCGACAAGGATAAATTGGTGTTTTCTCAAAAGCAGAAGTGATTGGAGGAATAGTTTACCCTAAAATGAAAATGACTTATTTTCTTGCGTAAAACATAAAAGGAGATGTTTTAAAAAACATTCGCTCTACTCCGTACAACCAAACGCATATTGCTACCAGGGGTGGTCAAGCTCCAAAACAAATGACAAAACTGCACAATAAAAGTAGTCAAATTTAATTGTTATTCACTCTAAATAATCCCATCTAGTCTGTTTCTTACAGAAAGCTATCATATTTTATTCAGAAGACTTGGAATGTAATGCACAAGTCATATGGACTTTTATTATGCTTTTTTCTCCTGTTTGGAGGACAAATGCCAATTGTTACTATATGCTTTTGTTGAATGGAGTGAACATTCTCCTCAACATCTCCTTTTGTGTTTCATAAAAGAAAAGAAAAGGAAACAAGGGTGAGTAAATGACAGAATCGTCATTTTTGGTTAAACTATTCTTTTAAACAGAATGTGTCCTGTAAATAGAATTGAGGGGAAAGCAATGCAGTGTGCAAAGGAATTTCTGGGCAGATTTGAGCATTAAAATATTTAATGTTTTTATAATAAGGCATTTTAGAAAGACTCTTGCCCTTTGAAGGCAGTTATAATAGCTTTTTATAAAATTGCCCAGTTTAATTCATCATGGTTAGGTTATGAATTTTAATTGTAAATGGGGAAAATATTCCTCACTTGACAGCTTTTTTTATTGTGAATCTTTTAAACGAGTCTTGATCATAATGACCATGAATATAATGGTAATATGATGAAAGAAAACTCATTATACCAGGGTGACTTTAGTCTAAAATCACTGACAGCCATATTATTTGTCATAGCTCTGTCTTACACAGACAGTGGAAAACATACAACGCTAAATTCCAAAACTTAATTAGTTGCTTTGCTGTAAACATAGGCAGCATCCTAATCAAAATGGAATCTCATACTGTTAGTGACTGAATTGGAACGCTCTACATAGGCAGCAACTTTGTGCACAACACAAATATTTATTTGTGTGCAACACACTGGAGAGTCAGTTTAAGTTAAAGCTCGAACCCTCTCCTGTACTCTAGACTTTGTGACTCAACCTAACCAGTACTGTAAAATTTTAAGCCTAAACCCGAAATTGCTCACTCTCTTTGTACTTGCTTGGAGAAGAAATTATATTTGTTGCATAAGGCTGTATTTTATTCAAGCATCGTAGGCAACATTTGTGACAGTATAGTAACAGGAAACATACACTACAGGTAAGGCAGCACCTCAGCACACTAGAGCAAAAGGGGAAAAAAGCATTGGTTTACTGTTTATCAAGTACTGAAATTTCGCTGGGTAAAGAACAATCTGGAATCATATGTAAAAGTCACATAAAGTCCTCTTTTCAACCTGAACTTCTTCAGAACTTTGAATCTCTGTGACACTTGTGCTAAAAATAGCTAGAAGTGCAACAAATGAAATGGAACACTGTTATCTTGAGATGCGTATATAAAAATGTATGTTTTTCTTTTTTCACTTGGTCCTGTGCGAGACGCTGAAAAACAGTGTGACGTGGCACAATGGTCAAAGACGTCTATTCAGCTCATGTTTACATAGAACAACAATTGAAAAACAATGCAGACGCTTGCAAAAATAAGTTTGTGTGAGCATGTCTGTGAGTGAGAGTGTGTGCACGAAACAAGTTATGGAAAAGTAAAATAAAAATTCATATATTAAATCAATTTAGGCTATATTATATATACAGTATATATGACAATATAACACATTCAGTGTGAACAGCCACTAACTCTTCTGTTTGCGCATGTATGTGAGTGAGAACACGTGCGCGTAAAAAGTTACGTTCAAATTGTAAAAATTATTATATATTTGTGACAGATCTCTTACTCAGTTGGGAAGGAGGAAGCGAGGGCCGGGTAAACTGTACACGAAAGTTTTTTTTTTCAAAACACTTTTCAGCGTAACGCAAGGTTTGCTTTTCAGCCTGACATAAATGCACACACATAAACAATGCTGCTGCGTCTCTCTCTCTCCCCTCTGGCAGTCTGGACTGCCCTTTTATCCCTCTCCAGCTCTCACTGCAACACAAAACAGCTGTTAGAGATAATTTCCCACAGGTGTCAATCCTTACTGCTCTTCCTCTCCCGCCCTCGCTCTCCACAGACATCGCTTGGCCACGCCCCCATCTCCACATTGTTTAATTAATGAAGCCTATATTATACTATCAAAATATTTATAATAATTATTATTTATTTAACTATTAATTACACACCCAAATCTGACCTGAACACAAGGCTATACTTTATAAACTGACCCAAACTCAAATGCATTTTCGGGTCCCATCTGGCTCAGGTCAGGTAGTAGACCTCTAATCACAATTGATTCCAAAAGAGTTTAATCAAAGTCTTTCTAGCAAGTCAGTCCACTTTCGGCCATGTTTGGAATACTCTCGGGAGGCTATTTCCAGTCATGAAAGTGCAGCTCCTATCTACTTGAATGGGGAAAGACCGAAATCTCCAAAACGGTTGGTCAAGATTTTGATCAAAAAACATTTTAAATCAGCAGTAAAATCTGACAATACTGGTATCATAAATTGTGCTTTTTTACCTCAGATTACACAAAAAAATGCAATTTTCCTGGCTTGTATAGCTAATGCGCATGCTCGTTCTCAAGTTCTTTGACAGGCAGTGTCTGTATCTAAAATGTGATCGTCTCTTTTACATGTAAGGCGGGACTTCCTTTCTACATCCGCTGAACGTTGGCTGTCATTGGGCGTTCCAATTTCTCCTTTTAATAGAAGTGGCCCATCTCTGCTAAATAGTCTCTGGTTTAATGTTATCATGTTGCTAAGCTAACAACATGATTCTCAAATTAGCATAACAATATGCAGCACACAAATATTGGGTTAAATAGTAAAACATTTTATTAGATATATCTTTTTGTCGACACTTTTCAGCATTTTTTTTTTCATCCAATTTGGAATGCACAATTCCCTGTGCGCTTTATTTTTTATTTTTTTCTCATCCTCGTGGTCGCGTAGTGATTCGCCTCAATCCGAGTGGCGGAGGATGAATCCCAGTTGCCTCCGCGTCTGAGACCATCAACCCACGCATCTTATCACCTGGCTTGTTGAGCGCATTGCCACGGAGACATAGCGCGTGTGGAGGCTACACGCCATCCACCGCGGCATCCGCGCCCAACACACCACGCGCCCCACCGAGAACGAACCACATTATAGTGACCACGAGGAGGTTACCCCATGTGACTCTACCCTCCCTAGCAACCGGGCCAATTTGGTTGCTTAGGAGACCTGGTTGGAGTCACTCAGCACGCCCTGGGATTCGAACTAGTGAACTAGCGAACTCCAGGGCCGACACTTTTCAGTATTAAATAAAAGATACATATATTTACAGTCAACATTTTGTTCACTATCTTTGATAAACTTTATCGTAATGCTGCCTTAGAAATCAACCAGTTGCTGCCTAAGGGAGCACACCAATGATAGCTCAAAATGCTGTCTAGGTAGGCATCTCACTAGGCTTTGGAACAGAGCTAATTTGTGAGGTTTTCTTGTTAAATTTGTCTTCTTGTTATGATTTAAAACCTCTGTTTTTATATCCACTGGTCCAATCCGTTGAATACCTATTGTTTAGCTGTATGTATGCTCTGGGATCCTACATTAGCACCATAACTTGAAAACCATTGTGAAAGCAGCTCAGCTACATCATTTAACCTGTTTTAAGGCCATCGATGCTGTCCCGCACCTCTGTCCCACAACTGGACATTATACTGTATTCCAAGAGGCCCGGATTGACCCATTAAATGACATGGAAATGGATGTAAATTCTTTTTGTTATGACATAACACACATTCCACCTGGAACTGTAAAAATATACATTAAAAAAAGACTGGGAGGGACTTACAGACACTATAAAGTGGAAGAGAATACTTCCCCAACTGGACTTACTTGTCTTGTAAATATTATGTAAATTAAAAAAGGATGTCTTTGCTTCAACAGCAACACAATCTTGTTACCTAGAAGAGGAGCCTTATCTTTAATCCAGGAGGAAGCGCGTGAATGCATTGAATGTGTCTGTGTGCGTGTTAGCGTGAGTGCATGAAACTGTGGGAAAGTGAGAATTGAAGAGGAAAACAAGATGGCTGTGTTAGAAAATTAGCCTGCTGTTTGAAAAAAACAACATTTGTTTCAGAATTTTTTTTTTCATTTCCTTTTGCGATTTTAAATAATTGCAACATATGTTTGATGCATCTGTCACTGAACACCAGTCCTCCAATAACTACATTGATTTTCCAACCAAATGTTTTTATACCAGTATTTATGTAAAAAAAAAAAAAAAAAAAAAAAAAAAACATATAACTAGTATATACTTTTGACTTTTACCCCCCAATGCAATACCTGTGTCTTCAAGCAGAATGGCCGATTTCTGTTCTGATGGCAAGTTTGTGCTGATTATTTTAAGCATTTGACTGTGTTTTCCTGTATCCTAGCAATGAGGTTGAAATATTTCATTTTTGTCCGTTCAAAAGTTATAAAGCGTAAAAATTGTTTCTTTATTACGCCTGGCTGTCTCTTTCTTCCCTTTATTTCAAGGACACTGACCAAGTGCTGTGCACACCATGCTCTTAAAATCATCTTAAGTCCCTTTCACATGTTGTGCTTCAAAACAACGCAGAATGCAAGCACAGTGCGGCGCTTTCACCTCTGCATGAAAAATGTTGCAAATAGCATCACAGAACTGTAATTTTACGAGGTTGCTAGGTAGCAAAAAAGGTGGGTAATCATCAGTGAAATCATGTATATAACACAACAGTGCCAGCCGTCTTGGTTTTGGAAGTATTTGTCCCATTCATTTTTTCATTTCATAATATCCTTCATAAAACCGTTCTAAGCCATGAACCAAACCAACCAGCTCCGAGGTGAATCACAACATTACAAATTTTCATTTTAAGCAAAAAAGCATTTGAAAATCGGACAAAAAGACAAAGGTAAAAGACTGTGTATGTGAACTGCAATCCCATTTAGCATTGTGAATGACGTAATCGAATGAAAAACGATAAAACTATTGGTTTAAAGTTGTTGATTATAAGTATAGCATATAACATTCAGATGTATACAGATATACAAGTAGTTTGAGAGTGTTGGGAAACTTACGTCATTCACAGTGCATCATGGGAGTGGGCAGTCACTGCTGAGCTCTTTTGCTGCAGTTTGTCAATTCACTGTGAAGTTCTGGCTCATAAGAGTCATGTTCGTTTGAGAATTGGAGTACATTAGTATGTTTTTAAATTAACTAAAATTAATCGCTCATAAGAGTCACATGTTAGAGAATCGGAACTACTGTATACTGGTTGCACTGTATATTTTTATTTCAATATAAAGCAGCGCATAAGAATCATATTCGTTCAGGAATAGGACTATGTTAGTCTTGCTGTATGTTTTAGATTCACTAAATGAATCAACTCAATATTCATATGTTTGGAAATCAAACTACACTGGTTGCACTGTATATTTTTCATTCACTAAAATGAACTGGCTCAAAAGAATCATTTTTTCAAGGATTTGGACTACTATATGTTTTTTATACACTTAAATGAATAAGCTCATAAGAGTAATTTGTTTGGGGATCGGACTACACTGGTCATGCTGTATATTTTTTATTCACAAAAAAGAATCGCTCATAAGAGTCATATGTTCGAGAATCATACTACACTGGTCATGCTGTTTATTTTTGATTCACTAAAAAGAATCCTTCATAAGAGTCATTCGTTCATGAATCAGACTACTTTAGTCATGCTGTATGTTTTTGATTCACTAAATGAATCAACTCAGTAGTCATATATTTGGAAATCAAACTACACTGGTCGAGCTATGTTTTTCAATCTCTAAAAAAATGGCTCAAAAGAATCAGTCGTCAAGGATTTGGACTATACTGGTTGTGCTGTTTGTTTTTTGAATAACTAAAATGATTTGGCCCATAAGAGTAATTTGTTCAGGAATCTGACTACACTGGTCATGCTGTTCATTTTTGATTCACTAAAAAGAATCGCTCATAAGAGTAAGTTGTTGGGGAATCGGACTACACTGGTCATGCTGTATATTTTTGATTCACTCAAACGAATTGCTCATAAGAGTCATATGTTTGAGAATCGGACTACTGTAACCTGGATGCGCTGTATGTTTTAGATGTGCTATAAACGGGCACATAAGAATCATATTCATTCAGGAATCAGACTACTTTATTCGTGCTGTATGTTTCTGATTCAAAAACACAAAGCAACTCAATAGTCATGTATTTGGAAATCAGAGTACACCAAAATAATTGGCTCAGAAGAATCATTCGTTCAAGAATTGGACTACACTGGTCCCGCTGGATGTTTTTGATTCACTATAAAGCAGATCGTAAGAGTCATATGTTCAAGATTCATACTACATAGGACATGCTGTATGCTTTTTAAGTTCACTAAAAACAACTGGCTCAAGTAATTTGTCAAGGATTTGGACTACACTGGTCGCGTTGTATGTTTTTTGATTCACTAAAATGAATCAGCTCATAAGAGTCATTTGTTCGGGAATCAGATTACTATGGTCATGCTGTATATGTTTGATTCACTAAAAAGAATCACCATATTTTCAGGAATCTGACTTCTTTATAATGGTTGCACTGTATGTTTTTGATTCTCTATAAAGTGGTGCAAAATAATCATATTCATTCAGGAGTCAGACTACTTTAGTCGTGCTGTATGTTTCTAGTTCACTAAACGAATCGACTCAGTCATATGTTTGGGAATCCAACCACACTGGTCGCGCTGCATGTTTTTCATTTACTAAAAAGAATTGGCTCAAAAGAATCATTCATTCTTAAGTTGGACTACATTGGCCCAGTTAGATGCCTTTGATTTGCTATAAAGCAGATCATAATTGTCATATGTTCAAGAATTGTACTACACAGGACGTGTTGTATATTTTAATAAATTCACTTAAAAAAGTCATTCGTCAAGGATTTGGACTACACTGGTTGTTTCATGTTGTAGATTTGAAACACTAGGTTTTTTTTTTACAGTGTTCCATCCGCAAATCGTTTAAGGAACTGAACCTCATGAAAATCATTCGTTTTCAGTATTTCTTTATCAGTTGAACCGGTTCTTATTCTGGATGCAAGATTATACCTAACCCTACTTAGGTGACGTGTCCTTCAGTCCTTATTAGATATTCATTTTCATGCATTCATTCAGTAATTCCACTAAGATACAGAGAATAAAGGCAGATAAAAGCAAACGTATACTTTTGATATGACAACCTAAAAGTGCTCCAACCCACAATATTAGGGATTTCAAAGCATCTGTGGTGAAGTTAAAAGCACAACCGGTATGTTCATGATAAATGGTTATGTATTCCTTCACATTCAATATGGCATTTCATCCATTACATTTCATTACAGCATGTGCATCCATCAGAACCTGCTACTTTGTACTGTCAGTTTGATCACCTTCAATCATAGACGTTCGCACTCACTTGATTTGACATTTCCGCTCTCACCCCGAGACTTCGAATTCTCAAATTCTTCGCCCATTAAGTTTTATTCCCTCAGGGAAATGGTCACCAATGGTGCAAAGCAGCTGTGAACGACGAGGACAGGAGAGAAATGTGCCAGTCTTGTGAAGATGTTACAGCTCTTTAAGTCAAGTCATTTTTATTTGTATAGTGCTTTTCACAACACACATCGTTTCAAAGCAACTTTACAGGAAATCATGCATTAACAAAAAAATTTAACTGTAATATTTATAAAGTCTTAGAGTGATCATTGTGTAGTTTGATTAAATATGATTGTAAATTGTGTAAATTGTGTTAATAATTAAATAATAATTGTATTTAGAACCCCTGTGAGCAAGCTGAAGACGACTGTGGCAAGGAACACAAAACTCCATAAGATGTTGGTTAATGGAGAAATATTATCTTGGGAGAAACCAGGCTCACTGTGTGGGGCCAGTTCCCCTCTGGCTAAACATCATGAATATAATGACAACATTAGTTATTTGTGTGCAGTGCAAGTCATGTTTTAAAATTTGTAAATGAAGTAAGTGTTAAGGTCCAGTGTTAAAAAAAAAAAGAAGATTTTTTTTATTAACTTTAAGATTAATGACTAATGTCTTCAAAGTCCATCCTGGATTAACTGCAGAAGTTCACATAGATGCATTTTCCTTTGTTAGTTGGTTGATGAAGGCTTTTGTTGGCAATTAAATGATAGTCTATGTATTCCATTTCAAGAGTGTAGTCCATCAATAGACAAAGGTGATGCAGGCAGAGATCAATGAGGTGCATCGCATTCATCCGGCAGGTAATTTCAGTGAGGTTTGGTGGGGTCTATCCTAAATCCAAGGTTCAGGTAGTGTCATATGAGGTATCCCATGTCTTACAGTTGGAGTTGGCATCAGTTCATCCTCTGAAGTCAAAAGACTGAAGTGATGTCTGGCTAGCACATGCTGTAGTTTTTCTTCATCACTCAGTGACATGTAGCAGTGGAGTCCAACACCAACCAGGTTGTTGGTTCAATCCCCACAGCCACCACCATTGTGTCCTTGAGCAAGGCACTTAACTCCAGGTTGCTCCAGGGGGACTGTCCCTGTAATAAGGGCACTGTAAGTTGCTCTGGATAAAAGCATCTGCCAAATGCATAAATGTAAATGTAAATGTAAGCAGGAACGGAGCTGGATCTGGATATGAATCCCGAGGTTGAGACATGAAAAAAAAAATAGAATAATATTAGCTTAGATGCCATTAAATTTTTGCAGAGTTATAGATCATGAAAGATGTTTCTGGTTCCAGCAGACCTAACTAAAGCAGCCTTGTGAGTTGATGAATAAATTAGGTGTATGCCTGGCTAAATAGATGAGTCTTAGTCTAGACTTAAATTGAGTGAGTGTGTCTGCATCCCGATCAGTGTTAGGGAGACTATTCCATAGTTTAGGAGCCAAATATGAAAAGGATTTACCTCCTTTTGTGGATTTTGATATTCTTGGAATTATTAACAAGCCAGAATTTTGTGATCGTAATGAACGTGATGGAATATAGCATTTCAGAAGGTCACTTAAGTACTGTGGAGCTAGACCATTCAAAGCTTTGTATGTAGTTAACAGAATTTTAAAATTAATACGAAATTTAACAGGTAGCCAATGCAACAACGATAAAATTTGGCTAATATGATCATATTTCTTGATTGTAGTCAGCACTCTGGCAGCTGCATTTTGAACCAATTGAAGTTTATTTATTGAACTTGCTGGACATCCTTCCAGTAATGCATTACAATAATCTAGTCTTGAGGTCATGAACGCATGAATACATTTTTCGGCATCAGCAACATCACATTTTTATGACGAAAAATGTATCATAACTTAGCAATATTTCTGAGGTGGAAGAATGCTGTTCTATAAACATTGGAAATGTTATATTTAAAGGACAGATTGGTATCAAATATAACACCTTCGCTGTAGAAAACGATGTTACAGTACGTCCATCGACAGTCAAATTATATTTTAGCGGCTTATTTTTAGAGGTTTTTAAATCCAATAATTAGTACATCTGTTTTGTCGGAATTGAGTAGAAGGAATTTTCTGGCCATCCAATCTTTGATTTCATTGATACACTCTGCTAATTTGGAGAATTGTGAATTTTCGTTGGGTTTAGAAGAAATATAAAGTTGGGTATCATCGGCATAACAGTGAAAACTTATTCCATGATTCCTGATAATATCTCCCAGGGGAAGCATGTATAAGGAGAAAAGCAGAGATCCTAAAACTGATCCCTGTGGAACTCCATACTTAACTTTTGTTTGATTTGATAATTCCTCGTTTACACATACAAAGTGGTAGGGGCCTGATAGATAGGACCTAAACTTATACAAGTTCACTAATGCCAACATCATTTTCAAGCCTATTCAAGAGAATGACATGATCTATCGTGTCGAAGGCAGCACTAAGATCTAAAAGCACTAGAAGAGAAATGCAGCCACAATCAGATGGCGAGAGCAAGTCATTTGTACCTGATAAGTGCAGTCCCTGTACTTGGGGCCTAAATTGTTAATATATACATTTTCTCCATAGAAATGAACATAGTTGGGAGGACACTACCTTTTCTTGTATTTTCTACATAAATTATAGATTTGAAATCAGTCTGTAATTAGCCAATTCTCCTGGATCAAGCTGTGGCTTCTTAATAAGCGGTTTGATAACTGCCATTTTAAAGTTTCCTGGGACATGTCCCAAGGATAGCAAGGAGTTAACAGTATTAAGAAGAGGTTCTGAGATTACAGGGAATACCTCTTTTAAGAGCTTAGTTTGTATTGGATCTAACATGCATGTTGTAGCTTTTGATTTTTTGATAAGTTTTGTTAGCTCTTCATGACCTATGACAACGAAGGATTGAAGTTGCTCATGAGGAAAATTATGCTGTGACAGTTGATTAAATAGTTCCAATTTTATTTCTGATTATTTACATTTTATGAGTAAAGAAATTCATGAAGTCATTACTATTGTGCTGTGACGGAATATCTGGTTCAGTCGATGATTTATCCCTAACCAATTTAGCCACAGTACTGAATAAACACCTAGGATTGTTGTGGTTATTTTCTATGAGTGTGCTAACATATGCTGACCTGGCAGCTTTTAGTGCCTTCTGTAGCTACAGACAATATCCTTCCATGCACCATGAAATAGATCAAATTTTTTTATTCTTCCACTTGCTCTCCATTTTCCAAGCTGCTCTCTTGAGAGCATGAGTGTTATCATTGTACCATGGTGTGGGGCTTTTTTCTTTAATTTCCTTTAATCGAAGGGGGGCGACACTATCAAGAGTGCTAGAGAAGACTGTATTTATATTTTCTGTTATTACATCAAGTTCTTCTAGACTTTTTGGCTTACTGAGTATGTGAGACAATTCTGGAAGATTATTAGTGAAGCTGTCTTTAGTGGTTGAAAGAATAGTTCTTCCTGAATGATAGCGTGGTGCAGATTGAGTGACATTAGCTGATCACAGCAAACAAGAGGCGAGGTAATGATCTGAGATGTCATCGCTCTGTGGCAGAATTTCTATAGTATCAACATCAACTCCATATGACAGAATTAAATCTAGCGAATGATTATGCCGATGAATTCCTCCTGTCACATTTGTCTGACCCAAGAGAGTTTAGAATATCGATAAATGCTAATCCCAATGTGTCATTTTCATTTTCTATGTGAATGTTGAAGTCACCAACAATTAAAGCTCTATCTACATTAACTACTAGATCTGATAGAAAATTTGCAAATTCACCAAGGAATCCAGAGTACGGTCCGGGTGATCTATATACTGTAGCAAAGGCAAAAGATGACAGAGATTTTTATTTATGTCTGACGGTGTCATATTAAGTTAGTTAACATAACATATTTGAACATATTAGTTCAAAAGACTTAAACTTATATCCTGTCCTCTGAGTAACACCAAAAACTTCATTGTAAATCATAGCAACACCTCCTCCTCAACCCTTTAGATGAGGCTCATGTTTATAACAATAACATGGGGGAGTAGCTTTATTTAAACTCATATATTCATCCAGTTTAAGCCAGCTTTCAGTCAAACAGAGCACATCCAAACTATGATCTGTAATAATTTCATTTACAATTAGTGCTTTTGTAGAAAGAGATCTAATGTTTAGTAGCTCTACCTTTATATGATGTTTATCTTCAATTTTTGTGTTTTTTTTTTTTCAAGTTTGACCTTAATGACATTTTTTCTAAATGATTTAGTGAGTTTTGTGTTTGGTTGTTCGGGGAACAGACACAGTCTCTATGTGTTGTAGTTTATGTGACCTGTGCGACGTCTCAAGGCAGCTAGCAGATAACCAATTTGTCTGCTTCCTGACCTAGGCCCCAGTTAGTCAAATACTATCATTATTAAGACTATGAGCCAAATTACTAGAGAGGAGAGCGGCACCTTCCCTGGAGTGATGAAGTCCGTCTCTCTTTAGCAGGTCAGGTCTACCCCAAAAACTCTTTCAATTGTCTTTAAATCCTATGCTATTCTCCGGACACCATTCACCCATTCAGTGACACTAATCTAATATATACCTCGTCACCACGACGAGCAGGAAGGGGGCCAGAGCATATTACAGTGTCTGACATCATTTTTGCAAGGTCACACACCTTATTATAACATTATTTTTAGTGATCTCTGACTGGCGAAGCCGGACAACGTTAGTGCCGACATGAATAAACATTTTAGAAAATCATTTAGCATTAGCCAGCACTTGTACATTTTGATCTGATGTCAGACGCTCAGCCTCGGAAATGCATTTAACAATGGTGGCTGGAGTCTTTATTTCCACGTTCCTTACAATAGAATCACCAATTATTAAGGCACAGTCTTATCTATACTATGTAACTGCTCCCTCTCTCTTGAGTTTTAGATTTCAATTTGCCAATTAAGCACTGGGCCTAATTTTTAAGAGTCACAAGATCTTAGTGTAGCAGAAATTTGGACAAATACAGTATGTCCATTGTTAGAGACTGCAGGCACTGAATTTCACTGGTAGGATCAGCCCAGCTAACAATTTTTGGTTCCCAGAACATTCCTGGAATGCTAGTATTTGATTTCCAGAATGGACACTAATGCTTTCTTTTGGTTAGCCAGAAAGTTTTTTTGTTAAAACATTAAACTAATGTCAGTCTGTGAATCAATCCACCAGAATGATCATAAACTTTTAAATAATAATACATAAAAATAATCACTGAGAATGTTCTGTATACGTTCTTCTTAAGTTGTCACAAAAACCTCCTTGCAATGTTCTGAGTAGGTCAGTTTTTGGTTATAAGCAAACTAAAAACAGCCATTAGAGAATGTTCTGTGTAAGTTCTCATTAGGTTGTCACACAAAAATCTCCCTGCAATGTTCTGGGAATGTTCGTTATGGTTATAGAATGAAACCGAAAAATAACCATTAGAATACGATCTGTATTAGTTATTTTAAGATTGTCCCACAATAACCTCCCTGCAATTTTCTGGGAAGGTAAGCTTATGGATATAACAATTGAACCTAAAAACAACCATTACAGAATGTTCTTTATAAGATCTATTTAGGTTGTCCCATGAAAACTTCCCTGCAATGTTCTGGGTAGGTTAGTTTGTGGCTAAAAAAATAATACCTAAAAATAATCATTGAGAATGATCTGTATACGTTCTTCTTAAGCTGTCTCTATAACCTCCCTGCAATGTTCTAGGTAGGTCAGTTTTGATTATAAGCAAACTCAAAATAACCATTAGAGAACTTTCTGCTTAAGTTATTTTAAGGTTGCCCCACAATACACTCTGCAACATTCTGGGAATGTTAGTTTGTGGTTACAAAAATGGTTATAAAATAAAACAAAAAATAACCATTAGAGAACGTTCTGTGTAAGTTCTTTTAAGGTTGTCCCACAATAGCCTCCCTGCAATGTTCTGGGAATGTTAGTTTGTGGTTATAAAAATGGTTATAAAATAAAAACTAAAAATAACCAATAGAATACGTTCTGTATTAGTTATTTTAAGGTTGTCCCACAATAACATCCCTGCAACATTCTGGGAAGGTAATTTTATTGATATAAAATTAAAACTTAAAAATAACCTTTACAGTACGTTTTGTATAGGTGTTTTTTTTATTATTATTTATTTATTTTTTTAGGTTGTCACACAAAAACCTCCCTGCAATGTTCTGGGTAGGTCAGTTTTTGTTTATAAGCAAACTTAAAATAACCATAAGAGAACATCCCGTGTAAGCTCTCATTATGCTGTCACACAAAAATCTCCCTGCAATGTTCTGGGAATGTTTACGGTTATGAAAATAAAAACCTAAAAATAACCATTAGAGAATATTCTGTATTAGCTCTTTTTAGGTTGTCCCATAAAAACCTCTCAAAAAAGTTCTGGGAAGGTTAGTTTTTGGTTATAAAAATTGTTATAAAAAAAAATAATAATAAAAAATAACCATTAGAGAACGTTATGCATAGGATTTTTTTTAGGCTGTCACACAAAAACCTCCCTGCAACATTCTGGGAAGGTTAGTTAATGGTTACAATAATAACATATAAAAATAGCCATTAGAGAACGTTCTGTAAACTTTTTTTTATTTTTTATTTATTTTTTAAGGTTGTCACAAAAACCTGCCTGCAATGTTCTGGGTAGGTCAGTTTTTGGTTATAAGCAAACTAAAAATAACCATTAGAGAATGTTCTTTGTAAGCTCTCATTAGGCTGTCACACAAAAATCTCCCTGCAATGTTCTGGAATGTTAGTTTGTGGTTGTAAAAATGGTTATAAAAATAAAAAATAAAAATAACCATTAGACTATGTTCTGCATAAGTTCTTTTTAGGGTGTCACACAAAAACCTCCCTACAACGTTCTGGGTAGGTTATACAGTTATCAAATTTAACCTAAATATAACCAATAGAGAACGTTTTGTACAGTATACTGTAAGTTCTTTTTAGGTTTAGGTTCTTTTTATATTTTTAATTTAATCTTTGTTTGTTTTTGTTTTTTTCTTTTTTTTTTCTTGTTTGTTTTTTGTCAAGTAATTTATTTAATTGATCAAACCCAGAGAATGCTGCCGACATGTTTCAAAAGTAAGCTATAAAAATAATTCTTGGGCTAATGTTAGTGTTCCGATAAAGCACATTGTTGCTTTTCTTCTAGTATTGCATATTGTGTATTTTATTTTATTTTTCATTTAATACATCTTCTGCATGGAAGATTGTGATATTTAAAAGCATACTGAAATAACTTTACAGTGGAGAGGTAGTTAGGCACTAACTTTGCCATGGAGCGAACACGGAGCAGGGTTTCTCTAATCCAGGAGCAAGGAGCGACCGAGGAGCGGGAAATGGACAACCAGAAGTGGAGCTGGAGCGGAGTGATTAAAGAATGCTTTGAGGGCGGAAGGGACATTTCTGCCGCTCCACTCCACTCACATACTCTGGTTTCATGTATGTTTCACTTATCACAATTCTCTCATCGAACACTCTTATTTTATGGTTCTTTCATCTTCCTATAAAAATGGCCATTGATGTCACAGACATCACATTAAATTACTGATGCGATTCACATTCATCGTCTCCTGATTTATAGCCACAGCACAGTGCGAAAACAGTAAGCAAGAGTAATTATTCTTCATGAAAGCTACTGATGGAAACTCTGGCGTCTTTTATCTGAATTTGTATGTAATGCTCCTGTATCTGTGGATTTGATCATAAACCAAAATGAGCTGATACAATACTCAAGGCTTTTAACACAACTTTGATTTTACCCTTGAGGACTTTCTCGTTTGTATAAAATGAGGGCTTGCTTTCGTCAATGCCCGATGTGTCTGTACCGAAGTAAGTTCATTTATAAATGGGCCTGTTAACTGCGCTGAAAAAGAGCGAAGCTTTGTGCAAAATTTTGACTGGATATTTTAAGGAATAGTCGCCTCAAAAAAGACAATTCTGTCGTTATTTACTCTCCCTCAAGTCTTTCCAAATCTGCATGCTGTTATTTTTTCCGTGGAACACAAACGGAGAATTAATGAAGAATCTTCACACAGCTCTTTTCCATACAACGACAGTCCACATGACTTGTGCGCTATATCCAAATCTTCTGAAGTCATACACTACTGCTGTTCTTTTATTACATTGTTTGTCCTTTGTGAAGCTTGACTGTTGTTTTGGGGAAAATTGTAGTGTGAATATTCTTCAAAAATGTTCCTTTTCTGTGCTATGGAAAAATAACAGCATATAGGTTTGGCGCAACATGAGGGTGAGTAAATAATGACAGAATTTTCATTGTTGGCTAAACTATTCCTTTAACTTGTTAAAGAAGGATCTAAACTTCCTTTATCCTTCATAAAATCTGCTGTTCTCATCTTTTTCCAATTAAGCCTCGGTGGTTTTCTTCGGAGTTCTGAAATTTAATGGGGACAGCTTTTTCACAAGATGCTTTAACAGCTTTCTGCTTCATTGACTTCGCCATAAATGCAATAAAAAATTCTCCATTCTTTTTTACAATCAGTCAAGGTAATTATGCAAAAAAAAATCTTCAATTGGAAAGCTTGGATAACATTAATGAAGACAACAGACTTTCAAACACACACTTGTGGGAGACTCGTCCCACCATGTAATTGAGAAGCATAAGCTATTTGAGTTTATATAATGCATATTACAACATATTACGAGAGATGAATACCGTAGATGTAATTTACAGGCTAACTTGTTGCCGGAAGATGAATCGTATGTGGGCTAAAGTCAGTTCTCGAGCACAAGGCCATCCATAAGGTGTCAAATATGTTCTCTTTCTCAAATCGTACTGAAGTATGTTTATACATGTGACAATTTGATGCTATTTATCTGCTGACTCCAGAGATACATGTTGAATGTGTAATGTTATTTTGAACATGTCAAAATCATGAAGACAATTACTTTGAATAATTCTAGGACGCAGCAAAGCCTGAGGTGAAGTGATCATCTGAAAATGCCTCGGGATGGTTCTTAAACAGGTTTCTTTTGGCTTTGCATTAGTATCGCATATGTGCCAAGCAGATGGGAGGAGTGCTGCTTTGGCAGCAGGGATGGAGATATTCGGAATTGCAGGTGTGCGTATTCCAAAAAATGTATAAATACATTTCCATTTTAATTTGCGAAATGTAACGTGTATACAGTTAATTTTAAGGGTTATTTCAGCCTAGAGTGAAAATTTTGACATCATCTACTCACCCTCATGTCGTTCCAAACCATTTTTTTTTTCATCAGAACAAAAAAGGAGAAATGTGGCACGATTAGACGAGTCACTGAAAATCAGTAATGTTGCAATGATGTCAAATTACATGTCACATGTAAAAAGGCACCATATTTGACTTGAGATTTACAGCGGAGGGAGGGACTTCTGATAAATAATGACTTAAATTCTTCTTCTTCTTCTTTTGGCTGCTCCCGTTAGGGGATGCCACAGTAGACCATCTGTGATCCACATATTTGACTTGGCACAGGTTTTACACCGGATGCCCTTCCTGACGCAGCCACTGGGGGACTCTCACTCACACCTACAGGGCAATTTAGATTCTCCAATTCACTTAACCTGCCTGTTTTTGGACTTGTGGAGGAAACCAGAGCACGCGGAGGAAACCCACGCTATCATGGGGAGAACATGGACACTCCTCGCAGAAAGGCCCAGTTGAGCCAGGACTGAAACCTTGGACCTTCTTGCTGTGAGGTGACAGTGCTAACCACTGAATATTATCTTAATTTATAAAAAAATAAAAAATAAAAAAAATAAAATAAAATAAATATATATATATATATATATATATATATATATATATATATATATATATATATATATATATATATATACTGTTGTCTCAAAACTATTTGCATAAGTTTGCCTTATATCTATAGAGCTGTTCAGCTTGTAGCTGAAAAACCCGGAAGTAAATTTGCCATGGGTTCCCTCTGGATTTTCCTATGGGTTTTTATAATGGGTTTTTTGAACTTATGAGTTAAATAAGGTCAGTGGTAAACATGACTTGACGATACGCGGACATTTTGTTCTACAAAATAAATTACAAACTTTCATACCTCAAACGTGAAGCCGCTGTGTATTTTTAAACCTTGTGCGACCTTCGGGACATTTTTGTCTTTTTCATTTTCATTTTTTTGATCATTTTGGCTGTGTTAATGCCAACGGCATACATTTTGCCAAAGGTGTGTATCTGTTGGGGATTTTTTGAATTTTGAACCTCTTCCTATAATACGTCTATAATACATTGTGTACACAAAATAGCTACACTCAGGACCTTCAGGACAAAAATGTCCCCATTGAAACCCATTAAAAATGCAATATTTGATCCCAGTGCCGTTAAAGCATAAAAGCGTGAATTCTGTGATATTATGCTTTCATTCCGAAGCCCTGGCTTCAAATTTTTTTTTTTCATTTGTTTAGCCTATGGAGCAAATACATGCTTTTTTCCTATTTTCTGTTTGCTGTATTATAGAGCACTGCAGGCCAATTGAATAAATGATGCAGCTAAAATTGTGTGTGTGTATGTTGATATGGATGTCAGATTGTGTTTTGTATGTGTGTGTGTGTGTGTGTACATGTTTATACTACATTGTGGGGACCAAATGTCCCCACAAGGATAGTAAAACCTGAGATCACCTACATTGTGGGGCCCAGCCAGCGGTCCCCACGAGGGAAATGGCTTATTAAACATACTAAACGATGTTTTTTTGAAAATGTAAAAATGCAAAAAGGTTTCTGTGAGGGTTAGGTGTAGGAGTAGGGGATATAAATTATCGTTAGATCTGTATAAAATCCATAAAAGGCATGGTAGAAACAAGTTTGTGTGTGTGTGTGTAAAAAACAAAAGTGGCATTATATAAACAAACTGGCATTTAAAGGGTTAAGATCCTGAAAATGAATGAATATTTGGTAGTTATGATCAGGACTGATGTTGGGTAAAAAAATATCTAATTGAAAGTGGAAAATAATATTAATATATAATATTATTATGGCAGTTTTTGACGCAGACATTTTTGTCCTCTAAGGACCTCTGAGTAACTTTTTTTTTTTTTTATTGATGCACAAAGGTTAAAACATTTAATTAAATACAGCTTCAACATTCACATTTGAGGTATGACTGTGTAATTTATGTTGTAGAACAAAAGTCCACATTTCATGGACATACATTAATTCTCCTGTTAAAAATGATTTGAGCTGTAAAGTTCTGTAAATCTGGAAAGTTCTTTAAATTGTCAGTTTTACGGTCGTTTTAAGGTTTACGGTAATGGCAACGAAGTTATTAATTGAATGTAACTTTACACAGAAAAGGTTAGTAAGCGATTTCATCACACTAAATTATGTTAACACATATAATGCTTATATCTTATAGCTATAGCTTATGTGTATTTTTGCATTTATGGATTGGCCCCATCCAATGTAAGTCTTTTTAAATAAAGGAGGGCCGATTTGAAATGATTTTTTGTGGTAATCAACATTATGCCACAAATTCTGTCGATTGAGCTTAACTTGTATTGAACCTGGAATATTCCTTTAAGCTGTGCCTTTAGCCCCACTGTACCCTTCTTTTTGTGTCCCACAAAAGAAAGAAAGTCAAACAGGTTTGGGACAACAAGGTGAGTATATGATGAACTATTCCTTTTGCACACAGCTGTTCAGAGTTAGATTGGTTCATAGTCCAGTGCACATGTACAGAATGACTGATAGCTGGTGGATGGTGCAATAGTTTTTAGGTGGTATACTGCAGTAGAGGTCAGCTGTCTCTTTCTCCAGTCTCTTTCCTCCCTTCCCTATGGTTCTGTTCAGGGTCCTGTCATAGCGAGCTGGGGGGACGCGGCTCCAGGCAGGGCAGCTTGGAAAGGCATTGATTTCCCCAGGGATACTGCTAGAAAAGAGAGAGAGAGAGAGTTAGAACGCTATGCCAACTCTCCGATTCCTCTGCAGGGCAACAGACAGACAGGATGAGGATCTACAGAATGGCACGGGTTCTACTGCCAGCTGGGTTATTTTTAAACTCTCCTGATCAGGCCCTGTCCTCTTTCAAAACCTCCTTGCTCTCTGCAGGTCATTTTTGGGATACATTTTTTGGGCCAAGGTTAAGATGAACATCATGAAACCTGTCAAGAACAATTCAGGTCATATTTTACCCAAAAATCAAAAGAAAGAAATAAGAAATGATATTTTGATTGAGGAAAAAGAAATGAAGCCATTGTTGCACTGTTTACAACAATTACGATTTTTTTAAAATTGTGACATTATTTTAACCCTTAAACGCATACCTCAGGTCTTCAGAGACCAGGGACCTCATTCCACCCCCTGTACCTCATCCATTTTTTGGAGTTGTGCCCAAATCTCTTTAGTATTCCTCAATCTATCTCTTGTAAATAGTGCAAAAAACGAAAACAAATTTTTGTATTATTATAATGGTTTAAGTACCAAAAGTGTATAGGGTCGTTAGAGACCCGGGGTATGTAATAGTGTCAGGGTTTTTTTCTTTTTTTCGCACATCCATAAATTATTTTTTAATGATTTTTCATATCAATTTAAGTTTACTATCACAGGATGTTTTTTTACAAGAGAAATGAGTACTATATTCATACAAATAAACACTATATCACCTTGATTTTCTGTGTAACAATGAGTTATCAACAATGGTGAATTATCAGTATCCCATATGCCTGTACACATACATATTACACTTGTTATTTCTTACTCAAGGTGGCGGTGGCGCTGATGTTTCAGTGATTGATTTGACTTACATTTGACATTGCTAGCTGATATAGAATCAACATCGAAGTAAACTATAGCAAGTACAACACATGAAAAGTATGATATGACTATTGTCATTTGGGTGTATTACTGAAGTTGTTCATCTATTTAGACTCAATAAGTGCCTGAGAATATACTTGTGTGTAACTTATGTGTAGTTTGTGTTATGAGTAGCTCAAAATGTTTTTTACAGCCAGTTGCGTCTCATGAAATTTCAGTGTGAAAATAATGAATCATGTTCTAGATTTGTCCTGATTTGTTGCATTATCTCTGTGATTTATGAAAAATAAAACATCAAAATATATTTTATTTTTATTATTTTATAATTGAAAATATTTGGGAAATTTGACACTATCTGGGCTATTAGTACATCCATTTTAGGTAGATATAAGTGCCAGGTCCTGAGTATGTAAGAGTGCAAGAGTGTTTGGGAAAATTACCATGCATTTAAGGGTTAATGACATTACTCATTACAGTAATGCATTATTTAATTATTTTAGTTTTCATACGTCATGGCTGCACGGCCTTTAATTCATGTTGATCTTATTTTTTTTTTTCTTTTTTTCTCTGTAATAAACAAAAAAAGATGGAAAGTGTCATTTTAAAATTGTGTTTTCAGGCCTGGAAAAATTATAAAATAATAAAATCCTCAAAGTACTGGAAAAGCCAAGTGAAGTACATTCATCTTTAACATAAAATAAAAACAGTCAAAAAGTGTGGGAACTGATTACAGTAACAAGAAACTAATTAGTAATGAGAATAATACAAATAAAAAATAAAAAATAAAAAGTAAAACGTGTTGGGGACATATAATTCTAACATACAATTTGTGGGAAAATTTACTTAGTTGTCATGAAAATAATGTTACAAGGCAAAAATATGAATGATCTTAAAAACAGACTGCATGTAGTACAGATTTTCCCTCTGCCATTTCTCAATGGTAATGGAAACAATCACATCTAATTTTCAGTTATTAGTCAAAAATGGGTCAGTAACAAACCGAAGTAAACGAAAAAGCTACAATATTGGCACAGAAAATGGTGAAAAGATAAATAATGTTGCCTTCAGGGAAACAAGTGCAACGTGGTAAAATGAAGAAGGAATGGAAAATAAGATAATGATTTTTTCTTGCTCACATCCTGCTAATTTATTTCTAAGCTATATTTTGTACCGCCAAAACCTCGTGTCATCCTTTAAATGAAAGAATAATGTGAATGTATCAAAATATTTATTCCTATAAACAAACACCTTCATATTCTTCAAGTTGCATTGATTGATTGATTGATTTTCCCTTACATAAAATGTGCACTTTGAGGCTTTTTACCACGAGGAGTTAACGGCAGACTAAAGAAGATGGGACTAATGGACAAAAAGGTGTTAAAAACAGTTATTTGGGGGAATATGCAACAAAGCATAGCATTTGTTTTAGAAATGCAAATGCATCGTTGTCCTTTTTATTATTATTATTATTTCTTTGTTATAGTTCCATAATTATTCCATATTATTTATTTGTCCTGCCAATATCATCTTCTCTTTCACACACAAAAGCATCGAGACAGAAAGTGAATGGTGACTGAGGCTGTCAATCAGAGGTGCAAAAACCATATATGCAAGGCAAGCAATGCATAGGGGCTCCATCCGCACCCCCCACCGCTCAACAGATACATGGGGTGCAAAATTTAGTTTCTTAGAAATGGGTAGCTGCGCCCCCGCTGTCAATCCCTTACATTCTGCCTAACGTCTCCTTTTGATGAGAAAGGGGTCACGTCTATGTCAAAGAAGCATTTGGCTCCACGAGACGTCATATTGGATCCATGACAGAGAATTGGTCCCTTTTATCTCGCTCGCCTGTCGCATTCATTTGAGAACTTTGCATTGCATTCATCTTAATGAAGGTCTACACAACAGAGTGGATCTCAACAGTGCAGATATGACGTGTCCTTGCCAGGGCGGGCAGCAGTCACTTACTTTATTATGCTAACTTTCCTCCACTGTGGCCCTTATCTAGAGATTGCCACTGATGCTAAATGACCTTCCCTGAGTCCTACATTAGACTGCACTGGCAAGAAAACACACATGGACCCCATCAGCTGGAGAGGAACATGTCGTGGCTCCTCTATTAAAGCACACCAAGAGTCGAGAAAATGAAAGAAAGCTGTACAATTTTAATTTCCCTGGCCAGGCGAAGAATCACTGACATCTTGAGAGCCTTGATATTCAGATCAACAATTTCAACTCTTGTGTTTAATTGCCTAGGATTAGTGCAGAATAATATTCTATTACTATTTTTTTCTTTAAAAAAATAAAAATAATATATGTGAAATTATATATGAAATATTAATATTTGAAAAACTTTTGTCCACCAAATCAAAGTCAGTTGGTGTCACCAACATGTTGGTTGCCATTTTTTAAAGTCATTAAAAATGCTATAAATGGGGGGCCTAGGTAGCTCAGCAAGTAAAGACGCTGACTACCACACCTGGAGTCACAAGTTCGAATCCAGGGTGTGCTGAGTGACTCCAGTCAGGCTTCCTAAGCAACCAGTTGGCCCGGTTGCTAGGGTGGGTAGAGTCACGTTGGAGTAACCTCCTCGTGGTCACTATAATGTGGTTCTCGCTCTAAGTGGGGCGCATGGTGAGTTGTGCGTGGATGCCGCGGAGAATAGCGTGAAGCCTCCACACATGCTACTTCTCCGCGGTAACGCGCTCAACAAGCCACGTGATTGACGGTCTCAGACGCAGAGGCAACTGAGATTCGTCCTCCACCACCCGGATTGAGGCGAGTCACTACGCCACCACGAGGACTTAGAGCACATTGGGAATTCCAAATTGGGGAGAAAAAGGGAGAAAACAAAAATGCTATAAATATTTTTCAAAAATGTATGAAACCAACATGCACACAAAGATTACATTTACAAGATTACAACTTGACGTGCATTTTAAATTAGATTTTTTTTAAATATTTCTCATTGTTATCACCTCGGACAACCTTATTTGTTAATGACTCAGCATATCGGTGTGCATGTAAACATGCTTACTAATGTGTTTCATTCACAAATCAATTTTTAGGCTAATTTTCTTCTAAAACATTGTAACATTCAACATTGTTTAAAATTCTATAACATTTGCTTATATAATAGTTGCTTCCTGGGTAAGTTAGTCAAAATAAGTAATCCACTACAAATTACTATTTACTTCCCTAAAATGTTATCAGATTACTTTACCTAAAAAGTAATCACATTACTAAGTATTTTAAATTACTGTCTAAATCGCTTATCCTAGAAAAGTTTTTTGGTTTTCCGGTCAAATTCATATTATGTCTATTTCCTCATTCATTGTTGCTCACCCTTCAGCTGTCACAGAAACGCTAACAGGCGTACATATGAATTCATATTTTAAATGTATTACACATATTACTTTAGCGTAAGAAAGTCAGTAACTGTAAGTAACAGTAATCTGATTATAAGAATTTAAAATGTAATGAGTTACACTACTAAAAAGTGAATAGATTACAGTTTCTAATTACTTTGTAATCGGATACACCAAACACTGCTTCCTGATTTATTACACCATTCGTGTAAACATAGGCAAAAACTGTTTTGGGCAACAAATAACACAGATAATATTGTTATGGGTTTATTAACAAATAAAAGATTTATAGGAATTTCTCATATTTTATAGGCATATTGCTTTTTGTTTTTTTTACACTAATAACCTACAGTGTCTCCCTAATAGGTGAAAACACATACATTGAGTCCAGATGTCTCTTACAGGAGGACATAGGAAATAAAAAGACTTTCTTGTAAAAGAAAAATCACACTGTTTTTTATAAACAGTAAGGCAATGGTTTTCCCCTCTGCTCTAGTGTACTGAGCGGCTGCCATGCCTTGTTAAAACTGTGTGTGTTTACTCTTACAAATGTTTCCTATAAACTTACACAGAATACAGCTTATTGCAACAGTACTTGCTAGGATAAGAAATTAAAAAGACAGTGAACGATTTCAGGTTTGGGTCGGGTTTGGGCTTCAAATCTGACGGTATCGTTTGGGCCGAGTAGGGTCGGGCGGGGCCACACGGTCTCAGGTACGGGTAAGGTTTCACTTTGAGGCCTGTGCAGACCTTTATAGCGCTAAAGGTAAATGTGAAATTCACATTTGAATTTCTGCAAAAATGTCTAATATGGAACAGCACTTGATGGTAATTCTGCAGAATGGGGTTGATTTCAGGATACATGAACTTTCAGAAGCAACATGTTGAATTTCCTGTGTGATCATGTTAAAGGCGCACTCAGTCATTTTTGTGTTTATGTCATTTTGGAGCTACACTGATACATAGTGTTGTGGATGCAGCATCATTCAAACACAATAGTTTTCATTAAAAGATGCCATTGTAGAATTCACTACACACAGTCAGCCATGATTAATTTAATACATGAGAGAAAGTGTTCAATAACAGGGCGCTTACTGAGATTAAGTGAGTAGCATTCAGCTGGTCATGTGATCCTA
Organism: Myxocyprinus asiaticus; assembly: GCF_019703515.2. Classification (NCBI taxonomy): domain Eukaryota; kingdom Metazoa; phylum Chordata; class Actinopteri; order Cypriniformes; family Catostomidae; genus Myxocyprinus; species Myxocyprinus asiaticus. Next base: position 4,768,909 of record NC_059367.1, on the reverse strand, counting down.
ACATGGCAGCCCCCCTGAAGGAACCCTCTCCATTTAGATTAAAACAGAATTCAGTTACTGATATTACTGGAGTGTTTATCACATGTGAGTGCACATGATTTTATAAATGTCAAAATTACTATTCATTTCTTTAGAAGTATATCTTTTTTAATGAGAAAAAAAATTACTGAGTGCACCTTTACATTTGTTCATTTGCGATGTCCACAATTTGTAAACAAAAAGAGGAAGTTGTCATGGCCAAACTGCAAAACATCTGTTATCTATAAAAAGCCCAGGATGTCCTTTTTAAGATAAACCAGGACTGTAGCATGAACTGTATGATCTTAGTGAAACTCACCAAAAAATGTCCTCTACATAAATGTCCTCTCTATAATAGGTTCCTCTTGTGGCCTACTGAAAAACAATTTGATATGAGGATTGGGAGAGCAAGTAAAAGCAATTGACATTGGGACAGATAAACAGGTATTTGCACTGTGACTTTAGTTTTACATCTATCGCAGCTCAGCACAAAAGCTCTTGCCCCTCGTGTCCTGTTCCGGCCGTCCTGTGCTACTCCAGGAGGGAGCGAGTCACCCTCACGCTCTTCGTTTACAAAACCCACTAATGTCTGTTGGACAAAATGCGACGTGGGACTATTTGAAGAGCTGTGCAGAGTGTAAATGTCAATGCTTTTTCCCCTGCTAATGTGCGCATATGGGGAATTGTGCAGCCATCTGTTATTCGAATGCAGAGTGTAAGCAGTTTGAAATTTGCTTTGACAACAGGTTTGCAGTGGCAGGGTGATTTTTTTAAGATGATAAATGTCGGGGGCCTGGGTAGCTCAGTGGTAAAATACGCTGGCTACCACCCCTGGAGTTCGCTAGTTCGAATCCCAGGGCGTGCTGAGTGACTCCAGCCAGGTCTCGTAAGCAACCAAATTGGCCCGGTTGCTAGGGAGGGTAGAGTCACATGGGGTAACCTCCTCGTGGTCACTATAATGTGGTTTGTTCTCGGTGGGGCGCATGGTGAATTGAGCATGGTTGCCGTGGTGGATGGCGTGAAGCCTCCACACGCGCTATGTCTCCGTGGCAATGCGCTCAACAAGCCACGTGATAAGATGCGCGGGTTGACTGTCTCAGATGCGGAGGCAACTGGGATTCGTCCTCCACCACCTGGACTGAGGCGAATCACTATGCGACCACAAGGACTTAGAGTGCATTGGGAATTGGGCATTCCAAATTGGGAGAAAAAGGGGAAAAATCCCCCCCCCCCCAAAAAAAGATGATAAATGTCAATCAAGGAAGAGACAATTGAGTTTGCATTGAAGTGGAGGAGCATACGTTTAGAACAGTGGGGTACAGATATTTTTAGACTATTTTACAGTAACTTTATATGCCAAAATCCACCAGAACAGTTACTTAATTAACTGCCTTGATGATTCATTTTGTTTTTATACATTTTTGTATGCACAGTATTGGTTCGATTACTTCTGATATGTAATACTGTACTGATTAGAAATGACATGTCTAAAAATGTAACCAGTAACAATCTTTTAGATTACAGTTTTTAGGAAAAAAAAAAAAAATCTAATCTAATTACATTTGGATAAATAACGCAATGTACTTCCTGATTTTTTATACATTTTCCAATGAACTTTTTGATTGTAATGTAATCTGATTACAAGTACTTGATTTTTGTAATCTGATTACGTTATCCAGGGATTAAAAACTGAATGTTTTTAATATAAATAAAATAAATAAATAGAACATTAAAATATGTTTAAAAATATATTGTTTTGTTTATTATGTAGTTAGGATGAATTATTAGAATTATTTGGAGGTTGCAAAAACAGAATTCTATGTTAGCGAATACACAAAACGTGTTACATTAAAATAAATATATATATATATATATATATATATATATATATATATATATATATATATATATATATATATATATAAGTAACTTATTTTTTCATTCATTTCTATTCTAATCCCACCATTTATGGGACGATACATGAAAAACTGAAAACTCCAACCCAGTCTCATGACAAGTCGTAATAATTAGTACAAGATGGGGAAATCATACAAGCAAAATTGAGTTGGCTCATACAAAAATGTACAACTTTTACTCCAGTAGAGAAAATTAAATGTATCTACGACCAATGTTATCAAGCATTTTCCAAAGTTTAACCCCTAACCCAAACCTAAACCTAACCATAAAGGCTAACCTCTTACCCAAACCCTAAACCTAATGATGATTTTAATAGGAAAATAACTTTTGTGTACCATGGAAGAAAGAAAACATATTCCATTGGAACAAGAAAAAGGAAGCATATTAGGTCATTGACATAACTCAGCCATTTGCATTGCAATAATATGGACGTTTCCTTTCTTAAAATAAAGTGTTGGGTAGGAGGCTAGCTACAATTTGATGCCTGTGTTGAATCGATTTGAAATTCTGTTTGTTGATCAGTTGGTCTCTGGGAATAAAAGTTTTACTTTTTCGTACAAGGCAAGTCGTACGATAATTACTAACGATTTCATCATGAATTGGACCTCTCATCATCTCATAGTTTGAGGTCTATGACTTACATCAGATTAAAGTAACATAACATTAAGCTTCGAAATGCCGTCTGATACTTCCGTCGCAATGTTCCTTACCTCAAAATCTTGTTTGAACAAGATTCTTTAGTGTTTCCAACCATGTTGAGCCAGCACACACCCTGTGTCCTTCTCAGTTATCTCCTCTCTGCCAGCAATCCATAGACACTAATGAAATGTATCTCTAATTAATGTAACGCATTAGCCAGTATCTGAGCTTTGATGAAGAACTCGATAAAAGTTTGCTTAAGCAATAATTAGATTCACAGAAATCCCAGATAGAATACTTTCTCGTTAAACGTTTTAGTCCCCATGGGAGAAGCAATAACATATCAGATACGCAATCTACAATCCGAGGCGCAATTTACATAATCACACCTAAAAGGCTTACTTGAACATGATGTTATTGAGTTACTTGCCCAAACAGATTTGCAACTTTCAAAAACAAATGAAAAAGCTAATTTTCATAACGTAATAAGATTGGCCCCTCTCTTCTCAATCAATACTAATGGCAAAGCTCTGAGAAGGAAGGCCGTAAATTCAAAAGTGTATCCATGGCGTGTGAGAATCTACGCGCCTCCCATAATTGCAATATCAGTGTCTAATTATGAACCGTAATTATGCAGTTAAATGACTGCTAGCTCGCGCCACCTGAAAACACAATAATTACAATAGCACTGCTCGGTTTCTCTATCTGTCTGCTGGATATTCAATTACAGCAAAGTAGATATCACTCGTTAAAACTAACACGACAATCACTTCAATCAACCTCTTGTTAGGGAACCAAGAGCAGTAACCGCACATGACATCATCACAGTGGATTCACAGTTTGGAACTTTTAATGAAAACATCAGCATATAACTAGACTTACTTGGGCTAACTTGATGTTTTATCAAGTCCAAGGCTAATACTTGTTAACTTTATCTCCAAAAAGTACAAATATTTCATTATTACAGCACACAATCTCAAATCCACACCATTTTTAGATTATTTCTGAAATGTAATCCGGAACTGATTAGAAATTACATGACTAAAATTGTAACCACTAACAATCTTTTAGATTACTCTTTTTAGGAAATGTAATCTGATTACTTTTGGATTAATAATGCAATGTACTTGTGGATTGTAATGTTATCTACGGGTACTTGATATTGTAATCTGATTATGTAATCCACATTACTTTTGGATATAATCAAATTACAAGTACTTGATTTTTGTAATCTTATTACGTAATCAACATTACATGTTACAAGGATTAAAAATGGAATATTTACCATTTCGGTTCGTTCTAAGCGGAAATTACATTTTTTTGTTCCAGGTCCAGTGTCCTGCAGCCTCCTTTTACAAATCTTAACCAGTTAAAACTAAATTAATAAATGGTTAATAACATTCTTTTTAATTTGACAGTACTCTGTATTAAGGGTGGTTGATAAACCAGTTGTTGGGCTGCCAAATCTCACAAGAGAATTAAGCAGCCTGGTCTGGAAAACAAGCCCAAAATTAGCAAAAATAAGTCTTCCAATTTCCCCACACATTGATTAGCATAGAAATCACAATACACATAATATACATTAGTCTATATAAAAGAATGTCTTTTCAATAAATGTGTCCTTAATATCAAATACACTATATATTTAGTCCCAGATCTTTATTCAAGGACATGTGATAAATGGTTTAAGATGGATAAAATATAGTTTGAAGAAGATTTCAAGTAGACAAAATTGAACTGAGGAAATGCAAAGTATTTGTAATATGTATTGTCCAGACTGGAAAGATAGATTCTGAATAAAGCTATTCAGTCATTTTAAAAAGTGTATTCAATCCATAGCAGTGGACTTAATGAGGATTAAAATGAACTAAACCTCACATATATGATTTTACTGAGACAAATATCTCTCAGTGAAAGCCAAACATTACTATTCTGTTTCATTGGGCGGTAAACAATTGGTCTGCATATGTTCATTTAGATTTGAATCCTTCATTTCAAACACAGGCCTGAATTTTGCAGACTGACATGTTTTCACTGGGGAGAAAAGAGCTATATGAAATGAGGGATCAGAAATAGAATTCATTTTCCATGCAATAAACAATCACCTCTCATATGCAAATGACACAAATGACAGTGCGGGAGGAGTCTGATCGAAAGATATAGCTTCTTGTGAAAATTATCATATTCAGCGATTGGATTTGCATCCATTGATTTGACCACTTGAAAACCTTTGGATGTGTTATCATCAGCTAACTGCCTTTTGCCACTATTGTTACGCAGTCACATGCACACTTTAACTCAACCATTGAAACGGTTTCAAAGAGCAGACTTAAAAGTTTGCAATAGCAAAGATCAATGAAGCGACTCAATTGTCAGGCCAGGGTTGTTTACTTGCGTGTGTGTTCATAACATGTCATACTCTATGATCTATGAGCAAATCTATACTAAAAGCATGGAATTATGTATTTTAGCCCTTAAATTGCAGAGTAAATGGCGTGCAACATTCATACTGTATTGTCCACAGGCTTGTGATATTCTGAAACACTTCTTTAACCAGTATTTCTTGACAAACACTTTGATGAAACCAAAACACGCAGGGCTTTTTGTCCGGTTCCATAAGTTATGCAAAAATACATTCTCTTTGTAAATCACACTAAACAATTATTTGAATATACCTCTACAACTGTATGATGAACATGTTTTCAATTTCAAAGTTATTTTGATAATTTTTCTGTGACATAGATTCAAATATATCTAAGTGGTGTAACTATCTGGAGACAGTAAAATGAATAAATAAAAAGTAGATAGTAATAATATTTTATTATTATTTCTTAAAAAATTTTTGTTTTAAAATATTATTAATGATTAAAAAACATTTGTCCTCGTGAGTTTGAATCCAGTGTGTGCTGAGTGACTACAGCCAGGTCTCCTGAGCAACTAAATTGACTCGGTTTCTAGGGTGAGTAGAGTCACATGGGGTACCTCCTCGTGGTCGCTATAATGTGGTTCTCGTTCTCGGTGGGGCGCGTGGTGAGTTGTGCATGGATGCCGCAGAGAATAGCGTGAAGCCTCCACACACGCTACGTCTCCGCGGTAACGCGCTCAACAAGCCACGTGATAAGATGCGTGGATTGACGGTCTCAGACGCGGAGGCAACTGAGATTCATCCTCCGCCACCCGGATTGAGGTGAGTCACTACACCACCACGAGGACTTAGAGAGCAATGGGAATTGGTCATTCCAAATTGGGGAGAAAAGGGGAGTAAAAAAAACAAACATTTGTCCACCAAATCAAAGTCAGGTGTTGTAACCGACATGCAAAAAAATAAATAAATAAAATAAGGACCTCTTTAGACCCTCATGACCTCATGTAAATTTTAAAATATTATATTTGACATTTTTTAAGTTTATGATATTTTGACCTTTTAATGAAAAGGCACATTTTGTTCAGGTCAAATGGAGTACCCTATAGAATTTATATATATATATATATATATATATATATATATATATATATATATATATATATATATATATATTCCTAACCCTTTACATATTAAACTTTAGCAACTTGTCACACACTGTTTGTGCTAAAAACATGCATTATATTTTACGTTATCCAAGCAATTAAACTTAAAAACAATTACCTGCCAATGATAAAAATAAATAAATAAAAAAATAAAAAAGAAGTGGAAAATATAGTCTTACATTGAAGGAGGGACTCAAGCCATATCTAGAGACCAGTATACCATGGAGGTGGGCTCTTTTGAATTAAACAAGTAAGCAACCACCTAGTACCCACCCAGAACATCCTAGCAACCACCTACCAACACACCCTAACAACCACCCATAACACTCACATGCCTTTGCACAGGCATGCACCACTCACATTTTATTTAGAATGAATTAATGAATTAATCTCACAAATTACAGTAGGTCCTAAAAAGGCATTCCCTATAAGACGTATCATAGTATTATAACTATAATCATGATTTGAATGAGGTCTGATAAAAGTCCATACACTTTCAAACACATTCGGATCTCGACATGACATTGCTATAAATTCAACCAAAGTTGCTTTACCTGTATTGGGAGCACAGAAGCCTAACATTTCCAGCAGGGAATATTACAAGCCATTAAACTCACATGACACCTACTGTTTTGAAAATATGTTAGTCGACAGAGCGCTCAGAACTTCAAAAATCCACTCTGGACTCCACTGGTGAGGCCTGTACATGTTCCTTCGCATCTTAATTAACTTACGTTGATGTACAGTCTGAAAATTCACTTGGCAGGTTTCATCTTGACCTCTTTTTTAGCTTGCAGAGAGCCCTACCTGGGGAACAGTCGCCCAGAATGATTGGCTCAACTTTACAGGAGTTTTTAAACATGCAGGCTCTGGATGGCTGGCTTCGCAAGCGCCTATTTTGCATCACTAATCACCTGCTAAGCATTTATGCTGTGTGTAGGGCATCAGGCAATTAGGTGGAGGCAGGTGTTAATTGGCCTCTGAAAACAGGGAGGTTGGAGACTCCGGCTGCCAAACCCTTGTGGGCATCCAAGTGCACGCTTTGATCTGACGCTTTTTGATTTGCAACATCAAAGCTTGTTATCGGCACAATCGTTAGCATAAAGACCTCAGACCATTAATTTATAAAAAAGTGTATGGCAAAAACTATACAATAGCAAAATGCAGAAATTAAGAATGACTTTGGAAAGTGTAAGTAAACTATAGGATGTGTGCATGCATATTCGAATGTGCTTAATAAATGGCATCTGTGTGGAAATGTAAACGCCTTAAATGGTTTTCCTTTATCTAGGTAAGGTCATAAACGGTTTAAGCATAAACCAATTGGCTCATACATTTTTGCCCATTATCACAATTTCCCAACTTCCCCCTACGTTCTTACCTGCTTATACAATGTACACAATTGTTGTGTCCATTCTTATCTATGTTTTGATTAGAGCTGTCAATCAATAAAAATTGTAATTGAATTAATTACATGGTATGTCGATTTATTAATCAATATATATATATATATATATATATATATATATATATATATAAAACATAAATATTCGCTGAGAAACCCCCTCAAAAAACAATAATTTAGTATGTAATTATTCATTAATTATATATTATATATATATATATATATATATATATATATATATATATATATATATATATATATATATATATATATATATAATTTATAATTATTTAAATATAACTATTTAAAATATATATTTAAAAACAATAATAATACAGAAAATTTAAATGCATTACATTATTTAGGCACACAAGTTAAGCTTTAAAAAAAGACAGTATAGTGGCTTCAGAATGCAATATATTGTTTATTTCCATATTATTGAGCATAAGCCTATCATTGGCCTATAGCTCACACAGCAATCCATTTTGCAACTGAATTCATCAATCAGTCCGAGAGTTATTATAAGGGCTTGTATAAGGACATGTCAATGTACAGAATCCCTGCCTTCGGATATGCGCTCCATCAAGCTGTGTTTGAATGCAAGAATATGTTCTCATCTTGTTTTGTCTGCTCTCAGTAAGAGTGGTTTGTTCTCTGTCTTCATGAGCTGCGCATTGCCTATACAGCGAGTTTCGCTTACATGCTTGAATTGCTTATATGGAAGGAATATTCCTTATTACAGTCCAGGGAGATGATTAATTGCATTCATTTTTTTATCACGTTATTTTTTTAATAAAATTAATTGCACTGAATTACCACGTTAAATCGACAGCCCTAGTTTTGATGTCAAAAGCAGAGAATAGCCTTATGATTTCAAATCTCATGTAAACGTGGTTGTGGTTGCAACCACAGCAAATATTAGTTTTATGTTCCCATTTACAAAAAAAAAAAAAACATTACATTACATTTTCATGAAAAGCAGTAGTGGCAAGCTTTATTTTTGTTTTATTATTATTATTATTATTAATGCTGAGGTAATATAACACATAGTATAATATTATAAATTTAAAATAAAAATGTAAAAAATGAAAATATAAAAACATTCCTTAGATTTATGTGGCTAAATAAGGTGGAAACATGTCATCACAGTCTTAGGTACTCCAGAGTTGGAATTTGAATGGAATTCGCCAAGCCCTACTGGATGTTGAATTGAAATTTAAATTGAAGAGGAAGAGAAGGTCATATAAGAATTTTTCTGGACTTTTTACAGACTGCGCATTGCCATGCCGGTAAAGATTGCAAAGTCTTTTACTTTCAGGTAAAAATAATCAAATACTAATCCCATGTGAATTCAGATAAGGGTAAAAATGTGCCAATCTCCATTGAGAAAGGAGTTTTCCTGGTATTTCTGCACTGTTCTAAGTATGAAGATGCTCCTGGATGCTTTTTTTTTTTTTTTACCTGAAGTTCAACGTATGGTAGAATCGTGTGGAAACGCAACCACTTATCAGAGAATTAAAGGGATAGTTCACCCAAACATGAAATTTTTCTTGTCATTTACTCACCCTCATGCCATTCCAGATGTGTATGACTTTATTTCTTCTGCTGAACACAAACAAAGATTTTTAGAAGAATATTTCAGCTCTGTAGGTCCGTACAATGCAAGTGAATGGTGGCCAGAACTTTGAAGGTCAAAAAAGCACATAAAGGCAGCATAACTCCAACTCCAGTTGTTAAATCCATGTCTTCAGAGGCAATATGATAGGTGTGGGTGAGAAACAGATCAATAGTTAAGTAATTTTTTTACTATATATCTTTACTTTCACATTCTTCTTCTTTTGTTTTTGGCAATTCGCATTCTTCGTGCATATCGCCATCTACTGGGCAGGAAGGAGAATTTATAATAACAAAGAAATTTGCATTTAAAGTAACAGTTAATTAATTAAACAATAAAATATTGATGATTGCAAACACTGAATATAAATATTATCTAATGCTTTTGGAAATACCCCATGTGTTGTGTATGATAACATGTTTATGGGTAATTTATACTGAAAAATTAAATGCATTATTAAAAGCTACACTTACAACAGTTTTATCAATTTCATTCCATAATTCTGTCTACTACCTATAATTTTAAGGCCATTCTGAATAATGCAAAACCCTAATGGAGGGGGAATTTTATAAGAACATACTAGAAAATGAACAGCCAATTGTAGCTCGACTGATTATGCAAACAGCTTGTCATTTTTTCTAAGGCATGTAAATGGGAAAACTTGGAAATCTTTTATGCTTCTGCATGTGCCATATTGTTTAAGACTTCAAATATATGAATGAATAATTGTTTACATGTGCCTGCGGGATGCCAACAAATAGATCCAGCTTAGTTTGATTAATTATGAAAGCATACACAATACATAGTGTTAATATGTTCCTCTTTAGAAAAACAAAAAATAGGAGGAACATTTTGTGCCAAGATTTGTGCCAACGTAAACACTCTATGGAGCTTTTTACTGTGGTCTATTTTAAGAATTCTCTATATAAAAAGCCAACTCAAATCACAAAATCCTAAAATAATGTGTACTTGACTTGAAGGATCCTAATGGAATCAAATAAGACTGTACTGGATAAAGTGACATTCCTTTATGATTATTTTTCATAATATTTGATTGCTATTGGATAGTATGTAATCTTCATCAGAACTCTGTTTGTATTGTATTGGAATAATGTCTTGCTACCGGACTGCTTAAGGAAATCACAAAGGAGCTACAGGATTTGTAAAGGGATAGTTTACTTAAAAGTATAAATTATGTTACTATTTAAATACCCTTGTGTCATTACAAACCCTTAAGACGTTCATGCATAAAAGGTGAAATGTTTAAGAATGTACTGTTTGTTCCAAAGAATATAAACTGCAACTTTCAAACTTCAAAGAAAATGCAAAAGAACTATTTTAAAATTAGTAAAACTTATTAATTTGTTGGAATCCTTGGAAATTGCCATTAGGATTTACTTTAAATTCTAAAAGGATTTTATGACTTGGGAGTGCAGAGAATTGTTCTTCTGTACCATGTGCTGAGGAACTGTAAAGAAATCAATCAAAGTGAATCGAGAGGCGCTGTTTGTTGCAACAGGGACTAAAAGTTGACAATCTCTATAAAATAAGATCAAATGATCTTAAGTGTTGTGTTTTTGTGATCTGTCATAAGGAAAGCCATAACAATTTTTTCTGCAGCATATCAAAGCAAAATAGCAGGCCATTTCATCTTGCTTTTTAAAGTTATGCCAATGTGACAGTATCATATACTCTCTTTTATCACATTCCAGGGTTTGTTGTATTATTGATGCCAAGCGTTCTTTGGGTTGCAGAAGGAAGACCATTTTAAATCACTTAAAACCAGTTTGTGTACTACTGTCTCACTGAGTTTCAGACACGATCTATGATGAACTGCAGCAAGGCGTCGAGACAAAGGCAACATTGTTATTCCACTGAAGAGAATGCACAGCTTCAGCTCTCATCATTTTGGGGCCTCCGGAGGGCAAACGCAGTGCAAAACAACAGCAAAGAGCACGGCGATGTGAATTAAAGTGTGACTAAACAATTGCTGCATTTTCCAAGGTCACAACACACGTAAACAACAAGAAAACAGGCCAACTTGCATTTGTTACTTAATTAGACATGTAAAATGAATACTGGCATGTTTGTTGTGAATTTGCTGCTTTCAGTCTTATATTTTTATTGCCAGTCTAACAGTTTTACAAAGGCAGTTTTAACTTTTGTTGTAAAGAAATCATATTAAAATATGTAGATGTATGTAGACTATCCCTTACAAAAAAATAACTGCGTTTTTTTTTAACTGTAGTACAAGTGTTGTAAATTGGATGCAGTATTACTTCAGTACTGGAAACTGCAGGAATACTGCATCCAAATTACCACACTTGTACTGCAGTACTGAAAACTGCAGGAATACTGCGTCCAAATTACCACACTTGTACTGCAGTGCTGGCTTTGGGTTACTGACCAGAAGGTCAGGGGTTCAATCCCCAGCACTGCCGAGATGCCACTGTTGGGCCCTTGAGCAAGGCCCTTGACCCTATCCCCTCCAGGGGTGCCGTATCACGGCTGATCCTGTGCTCTGTACCCAGCTTAGCTGGGATATGTGGAAAAAAACAAATTCACTGTAAATGTGCAAATATGTGACAAAAATAAAGGCTTCTTCAAATTACTATGCTGAACAATGCAGAAATACTGTGTCCAAATTACCACGCTTGTACTGCAGTACTACTGTTGTTCTCTAGAACTGCACTCTGCACTTAGTACATTTGCTCTACTTCTGTAAATTCTTTTTTTTTTTTTTTTTTATCCCATTTTCTCCCAATTTAGAATACCCAATTCCCACTACTTAGTAGGTCCTCATGGTGGCACGGTTACTCACCTCAATCCGGGTGGTGGAGGACAAGACTCAGTTGCCTCCGCTTCTGAGACCGTCAGTCCATGCATCTTATCACGTGGCTTGTTGTGCATGACACCACGGAGACTCTGCATGTGGAGGCTCATGCTACTCTCCGTGATCCACGCACAACTTACCACGTGCCCCATTGAGAGCAAGAACCACTAATCGCGACTACGAGGAGGTTACCCCATGTGACTCTACCCTCCCTAGCAACCGGGCCAATTTGGTTGCTTAGGAGACCTGGCTGGAGTCACTCAGCACACCCTGGATTCAAACTCGCGATTACAGGGGTGATAGTCAGCGTCAATACTCGCTGAGCTACCCAGGCCCCCACTTCTGTAAATTCTTAAAAACTTGACCAATGACAGCAAACATAATGTGGGTTATTAGCAATCAGCAATTTACTGACATTCAAATGTTTAAAAAGGTTTAAAAGCTTTTAAAGATGTGCCTGGCCATTAAGACACCTGAGCATCAGCAACGCAATATTTCAAATTAAACATTAACTAGCAAATATAAAAGTATAAAATAAACATGACAATTTTTTGGGGAAAAAGTTAAAAACATGAAAAAGTTAAAGGCATCATTTTTCACAAATTATCAGAGCAAGTGTCATGAACATGTGATAAAGTACATGCAGTGCACAGTGCAGTACATTACCTCTATACTACAGTACTGTACTGTAAAGAACATCCAGCATTGGCAATGTTGTTTAAAATATATAATTGCATGATTTTTTATAATCAGATTTTGAAAATTCTGAAATATGACATATATACAATATATATATCTGGCAGCCAAAAGTTTGGAATAATGTACAGATTTTGCTGTTTCGGAAGGAAATTAGTTCTTTAATTCACCAAAATGGCATTCAACTGATCACAAAGTATAGTCAGGACATTACTGATGTAAAAAACAGCACCATCACTATTTGAAAAAAGTAATTTCTGATCAAATCTAGACAGGCCCCATTTCTAGCAGCCATCACTCCAACACCTTATCCTTGAGTAATCATGCTAAATTGATCATTTGGTACTAGAAAATCACTAGCCATTATATCAAACACAGTTGAAAGCTATTTGGTTCGTTAAATGAAGCTTAACATTGTCTTTGTGTTTGTTTTTGAGTTGCCACAGTATGCAATAGACTGGCATGTCTTAAGGTCAATATTTGGTCAAAAATGGCAAAAAAAGAAACAGCTTTCTCTAGAAACTCGTCAGTCAATCATTGTTTTGAGGAATGAAGTCTTCATACAAAGGTGTACACTACAGTCTTCAGAGACAAAGGACAACTGGCTCTAACAAGGACAGAAAGAGATGTGGAAGGCCAGATGTCCAACTAAACAAGAGGATAAGTACATCAGAGTCTCTAGTTTGATAAATAGATGCCTCACATGTCCTCAGCTGACAGCTTCATTGAATTCTACCCACTCAACACCAGTTTCATGTATAACAGTAAAGAGAAGACTCAGGGGTGCAGGCCTTATGGGAAGAATTGCAAAGAAAAAGCCACTTTTGAAACAGAAAAACAAAAAGAAAAGGTTAGAGTGGGCAAAGAAACACAGACATTGGACAACAGATAATTGGAAAAGAGTGTTCTGGATCTTAACCCCATTGAGCATTTGTGGGATCAGCTGGACTGTAAGGTGCGTGAGAAGTGCCCGACAAGACAGCCACATCTATGGCAAGTGCTACAGGAAGTGTGGGGTGAAATGTCACCTGAGTATCTGGACAAACTGACAGCTAGAATAACAAGGATCTGCAAAGCTGTCATTGCTGCATGTGAAGGATTTTTTGATGAGAACTCTATGAAGTAGTTCAAGTTCTGAACATTTTTTTCAAATTGTAGAAGTAATTATCACATTATTAATGTCCTGACTATACATTGTGATCAGCTGAATGCCACTTTGGTGAATAAAAGTACCAATTTCTTTCCATAAGAGCAAAATGTGTTCATTATTCTAAACATTTGGCTGCCAGTGTGTATATATATATATATATATATATATATACATACATCTTATTTGTCAAGATGTATATTCATGTGCATGAGTAGAAATGTTGGAAACTATTCACATTAATAAAGTTACATTCCCGCTCCACCACAGAGTGGGAGCTCTTACGTAGAAGAAAAGTAGAAAAACGAGGTTGTGCTAATCTAACTTTTCACAATATGTTCCACATTTTCTCTACTGTATGTGGTATATGTGGGGCTTTTCTCTCTCTCCCTAGAGAGAGTGTGTGTGTTTGATTGCGTGCTGGAGAGAGAGAGAGAGAAAGAGCGAGCGCACAACTGATGATGTGCTCTCATCTCAGTGCAAGAGAAACGAAAGCTTGAGCAAAGTGCTCTGTGTTCACTCTATTTACGCTTTAGCATTATTCCAAATATATTTGCATAGCCTATTTTTGAAAATGTATTTTCACAAAACACACAGAATGCAGTTTGTGGACTAAGGAATATTCCTCTTGCTATTACCATATGGAACAACACAACTGAATTAATGTGATCCTTGGCTAGAAGGCATCAACCCAATGCATTGACTAGTGGGAGAACTAACCAACAAGTCAACTAAACTGTACACCGGCTAATACAAATATTATAAATATTACATGAGACTGACCACGTGAGAAGCAAATTTGCGGGTTCATGGGATGACCAAACTCACTTTTCCACCGTGAATTAAGCGTTATCCGAACGTATGAGTTTTATCACAGAGGAGCCATGCAAATTTTGTTTCACAGACATCACTATGAGAAACAATGACCATCCAAACAGCTTTGTTATGCTTTTAGCGCTAATACTGCCCTCGTAATTATACCTCATCTGAATATTCCCGTAAGACAGAAGCACAACGAGGCGCTGAGGAAACGCTGGCTGCTTCACTCCACTGAGTCACGTGAATGAGTCTCCATTTGTTTAGTACAAAATTAATTACCATTAAGAGGTTCTTTCTCCATAACTTTGATGCTGTGTGTTTGTTTGTGTTGTGTGTGTCTCTGTGAAAGGTCCCTCTGATTACATCGCAAAGGTTCCGCCCTATTGCAACTAGTGTTTATATCTCACACAGAATAGAATAGAATGCCAGAATCTAATGTCAAATTGGTAATTATGTTAATCACATTAAAAAAAAAGAAACAATGTGTCAAACATTGTAATTGAATTGCATGCGTTAATTTCGACAGCCCTAGTTTAGACGCTTTAGAACTGCAGTTTTGTTCAATGTTAAAACTGCATTTGCAATGGAAGCTCCATTTATACTGCAGTACAGCTGTTTAACTGCACTGCAGGTGTACTACACAAACTACAGCTGTACTACATTGATTTGACATTGTACTTCACTGAAGTGCAGTGTGGAATGCAGGTATACTTCAATGAACTGTAGTAGTAGCCTACTACACTGCCCTGCAATTGTACTGTAGTGCACTAGATCAGTACTGCAGTTAAAAGGCATTCCACTTCTGTCACTCACTTGACATTGTGTCGATGAAGTGACACTAGGGGTCGCTCCTGGGAGCCCCAGACATCTCTGATCTTTGAGAAAAGGCCAGTGAGAATTGGCGAGTGGAATTTGTATGCCACTCCCCCGGACATACGGGTATAAAAGGAGCTGGAATGCAACCACTCATTCAGATTTCTTCTTCGGAGCCGAGTGGTTGTGTTCATTCAAGCTGAACTACTACTGGTCCATTCATCTCTCTTGCTCTCATGAGCTGTTGGTCTTACGGCGCATTACAGCGGTTCTCCCCCTCTTGCACCAGCGTTGTGCAGAGTACATCCCTGGGCACTTCAACAGAACAAAAAAAAAAAAAAAAGAGTATATTTTCTCTCTAAAAGTGAATATTTCCAACTAAAAGAGTGGCACTCACAAAAGCACCTTTTTCAAGATGACTTTTCGTTTGTGTATCCTTCTTGGTTGCGGTCGCTATCTCTCCGTTTCTGACGGCCACGATCGCTGTATCTCGTGTTTGGGTGCTTCCCACGTGGAGACATCGTTTGTTGATGGTTCATGTCCTCATTGCGAGAAAATGTCCATGGCTACGTTGCGGTTGTGGCTTTCTTTCGTCAGAAAGAATGCCACCCCAGCGGCTCCCCGTCTCGGTCCTTCTACCTACGGGTATGAGGCTGAGTCGGTTAGCACTGGGGGCAATTTGGGGACTTCAATGGGAGCTTCTCCGCCGGGTAACCCCCCCATGGACCTCCCCTTCCCCTGCACGCTCGTATGCTCCGGCCGGGTTCTGGGATGAGACCACGGGCCGTCTCAGGGTGGGTTCGCGGCCTCATTCGGAACTCGCGAAGAGGATGAGATATCCATCGCAGCATCAGAGAGCAGGCTCGCCGTGTCTGACGTGGAAGACTCGGCTGGACTCCCACCCTCAGGTACGGTGGTCCAGTCGCAGGTGGACGCAGAGCTGGCGGCCATGCTTGCCCGGGCTCCCCCCCCGAACCCTTGCGGCTCGATGATTGGTTCCTGGGGCCGGAGCGCCACTCATAGCCATAGCTCCGCTCCCGTTCCTTTCTTCCCGGAAGTGCATGAGGAGCTTACACAGTCGTGGCAGGCACCTTTTACTGCCTGCACCCGATTCACGAACTCCTCCACTCTCACTACCCTCGACGGTGGGGCGGCGAGGGGGTATTCGGCGATTCCTTGGGTGGATCAGACGGTCACGGTGCACTTGTGCCCGCAGAGCGGCACCACCTGGCGGAGTTGTCCGAGGCTCCCGAACAGGGCCTGTAGGCTCACGTTGTCACTGATGGCTAAAGCCTATGGTGCTGCTGGATGTGCCGCCTCCGCTCTGCCTGCCATGGCTCTCCTGCAGGTGCACCAAGCCAAGGCATTTAAAGGGTAGTTCTGACCCGGGAGTAATGCAGGAGCTGTGCTCAGTGACCGACCTCGCCCTCCGGGCGACGAAGGTCACAGCATGGTCTCTCGGGCAGGCGATGTCCACCTTGGTGGTCCAGGAATGCCACATTTGGCTCAACCTGGTCGAGTCGAGAGAGGCTGACAAGGTTCGATTCCTTGACGCCCCCATCTCCCAGGCTGGCCTATTCGGCGATGCTGTCGGAGAATTTGCCCGGCATTTTTTGATGGTAAGGAAGCAGACGGAGGCCATACAACATATCCTGCCCCGGCGCAGCTGGAGGCCCCGCACCCCGTCTACTAGTTGCCAAGGGTGTCCCCCTGCGGAGGTAACGCCGGCTCCGCCGCAGCCCGCTCCAGTGGGCCGGCCCCATGTGGAGCCGCCCGCAGGAAACAGACACCACCCGTCTCATGGCCGGCTGCCAAGAACCCAAGGAAGGCTTCGAAGCGCCCCTGAGACGGGCAGCCCAGGAAGTCAGGAACTCACCCTTCAGGAGCTGGTAAAGAGACCACTCCTTCCCCCGACGGAGGGTCGGTGGAGAATCCTTATTTTCCTTTTCTTTTTTTTCGCCGCAAGCCCAATGTGCTGCGGTACCCACTTTGTCAAGAAAAGAGCAATTCCCTCACTTCCTGGGCCTCACAGTCAGTGTTCACGGCTGTCGTTATCACGACCGCCGGACACCATTTCTCTCTGGCAGGTTCGGTGGCCCAGAGGCAGGACTTCTGCCCCCGTGCACCCAGCTGTGGCACAAGTCTGCTCCCAATGTGATGGTCTCCACGGGCACGTCCCAGGCCATTCCGGGGGTAGTTACAAGGAGCCAGTTAAGTGCTTTGATGTCCTTAGACTCGGCACATCCACAAGTGGCACCTCAGGCTCTGCCCCATAGCGAGGCCCTGCCTGCCGGTACGTCCGACATGATTGTTCCCTTTGTCCCCCTCGCATTGTGCTTGGGGGCATGGCTCACGCTCCCAACCCGTCACGTTGGTTGAACAGGACTGTCCGACTCGGCTATGCGATTCAGTTCGCCAGGCATCCGACCAAGTTCAATGGCATCCGCTTCATTGCGGTGAAAGTCGAGAATGCTGCTGCCTTGCATGTGGAGATCGCCTCCCTCCTACGGAGAAGCCTGTTCCTCCAGCCGAGATGAAGAAGGGGTTTTACAGCCCCTACTTCATCATACCCAAAAAAGGCGGCGGGTTGCGGCCAATCTTGGACCTGCCAGTTCTGAACTGGGCTTTGCACAGACTCCCGTTCAAGATGCTGACACAGAAACGCATTCTAGCGAGCGTCTGGCATCAAGATTGGTTCATGGTGGTAGACCTGAAGGAAGTGTACATCCATGTCTCGGTTTTACCTCGACACAGACCCTTACTGCGGTTTGCTTTCGAGGGCCGGGCATACGAGTACAAGGTCCTCCCCTTCGGTCTGTCCCTGTCACCTCACATCTTCACGAAGGTCGCAGAGGCAGCCCTTGCCCCGCTAAGGGAAGTGGGCATCCGCATTCTTAACTATCTTGACGACTGGCTGATCCTAGCTCACTTGCGGGACTTGTTGTGTGCACACAGGGACCTGGTGCTCATGCACCTCAGCCGGCTGGGGCTTTGGGTCAACTGGGAAAAGAGCAAGCTCTGAGCAAGCTCAGAGCATCTCTTTTCTCAGTATGGAGTTAGACTCGGTCTCAATGACAGCGCGCCTCACAAACAAGTGCGCGCAGTCGGTGCTGAACTGTCTGAGTACGTTCAGACAGAAGAAGTCGATCCAAATGAAATCTTTTCAGATGCTCCTGGGGCATCTGGCATCCTCAGCGGCGGTCACACCGCTCGGGTCGATGCATATGAGACCGCTTCAGCACTGGCTCCAGACTCGAGTCGCGAGATGGGCATGGTGCCACGCCGCACACCGCATGCTCGTCATGCAGGTCTATCACCATCTGTTCAGCCCTTGGTCCGAACTAGCGTTCCTATGGGCAGGAGTTCCCCTAGGGCAGGTCTCCAGGCACATCGTGGTTATGACGGACACCTCCAAGCATGGCTGGGGTGCCATGTGCAATGGGCACGCAGTCGCTGGCCCTTGGACTGGTCCACGACTGTGTTGGCACATCAACTGAGGCTTTTGCTGTTGCTCCGGGGCAAGCATGTGTTGGTCCGGATGGACAACACGGTGACGGTTGCGTACATCAACCGCCAAGGTGGTCTACGCTCTTGTCGAATGTCGCAACTCGCCCGCCGTCTCCTCCTCTGGAGTCAGTAGTGGCTCATGTCGCTGCGAGCCACTCATATCCCGGGCGACCTCAACAGCACTGCGGACATGCTGTTGTGGCAGGTCATGCTCAGGGGAGAGTGGAGACTCCACCCTCAGGTGGTCCAGCTGATCTGGAGTCGATTTGGTCAAGCGCAGGTGGACCTGTTCGCTTCCTGAGAATCCTCCTACTGCCCGCACTGGTATTCTCTGACCGAGGTTCCCCTCGGCACAGACGCGTTGGCACACAGCTGGCCCCTGGGGCTGTGCAAGTATGCGTTTCCCCCATTGAGCCTACTTGCACAGATGTTGTGCAAGGTCAGGGAGGACGAGGAGCAGGTCTTCCTAGTGGCACCTTATTGGCCCACCCGGACTTGGTTCTCGGACCTCACGCTCCTCGTGACAGCCCCTGCCCCTGGCGAATTCCCCTAAGGAAGGACCTTCTTCTCAGGGACGGGGCACCATCTGGAACCCACGACTAGACCTCTGGAATCTCCATGTCTTAGCCCTGTGGCTGGTGAGTTTTCGGAGAAACTTTCTGCCGGCCCAGTACGTGTGCTAATTAGGCCCTGTACTGGGGTAGGTGCTCCACATGTGCTGGTTATCCCATTGGTAACCCCATGTGATGTATTTTTCACAAAGTGGTTTCCCCGTTGGTAAACCGCGTCTTCCTTGGGCAGACGCCCCTGTCACCGTGTCTGTAGAAACTCCTCCCCCCTCGGGTAGGACCTACCTCGGGACCCTTCCACATGACATGCTTCCGACTGGACTCGGTAAGACCATGTGACGTATTTCAACTTGAAAGCCCGCCCCTCTCTGGGTGGGGTCTCCGCAGTGTGCTCCTCTTTGGAAGGACAACCCCCGACATGGACCTTATATGGCCCCCAGCTGAACGATTTTGTTCCGTTTGGGGAGAAAAAAGAGAAACGTCTGCGGCTGGGCAGACCGGTCCTCATTTTTTTGTGCAGTCGACTTGTCCCTGAGGTGCAGGGGACCATTTGACACCCACAAGAGCGTTGGGGGAGGTTACATGACGGCCGGGTGCGCTGGCTATGAGGCACACAGAGGTCTGCCCGTCTCGCCCCGCTGGTCCACGTAACACAGTTCAGTAGTCGTGGCAATTTGTATAGGGACCCCTAGTGTCACTTCATCGACACAACATCGAGTGAGTGACAGAAGGGGAATGTCTCGGTAACTGTCGTAACCTCCGTTCCCTGATGGAGGGAATGAGACGTTGTGTCCCTGCCACAACACCAAACAACCCACTGAATGGGCCGGGACCATGCAAATTCCACTCGCCAATTCTCATTGGCCTTTTCTCAAAGATCAGAGATGTCTGGGGCTCCCAGGAGCGACCTCTAGTGTCACTTCATCGACACAACGTCTCGTTCCCTCCATCAGGGAACAGAGGTTACGACAGTAACCGAGACATTGTAAGTGCAGTACAGTTTGTCATTGTGCAGTACAACATCATTGTGCTACACAAATTGCACTTTTTAACTGTTTAACTGCAGTTTATTTTTGTAAGGGATAGTATTTGTAAATAGTTATCATTAAGTACCATGGTATGTATCAAAGTAGCACGGTATTAGCATCTGATACCATTGCTGTAACTCAATAGTAGTTTTCTTGTTTGTTTGTTTGTTTGTTTTATAAAAGTCATATCTGTGGCACCAAAATATTTTGCTCAAAAATAAAAATATTGCATTCAGCTACAATGATTTTGGCCTCTAATTTATGCTTAACAAAAATATATTTTTCCCCCCCCAAGAGTCAATGCTGGTAGAGCTGTTTGTAAATTTTAATCTAATTGCATAAATGCAGAGAGAAATCACAGATTAAAAGATGGAACCTGTGTGTCAACATCAGCCGTGACTGCAACCGCCACGGGTAATCCAGCTGTGCTTGGAATACTAACATTTGTGGGTTAAATCACGTTTTCTCCTTGACTGTTTCCTCTCTGAAATAAATGGGATTATTGGAACTAAAACAATGTGGATTTGCACTGTTCCTCTGGGATGAAACCTTATTACAGATTTCATTGATGTTTAAATGCCTTTGCTCTTTTGAGCTATTTTGAAAAGATCTGATTTACATCAGTATTTCTGCTTGTAATATCTCAAAGGACAACAAGGAGCAGCGTTGGGGTTAATGCTTTGCAAGAAACGAGCAAACAGCCATTTGAGAACCACTCAAAGCCTTTTTTGTTTGTCCAGCCAAATGTGTACTATAAAATAGACTTTGTCCGCTTTCTCTGAATCTGAGCATAATTTAGTTAAACCCAATCTGTCACAGGTCTAAAGGCATTTTAAAAACTGGCTTATTTGGAGCATTTGGTGCATTTTCTCCCATAATTCGGTTCGAGGCAATCGCACTCAGATCCACACAAAAGCAATCGGTTCGATTTTAAAAGACAACTGGAAAGATTCACTTGTGGTGAGATTGCAATCTGACCCAACAGATCAACAAAACAACTAATATCCCAATGATAACCATAAGAATACCTGATGGATCTTTGGAGAAGAAAAATGTAGGTCATCACGTCACTGTAATTCATCATCAAAACTAGAATTCCGTTGAATACTGGAAACCTTTTGGCAACTATATTAGACTATACAATTGTTTGTTTAATAAAGGTGTTATTTAATAATTCCAGAGGAAATTTTAGAACAATTGTTTCTCTCTGGCAGAACAGATATAAAAAAGAAGAAACAAAACCATTTAGGAGGCATGAAATAAAACTAGCGCATCTATTTTCATTTGAACCATCTTTATGTGTCTTCACTCTCTCTGCTGTGTGTGTGAGAGAGAGAAATGGAGCTCTGTGACCAGAAGAACAAGCACATATCAATGCAGAACTAACTAATGGTATATTGTTTTAACTGGTGTACTGACATCCTAGAACAGCACACAAACATTCTGACCAATGAGGGGACAGTTTGCTTACATGTGACTTTTATTAACACAATTTTGGTCTGTTTTGATTTATTGCCTTGTGAAAGCAATCTGAACCAAAGGGAAAATTCAAAATCGTAACAATTTTTCAAAGCTCGAAGATGCAATATAAACACACATCAAGAAAATGCAAACCACTTATCATTGGATAAGGCTTGTGGCTACTTTAAGTAAGATTTACTCTGCACTAGCTAGACTAGCCATAGTAAATACTTAAAAAAACCATAATTCTAATATTTAATTACCTAATTTCTGCAAAAGTAATCAGCTAAATAAATACTGTGTTAGATCTGTTTAGATTTAAAATAATATTTCAGGTTCAATACAAGTTAAGCACAATCGACAGCATTTGTGGCATAATGTTGATTACCACAAAAAGAATTTAGACTTTGTCCCTCCTTTTCTTTAAAAAAAGAACTTACAATGAAAGTGAATGGGGCCAATCTGTAAACGTTAAAATACTCACTATTTAAAAAGTATTGACACAAGATGTAAACAGTTTGCCTGTAAATATAATTTTAATGTGATAAAATCGCTAACTAACATTTTCTGTGTAAAGTTATAGCCAATTTTACAACTTCGTTGCCATGACAATGTAATGTCAACAAACCCTAAAACCCTAAAACAACTGTAAAAATAACTATTTAAACAACTTTACAGCTCAAATAATGCATTATTTTTAACGTCATGGTTACTGGTGTAACCTCCGTTCCCTGATGGAGGGAACAAGATGTTGGTGTCGATGTAGTGACACTAGGGGTCACTCTTGGGAGCCCGAGACACCTCTGGTCTTTGATAAAAGGCCAATGAAAATTGGCGAGTGGTATTTGCATGCCACTCCCCCGAACATACGGGTATAAAAGGAGCTGGTATGCAACCACTCATTCAGGTTTTACGCTGAGGAGCCGATATAAGGTCCGGCCATTTCAGCGGGTAGTTCAGCGTTGTGGCAGGAGGGACCAACGTCTCGTTCCCTCCATCAGGGAATGGAGGTTACACCAGTAACCATGACTTTCCCTATCTGTCACTCACTCGACGTTGGTGTCGATGTAGTGACACTAGGGGTCCCTATACAAAATGCCACAAGGCTGAACTGTGTTACGTGAACTGGCGGTGTGTGGTGGGCAGACTTGCTGTGTGCCTCATAGCCAGTGCACCAGGTCGACACGTAACCTCCCCCAACATAGTTATGAGTGTCGAACGGCCCTTTTTGGGGACAAGTCGACTACCCAGAGATAGAGACAGGCTTAACCCAGTCGTGGCCTCTTTCCCCTTCTCTTTTTCCACTCCCTAAAAAAGAAGGGGGATTATCCGACTGGGCCGCCAGGTCTAGTCGGGGGGTGTCCCTCCCAAGGGGAGGACACCGCGGAGACCACACCTCGCCCCAAGAGAGGGGGGGATATTTAAGTGGAAGAATACATCACATGGTCTTTCCAACCATGTGGAGAGCCTTCAAGGTAGATCCTGCCCAATGGGGGAGGAGTTACTACAACATGGAGACTGAGGGGCTCTGCCCAAGGAAGACGCAGTTTGCCAGTAGGGAAACGAACTAGCGGAAGATATAAATTGCATGGGGTTAGCCTTACAGGGAACCGCCACATGTGGAGCACCTACCCCAGAACCGGGCATTTAGTTAGTGCGTGTACTGGGCCGGCAGCGAGTCTCTCCGAAAACTCGACTGCCACAGGGCTCGGAGGAAGTCAACCAGGGAACAACTTTTGTGAACACTACTGGGAATTAACAGCGCACGTCTTCAGCTCAAAAGGAGGTGGAAGGCGCTATGTGCAAGCGATACACCCGGCCGGCTATCCCGGGCTTATCCGCTTGTGTTGCGTGCCACTACCTGGGATGAAACCGGTTCCACCCGGAGGTTGTAGAACCTTGCAAAGGTGTTGGGTGTTGCCCAGCCTGCTGCTCTGCAAATGTCTGTTAGAGAGGCACCTCTGACCAGGGCCCAAGAAGCCGCTACACCACGGGTAGAATGGGCTCGTAGCCCTACCGGGAGCAGCATGTTTTGGGCGAGAAATGCCATAGTTATGGCGTCAATGAGCCAGTGGGCGATCCTCTGCTTGGAGACAGCACTTCCTTTCCGCTGTGCCCCAAAGCAGACAAAGAGCTGCTCAGAGATTCTAAAGCTCTGCGTGCGATCCAAATAGATGCGTAAAGCGCGCACCGGACACAGCAACGACGGGGCTGGGTCTGCCTCCTCCTGGGGCAGCGCTTGCAGGTTCACCACCTGATCCCTAAAAGGAGTGGTGGGAACCTTGGGCACATAGCCCGGTCGGGGGTCTCAGGATCACGTGAGAATAGCCCGGACCGAACTCCAGGCACGTTTCGCTGACAGAGAACGCTTGCAGGTCATCTACCCTCTTGATGGAAGTGAGCGCAGTCAGGAGGGCAGTCTTCAAGGAGAGTGCCTTAAGCCCGGCTGACTGCAAAACTCAAAGGGGGCTCTCTGTAGACCCTGAAAAACTACAGAGGTCCGATGAGGGAACGAGGCACGGCCTGGAGGGATTCAGCCTCCTGGTGCCTCTTAGGAACCTGATGATCAGATCATGCTTCCCTAAGGACTTACCGTCAACTGCGTCATGGTGTGCTGCTATGGCAGCAATGTACACCTTCAAAGTGGAAGGGGACAGCCTCCCTTCTAACCTCTCTTGCAGGAAGGAAAGCACTGATCTGACTGCACACCTCTGGGGGTCTTCCTGATGGGAAGAACACCACTTAGCGAACAGACGCCACTTAAAGGCATACAGGCGCCTCGTAGAGGGAGCTCTAGCCTGAGTGAACGTGTCTACCACCGCAGGTGGGAGACAGCTTAGGTCTTCCGCGTCCCGTCCAGGGGCCAGACATGGAGATTCCAGAGGTCTGGGCGCGGGTGCCGGATGGTGCCCCTTCCCTGAGAAAGAAGGTCCTTCCTCAGGGGAATTTGCCGGGGGGGAGCTGTCACGAGGAGCGTGAGGTCCGAGCACCACGTCTGGGTGGGCCAGTAGGGTGCTTACCAGGACGACCTTCTCCTTGTCCTCCCTGACCTTGCACAGGGTCTGTGCGAGCAGGCTCACTGGGGGAAAACGCATATTTGCGAATGCCAGGGGACCAGCTGTGTGCCAGCACGTCTATGCCGAGGAAGGCCTCGGTGAGGGCGTACCAGAGCGGGCAGTGGGAGGATTCTTGGGAGGCGAACAGGTGCACCTGTGCCTGACCGAATCGACTCCAAATCAGCTGGACCACCTGAAGGTGGAGTCTCCACTCTCCCTTGAGGGTAACCTGTTGTTACGGCGCATCCGCCGAAGTGTTGAGGTTGCCCGGGATGTGAGTGGCTTGCAGCGACTTGGTGCTGCTAACTCCGTTGGAGGAGACGGCGGGCGAGTTGTGACATACAGCGGGAGAGCAGACCGCCTTGGTGGTTGACATATGCTACCGCTGCCGTGCTGTCTGTCCGAACTAGCACGTGCTTGCCCTGGATCAACGGCCGGAACCTCCGCAGGGTGAGCAGAATTGCCAGTAATTCGAGGCAGTTGATGTGCCAACGCAGCCGCGGACCCGTCTAGAGGCCAGCGGCTGCGTGCCCATTGCCAACAGCGCCCCAGCCCGTTTTGGAGGCGTCTGTCGTGACCACGACGCGCCTGGAGACCAGTTCTAGGTGAACACCTGCTCGTAAAACCGAGAGGTCGGTCCAAGGGCTGAAAAGACAGTGACAGACCGACGTAATAGCCACGCGGTGTGTCCCGTGGTGCCATGCCCGTCTCAGGACTCGAGTCTGGAGCCAGTGCTGAAGCGGCCTCATATGCATCAACCTGAGCAGGGTGGCCACCGCCGAGGATGCCATATGCCCCAGGAGCCTCTGAAAAAGTTTCAGTGGAACCGCTGTTTTCTGTTTGAACGCCTTCAAACAGGCCAGCACCGACTGGGCGCACTCGTTCGTAAGGTGCGCCATCAAGGAGACTGAGTCCAACTCCAAACTGAGAAAAGAGATGCTCTGAACCGGGAGGAGCTTGCTCTTTTCCCAGCTGACCCGAAGCCCTAGTCGGCTGAGGTGTGAGAGCACCAGGTCCCTGTGTGCGCATAACACGTCTCGAGAGTGAGCTAAGATTAGCCAGTCATCGAGATAGTTAAGAACGCGAATGCCCACCTCCCTTAACAGGGCAAGGGCAGCCTCTGCGATCTTCGTAAAGACGCGAGGAGACAGGGACAGGCCGAAAGGGAGGACTTTGTACCGATACGCCTGACACACGAACCGCAGGAAGGGTCTGTGTCAAGGAAGGATCGAGACGTGAAAGTACGCATCCTTCGGGTCTACCGCCGCGAACCAATCTTGATGCCGGACGCTCGCTAGAATGCGTCTTTGCATCAGCATCTTGAACAGGAGTCTGTGTAAGGCCCGGTTCAGTACTCGCAGGTCCAAGATTGGCCGCAACCCACCGCCTCTTTTCGGTACAATGAAGTAGGGGCTGTAAAACCCCTTCTTCATCTCGGCTGGAGGGACAGGTTCTATCGCGTCCTTCCGTAGGAGGGTAGCGATCTCCACGCAAGGTGAAGTGGACACCGCTGGACCTGGGCGAATGCCCGGCGAAGTGAATCGCGCAGCCGAGTCGGACGGTCCGGACCAGCCCTCGTGACGGACTGGAAAGCGCCAGCCATGCGTCCAAGTTCCACGCAAGGGGGACCAAAGGGACAACGTCATCGGATGTACCGGCGGGTGGGGCCACGCAGCGGGGTGGAGCTCGAGGTGCCACACCACATCGTGGCCGTGCTGAGTCCGAGGACATCGAAGCACTTACCTGGCTCCTTGTGACCACCCCCGGAACAGCCTGGAACGGGGGAGGAAGAGTCCTGTCCTCATGACCCGTGGAGACTGTCACATCGGGGGCAGATTTGTGCCACAGCTGGGCGCTCAGGGCGGGAGACCGCCACTGGAGCGCCAACCTGCCAAATGGAGTGGTGGACGGTGGTCGTGATGCCAGCCGTACACACCGGATATGTGACCCAGGGAACAAGGAAACCACTCTTGCGGAGCTCTTGAGTACTGCAGCCACTTGGGCATGCAGCGCAATTAAATGCAAAAGGTAACAAAAAGATGAAGATCTGCTTACCAGCTCCAGAGCAGCGGGTTTCGTTGTCCCTGGGTCGCCCGTCTCAGGGGCACTTCGAAGACCTCCGTGGGTTCTTCGGTGCCGGCTGTGAGATGGGTGGCGTCAGCTTCCTGCGGTGGGCTCCACGCCGGGGCCGGGCCGGAGGGGCGGGCTGTGGCGGAGCCGGTGCAGTCACCGCAGGGGGACGCCCTCGGCGATGAGTAGATGGGGTGCGGGATCTTGAGCCGCGCTGGGGCAGGATAAGCCGGCTAGCATCCATCTACTGCTCTACCATCGAGAACTGCTGGGCAAAGTCCTCGGTGTCGCCGAATAGGCCCGCCTGGGAAATGGGGGCAGCAAGGAATCGTGTCCTGTCGGCCTCACCCATCTCGACCAGGTTGAGCCAAAGGTGGCGCTCCTGGACCACTAGTGTGGCCATCGTCCACCCGAGAGACCGCGCCGTGACCTCCGTCGCTAGGAGAGCGAGGTCGGTCGCCGATCGCAGTTCCTGCATCAATCCCGGGGCGGAACTACCCTCGTGCAGTTCCTTTAAGTTCCACTTCCTTGGCAGACTTGCAGGAGAGCCATGGCGTGCAGGGCGGAGGCGGCTTGTCCAGCAGCGCCATAGGCTTTGACCATCAGAGACGACGTAAACCTACAGGCCTTGGACGGGGGCTTTGGGCACCCGCGCCAGGTGGCGGCGCTCTGCGGGCATAGGTGCACCGCAAGCGCCTTTATCCACCGGGGGATTGCCGAATAACCCTTGGCCACCCCACCATCGAGGGTAGTGAGAGCGGGGAAGCTGAAAAGTTCGGGACCGGGCAGTAAAAGGTGCCTCCCGCGACCTTGTCAGCTCTTCATGCACTTCCGGGAAGAAAGGAACGGGGCGGGGCGTGGCTTTGAGCGGCGCCGCGAGCCCAGGAACCAATCACAGAGCCGCGAGGGTTCAGGGAAGAAGGGAGGAGCCCAGCTGAGGCTTCCGACTGGACGAGCCCGCTCTCCGATGCTGCGCTCGAGAGCTCATCACTTTCGCGGGCTCCGAATAAGAGGTCGAACTCGCCGTGAGACGAGCCGGCGGACTCACCCGGAAGCCCGATCGGGGCAGACGAGCGTGCTGGGGAATGGGAGGTCCGCGGGGGGATACCCAGCGGAGGCGGTCCCATTGGGGTCCCCAAATCGCCCCCAGTGCTAGCCGCGCTGGCCTCAAACCTGTGGGTAAAAGGACCGAGGCGGGAGCCTCTGGGGTGGCTTGCTTTCTTACGAAGGCGAGCCGCAACCGCAACGTTGCCATGGACATATTCTCGCAATGAGAACGTGACCATCCACGAACGCTGTCTCCACGTGAGCAGTGCCCAGACATGAAAGACAGTGATCGAGACCGTTAGAAGGCGAGAGATAACGAGCACAACCAGGAATAACACACAATCGGAAAAGCATCTTTAAAAAGACGCGTCTTTAAAAGGACGTTCCGTGTGTGCGCTCTTTTAGAGAAATATATACTCTTTTAGAGGGGAAATACACTCTCTAGTTTTTCTGCCGAAGCGCCCAGGGGCATTCTCTGCAGTGCACCAGTGCAGAGGAGGGAGAAGCTGCTGAAATGCGCCATCAGATCCAGCAGGTAAATGAACAGTAGTATTCAGCTCAGCGAGCATGACCGTTCGGCTCCGAAGAGAAAATCTGAATGAGTGGTTGCATACCAGCTCCTTTTATACCCGTATGTTCGGGGGAGTGGCATGCAAATACCACTCGCCAATTTTCATTGGCCTTTTATCAAAGACCAGAGGTGTCTCGGGCTCCCAAGAGTGACCCCTAGTGTCACTACATCGACACCAACATCGAGTGAGTGACAGATAGGGAACATAAGAATTAATGTAAGTGCTTTTATAAAATTCTAAGCTTCACATTTCTGTTTAAGCCCTCCAAAAATTGGCCCCATTTACTTCTATTGTAAGTGCCTCAATGTAACCTCCATTTTTGCTTTTTTTAAACAAAAATAATTTTTTGTGGTAATCAGCATTATGCCAAAGATGCTGTTGATTAAGCTTAACTTGTATGGAACCCGGAATATTCCTTTAAGGATAGCGTTTTTCCTTCAAGTAGCCCTTAAAATATTTCACCATTGCAACCATAGTTTCCACCAAAATGCTGTAGTTAAAGTTTTAATACCAGAGTATAGGACCTCCTTCAAACTGTGTAAAGTTTCATAAAATTTGAGTGGTTGCTAAAACCAAGTACCACAGTTTTATTATATTAAAGAGGCTGTTTCGACATGACGACAACACATAAAAGACATGCACATCTCAGCAATTTCTACAGGCATTGCTTGTCCTGTGCAAATTGACAGGAAACATTACAGATGTCCGCAGTAACAATTACTTTACAGACATATGTCAGGAAAACTAATCCTGTCCCGTTTTGACTAAATGTGTAGTTACCGGACTTTGCTCTTGTGGGGTAGCACTAAGGTAAGAGAAGCAACGAAAATGTGTTCTATGTATATCTATTAT
Organism: Myxocyprinus asiaticus; assembly: GCF_019703515.2. Classification (NCBI taxonomy): domain Eukaryota; kingdom Metazoa; phylum Chordata; class Actinopteri; order Cypriniformes; family Catostomidae; genus Myxocyprinus; species Myxocyprinus asiaticus. The sequence goes on along the minus strand of NC_059367.1, from coordinate 4,739,317 downwards.
AGACTTCAAACACAGACCCAGGTATCAAACACTGCATTTATGATTTCCGGCAAGCCACAACTGGGAATCAAGGAAGCTTTAAAAGTCATCTATTTCATTCGGTGATGCATTGAGTAGTGAGCTGGGAAGAGACAGTACTTTACAGCTTTCACCAAACTACTTTTCTGAACATCTTTGTCTGGTTGTACACAAAAACAAAAACAAAAAAAGACTATAAAACAGCACAGAGGCCTTGACTTTCTCTGTAAGCCTGTAGCATTTCACAACGTAATACAATTACAACCGACCACAATTAGCCTATTCTTTTCTAAACTAACTGTTTACTTACTACACCGATCTATTTCTTTAAGCAGATCAGATTTTCTTGTGCTGTTTGCCGTTTATTTATTTTTTTCTTCTTTTTTTTTTTCTTCTGAGCATATTAGGATAACGCAGGTAGAAGCAAATGGATTGTGATGTGTTAATTATGTGGAAAAGCAATTAATGGCCCTCTTGAGTCTCAATTACCGTGACCGCTGGGAATATATAAGGCAGGTAACAGGACACAAATGGAGTGAAAATCACATGACTCGAATTACATGAAAGTTCAGTGCCAGATTTTGATATAAATAATAATGCCTGCAGAATCTTGGCATTCACTGTTTGTTCTCGAGAGAACGACAAAAGTGAAAAAACTGCAACAGTGTGCGGATTTTCTCATGTTTGCCAAATATACAATACATGTCTTAAAATCAACAGGCTCCATGAAGCGGCACGTAAATAATTCAAACGTTGTTTGTGAGATCTGTGGTTTCTCTGTGAAGTGTGCAGTGTGTAACCTCAAACACTTAAATCAAGGAGAGTTTTCAGTTATGCTAGATCGTAGATCTTTTGAAATGCATAAAAAGTTAGATTAAATACTCAAAAGGATAAAAAAAAAATGCTTTTTTTTTTTTTTTTTTAAAGTGCATATGCCATTTGTCAATGTCAATTCACTGTTTTTGGAGGATATCATGGGAAGCACTTTACTGTCATACAATACAGGTCTTACATACATCTGAAAGCTCCAGTTTCCTTTTAAGATTTTAGCTTAACAAGACAGTACATATATTATTTATTTTAACACAGTATAGCATGTATCATATCTACAGTATAGTATTTATTTACACATTGAAGAACAATGTGTTCCAATCTTGGAGAAAAAAAAAAATTATAGGTAAAGACACTGTAGACATTTATCTTGCAACAGACATACATTACAAGTCAAGTCAAGTGGCCTTTATTGTCATTTCAACATTATGCAGCTAGTACAACCATATAAGGCTGCACAGTATTGTATAGAGTCCCCTCCAAAACTATTGGAATGGCAAGGCCAATTCATTTGTTTTTGCTATACACCAAAGAGATTTGGGTTTGAAATCAAAAGATGGAAATGAGACGAGAGTTTAGGATTTCAGCTTTTATTTCCTGGTATTTACATCTAGATGTGTAAAACAAAATAAAACATAGAACCTTTTGTATCAGACCACCCAATGTTTAGGCAAGGAAAAATATTGGAACATGTGTGTTTGTTGTTACCCAGGTGTGTCCTGTTAGATTGATTTTTTTAAACAATAAATAGCTCTGAACATCTACTCTTGGTTTTAGCCTTCAGTTTCACCTGTGAAGACTGCATTTGTTGTTAAAAATGATAAGCCAGCATGAAGATCAGAGAGCTGTCTATGGGAGAAAAGCATGCCATTTTGAAGCTGAGAAAAGAGGAAAAATCAATAAGAGGCATTCCACAAACATTGGGCATAGCCAATACAACAATTTGGAATGTCCTGAAAAAGAAAGAAACCACTGGTGTACTGAGCAACAGACACCGAATGGGTCTGCCAAGGAAAACAACAACAGCTGATGACAGAAATATTGTGAGAGCTGTGAAGAAAACCCCAAAAACAACAGTCAGTGACATCACCAACAACCTCCACAGGGCAGGGGTGAAGGTATCAAAATCCACAGTTTGAAGAAGACTTAGAGAGCAGAAATATAGAGGCCATACCAAAAGATGCAAACCACTCATCAGCAGTAAGAATCTGAAGGCCAGATTGGAATTTGCAAAAAATTACAGAGATGAGCCACAAAAGTTCTGGAACAAAGTTTTATGGGCTGAGACCAAGATTAATCTCTACCAAAGTGATGGAAAGGCCAAAGTGTGGAGGAAGAAAGGATCTGCTCATGATCCAAAACATACAAGTTCATCTGTGAAACATGGTGGAGGTAGTGTCATGACTTGGGCTTGCATGGCTGCTTCTGGAACAGGTTCACTAATCTTTATTGATGATGTAACTCATGATGGTAGCAGCAGAATGAATTCAGAAGTTTACAGGAACATTTTGTCTGCCAACTTACAGAGAAATGCATCCAAATTAATCAGGAGGAACTTTATCATGCAGCAAGACAATGATCCAAAACACACTGCCAACTCAACAAAGAACTTTATCAGGGGGAAAAAGTGGAAGGTTTAAAACTGGCCAAGTCAATCACCAGACCTTAACCCAACTGAGCATGCATTTCACCTCCTGAAGAGGAGACTGAAGGGAGAAACCCCCGAAACAAACAACAACTGAAAGAGGCTACAGTAAAAGCCTGGAAAAGCGTCACAAAGAAGAAACCAACAATTTGGTGATGTCACTGAGTCGCAGGCTCGATGCAGTTTGTGATGAGGAGGAGGGTGTGGCCGGGCCGTGAGGGTGCACGGCCAGCACTGAGTCAGCTGATCAGCGGGAGAGCGAGATAAAGGGGAGCAGGAGACGCCAGTTCGCGGGAGAGAGAGATGCACGCAGCTGTTGTGTGTGTTTTACAGTTGTGCTCAAAAGTTTACATACCCTGGCAGAAATTGTGAAATTTTGGCACTGATTTTGAAAATATGACTGATCATCTTTTATTTAAGGGTAGTGATCATATGAAGCCATTTATTATCACATAGTTGTTTGGCTCCTTTTTAAATCATAATGATAACAGAAATCACCCAAATGGCCCTGATCAAAAGTTTACATACCCTTGAATGTTTGACCTTGTTACAGACACACAAGGTGACACACACAGGTTTAAATGGCAATTAAAGGTTAATTTCCCACACCTATGGCTTTTAAATTGCAATTAGTGTCTGTGTATAAATAGTCAATGAGTTTGTTAGCTCTCACATGGATGCACTGAGCAGGCTAGATACTGAGCCATGGGAGCAGAAAAGAACTGTCAAAAGACCTGTGTAACAAGGTAATGGAACTTTATAAAGATGGAAAAGGAACAAATACAAATATCCAAAGCCTTGAAAATGCCAGACAGTACTGTTCAATCACTTATTAAGAAGTGGAAAATTTGGGGATCTCTTGATACCAAGCCAAGTTCAATTTTAGACCAAGAAAGATTTCAGCCACAATTGCCAAAAGAATTGTTTGGGATACAAAGAAAAACCCACAGGTAACCTCAGGAGAAATACAGGCTGCTCTGGAAAAAGACGATGTGATTGTTTCAAGGAGCACAATACGACGATACTTGAACAAAAATGAGCTGCATGGTCGAGTTGCCAGAAACAAGCCTTTACTGCACCAATGCCACAAAAAAGCCTGGTTACAATATGCCCGACAACACCTTGACGTGTATCTCACAGCTTCTGGCGCACTGTAATTTGGAGTGACGAGACCAAAATAGAGCTTTATGGTCACAACTATAAGCGCTATGTTTGGAGAGGGGTCAACAAGGCCTATAGTGAAAAGAATACCATCCCCACTGTGAAGCATGGTGGTGGCTCACTGAGGTTTTGGGGGGGGTGAGCTCTAAAGGCACGGGGAATCTTGTGAAAAATGATGGCAAGATGAATGCCGCATGTTATCAGAAAATACTGGCAGACAATTTGCATTCTTCTGCATGAAAGCTGCACATGGGACGCTCTTGGACTTTCCAGCACGACAATGACCCTAAGCACAAGGCCAAGTTGACCCTCCAGTGGTTACAGCAGAAAAAGGTGAAGGTTCTGGAGGTGCCATCACAGTCTCCTAACCTTAATATAACCGAGCCACTCTGGGGAGATCTCAAATGTGTGGTTCATGCAAGATGACCAAAGACTTTGCATGACCTGGAGGCATTTTCCAAGAGGAATGGGCAGCTATACCACCTGCAAGAATATGGGGCCTCATAGACAACTATTACAAAAGACTGCACGCTGTCATTGATGCTAAAGGGGGCAATACACAGTATTAAGAACTATAGGTATGCAGACTTTTGAACAGGGGTCATTTCATTTTTTTTTTTTTTTTTTTGTTGCCATGTTTTGTTTTATAATTGTGCCACTCTGTTATAACCTACAGTTGAATATGAATCCCATAAGAAATAAAAGAAATGTGTTTTGCCTGCTCACACATGTTTTCTTTAAAAATGGCACATATATTACCAATTCTCCAAGGGTATGCAAACTTTTGAGCACAAATGTATGTTTGTTTATGTGGGTTTAAGTTCAGTTATGACATTAAAGGATCCCACCTCATTCTTGCCCACTTTACCCCATTACACGATACATGATGATACATCATGATGGCGCCACGGATGACCACCTCGGTGTGGAGCGCTCCTATTGTTTTGTTGTTTTTGTTTGTTTTTCCAGTGTTTAGTAATCTTTTTCCAGTCAGTTTTACCAGAGACGAACTGCTGAACATTCGACAGCTTATACCAGACAGTCTTCTCCCGGTTTTTGAATATTCAGACATTTTGCTAGACATTTTAGTCGGAGGTGCAGCTTTGTTGTTCAGGAGATGCAGGCGAGGAAGACGAGTCGGTGTGCTGGTTAAACTCCGTCAGTGGGGCTTTTGAACAACGCTGCCGAGCATTCATCTTGTGAATCTCCACTCTCTTCCTAACAAAACGGACGAACTACATCTCCTCACCCGCACAAACAAGGACTTTTCAACCTCTGCTGCCTTGTGCTTCACAGAAACCTGGCTGAGTGAAGCCATTCCGGACAGCATGTTACATCTACCGGGCTTCCAGCTGTTCAGAGCGGATCGCATCGCGGAGTTAACGGGGAAAATGAGAGGCGGTGGAACATGCTTTTAAATCAATGCATGCTGGTGTACAGATGTAACAATGTTAAAGAGGATGTGCTGTCCTAATTTGGAAGCGCTCTTTATTAACTGTAAGCCTTTCTACTCGCCGCAGGAGTTTTCCTCGTTTATTCTGGTGCGTGTGTATATCGCGCCAAACACGTGTTTGAATGCGGCGCTGCAACAGCTGGCTGATCAAATCACAGACACGGAACAACAATACCCGGACTCAGTTATTATTATTCTTGGGGAATTTAACAAAGCAAACCTCACACATGAACTTCCCAAATACAAACAGCACATTACACGCCCAACCAGAGACAGAAATATACTGGATCACTGCTACACAACAATAAAGGATGCATATCGCTCTGTTCCTAGAGCAGCTTTGGGACTATCTGATCACTGTCTGGTTCATCTTCTTCCAACCTTCAGACAGAAATTAAAATCTGCTAAGCCTGTAGTAAGGACTGTAAAAAGATGGACCAACGAAGCAGAGCTGGAACTACAAGCCTGCTTTGACTGCACTGATTGGAGTGTTTTTGAGGCTGTAGCCACAGACCTGGACGAGCTCACAGATACTGTTACATCATATATCAGTTTCTGTGAGGATATGTGCATTCCTACTAGGATTATTTAACATTTAACAACGACAAACCATGGTTTACAGCGGAACTCAGGCAGCTTCGTCAGGCCAAAGAGGATGCTTACAGAGTTGAGGATAAAGTCTTGTACAATCAGGCCAGGAACACACTGAATAAGGGAATCAGAGTGGCTAAAAGAAGATACTCTGAGAAGCTGAAAAACAAGTTTTCAGCTAATGACCCTGCATCAGTGTGGATTGGCATGAAACAACTTACGAATTACAGGACTCCTACCCCCAACCCTCTGGTGGACCAACAACTGGCTAACGACCTGAATGTGTTCTACTGTAGATTTGAAAGGCGCAATCTCACACCCCACACCCACTTTGACCTTCACTTCACACAAACACCAACACCTCCTGCAACCCCCCTCCTCCCCCCTCCTGCTACTCAACCTGCACTTAAGATCTATGAAGATGATGTGAGCCGCATCTTTCGGAAACAAAAGCGAGGAAAGCTTCAGGCCCAGATGGCATCTCACCAGCGTGTCTTTGATCCTGTGCTAACCAGCTGGCCCCCATCTTCACACAGATCTTCAATAGATCACTGGAGCAGTGTGAAGTCCCATGCTGTTTCAAATGCTCAATCATTATTCCTGTCCCAAAGAAACCAAAAATCACAGGACTTAATGACTACAGACCCGTCGCCCTGACGTCTGTGGTCATGAAATCATTTGAGAGACTGGTGTTGGCCCACCTGAAGAACATCACTGGACCCTTTCTAGATCCCCTTCAATTTGCTTATCGAGCAAACAGGTCTGTGGATGATGTAGTCAACATGGGATTGCATCATGTCCTGCAACATCTGGACAGACCAGGGACATATGCAAGGGTCCTTTTTGTGGACTTCAGTTCGGCTTTCAACACCATCTCTCTGTTCCCATGTCTATCTGTCAGTGGATCACCAGCTTTCTGACAGACAGGCAGCAGCTTGTGAGACAGGGGAAACTCACTTCCAGCACCTGTACAATCAGCACTTGTGCCCCCCAGGGATGTGTGCTCTCCCCACTACTCTTCTCCCTCTACACCAATGACTGCATCGCCAAGGACCCCTCTGTCAAGCTCCTGAAGTTTGCAGATGACACCACTGTCATCGGCCTCATCCGAGATGATGATGAGTCTGCATACAGAAGGGAGGTTGAACAGCTGGCTGTCTGGTGCAGTCAAAACAACCTTGAGCTGAAAACGCTCAAAACGGTGGAGATGATTGTGGACTTTAGGAGGAACACCCCAACACTGACCCCCCTCACCATTCTAAACAGCACTGTGGCAGTAGTGGAGTCATTCATGTTCCTGGGCACTACCATCTCACAGGACCTAAAGTGGGAGACACACATTGACTCCATTGTGAAAAAGACCCAGCAGAGGTTGTACTACCTTCGCCAGCTGAGGAAGTTCAACCTGCCACAGGTGCTGCTGATACAGTTCTACTCAGCGGTCATTGAGTCTGTCCTCTGCACTTCAATAACTGTCTGGTTTGGCTCAGCTACGAAATCAGACATCAGAAGACCACAAAGGACAATTCAGGCTGCTGAGAGGATTATTGGTTGCCCCCTGCCCCCCCTTCAAGAACTATACACTTCCATAGTGAGGAAAAAGGCTGAAAAAATCACTCTGGACCCCACTCACCCTGCCCACTACCTTTTTGAACCGATGCCTTCTGGCCAACACTTCAGAGCTCTGAGCACCAGAACCATCAGGCACAGGAACAGTTTTTTCCCTCAGGCTATCCATCTCACATACAGTTAAATTGCCCCATTGAGCAATAAATATGTGCAATACATATTTTAGTCTTTTTTTATATTTATCCAACACATCCAGCCTCTTCTGCTATTTCATTCTTCTGAAAAAATTAAATAAAAAATAAACATTTGCACTGTACATAACAGATTTGTATTTGCACTGTACATAACAGATAACAGATTTGTATTAGATTGCACTACGTATGTGTATGTGTGTATGTATGTATGAGTGTGTCTGTGTGTGTATGTACGTATGTGTATAACTATTTTTTATTATTATCTATGTCTTGCTGCTGTTTTTGTATTGTTTTTGTATTGTTGTACACTGGAAGCTCCTGTCACCAAGACAAATTCCATGTATGTGTAAGTACACTTGGCAATAAAGCTGATTCTGATTCTGATTCTGATTACACAGTTATTGCAAGCAAGGGATATGCAACCAAATATTAAGTGTTATTTACTTTAATTTACTTATCTGTTCCTATACTTTTGCTCACCTAAAAAATGGGTGGTCTGATACAAAAGGTTCCATGTTTTATGTTGTTTAACACATCTAGATGTAATTACCAGGAAATAAAAGCTGAAATCCTAAACTCTCGTCTCATATCCATCTTTTGATCTCAAACACAAATGTCTTTGGTGTATAGCAAAAACAAATGAATTGGCCTTGCCATTCCAATAGTTTCGGAGGGGACTGTATATGATAATGAGGGAATAGTCTTTGGGATCAGTCTTTTTAAACCTCATTCCACTTGGCAGCCGTTTTGGCACCCGGGAAGCCATTGCCTTGTGTAAGCACATATCCTATAAATAGAGGATGACTGAAATCTCTAAAACTGTTTGCCAGACTCAACCTGGTTTCATAGAATCACGATACTATACCTACATTTTTGCAAAATTATTTTTCACATAGCTCTTTACATGTATCGCAGCAGTTTCCTGGTGAAATGAACACTAGAGGCGTTAAAACAACTATGACTTTATTCTTAAAAAAAAAAAATCAAGAGTAAAATGGCAGATTATCAGTTCATAAAGACTTACTTTTCGCCCTGTTCCTCACACAATGCTATATTATAACATATAAACACTTTTACTATAGCACATGACTTGTAAGGTGATACATTTTAATGTTTGCATTTCATAACCAACTACATTTACAAGCTTGTTCAATTGTGTTAAAATTGCACGGCAGCTCAACAGATTGTTGCAAAGGTTACGACTCCTGAAGTGCATGTGAGTCGACACTTGAAAAATGATGTGGTTGCTTAAGCAATTGTGTTTTTCATCTCAAATTTGCTTTTTCTGTTAGGTTTAAGGTTTAGGGTATGAAGGAAGGTTTTGTTGAATTAAAACTCAATAGAGCATTAACCTTTAACCTTTTAAGCTCTGAGGGTGTTTTTAAAGATTTTCTGTTTCAGTGGCGTACCCAAAATTAAAGGTTTATAACTCGAAAAAAAAACAAAAAAAACAAGGAGGGTCAAGTGTTTGGTATCATTGTAAAGCAAACTTTTCAATGTTTTTAATTATATAGATTATGATACATTCTGAGACTCTCAGCCTAAGAAACTGCTGAAAAATATCACACAAAATTGAGCCAAAAATTCTTTTTTTCCTGATTTGACATTATATATCTCTGGGTTTAAATAAGGTGGCTGCACAAAAATTTTGTTCCCAATCATTTCAACTGTATCTGAGAAGAATTATGTGTTGAAAATAATTTCTCTTTGTGTCCAAAAATGTCTCCAAGTGTCCAAAAGCCTCTCCAAACAAATAAAACATAATAATTGTACATACAAACTAATTACACATGCAAACTGAACAATGACTAAAGGTTTGCATAGCATGCAGACATGATTTTGGTAATGAGATTTCACAGAATGAGTGCCATTTGACTCAATCAGTATGCATCGAGTCTGTGTCATTTACATGGCGCCATCTCCTGGTGGTCATATGTAACATTGTGCTTCGTGTGGATTATCTAATGATCTATACATCTGATTACCTGTGTGTGGGCTTATTTGAAAGATAAAATGTTATGTGATATTTTATGTTCTGTTTATTTTTCGTGAAGTTATAAGTGAAAATGCAGCATATAAGCAACACCAACATAATTGTCAAAGACATATACTCAGTTATTACTCACTATATTTGTCTGTGAGTAAAACAAACAGGCTGGTTGTATTTTACTCTGAAAGCTTTCCAACAACATATGACACATGGCTATTCGTTCAGTATGCTGTTTTTACTGATTGCTATAATGTGTAAAGTGCAATTTAAAAAAAAATAAATTATCAAAACGGAACACTTCTGATTTGACTGCAAATTTCAAAGCACTTGTTCAGTTTTGTTCATAATGCCTACATGCATTGGAATGTAGAGATTTTAAGCTTTCAAACGATACCTATTTTGTGTTGGTCAGGACTGTAGTTATTAATATTTTGAATATTTGTTTCTTGCGGGCCCATCCAAGCATAAAGGGTTAAAACTTAATCTTTCTGAGAGAAAATGTAATTCGCTTTTAGCGCCACACAGTGGACATTTCACCTCGAAGCTACCACCATACATGTAAGAAACCACGTAATATCATTTTGAAAAATGTCGCCACAGTCACATAATTTTTTTATGAGATCAAGCTGCCAGAATTATGTTTAAATAACATGTTTTAAACCACAAAAAGAATATGACAACAATGTGAATCATAACTTTTGCTTCTTTAGCTCAAATCAGGCTAAAATTTGTACAAATATGCGTATTCTAGAGTAGTATACAACAAGGCTAAGCCCTCTGAGGAAAAAGGCACTTTTGGTTAAATTTTCTCGCAAAATATTAAATAGCAGCAAAAATTACAACAGCACTTACGTAAATACCTGTTTGTCACTAATAGTGACTCACTATGCAGTGCAAAATTTTCCTGATCCATGAGGTCATGGCATAAAATGTCTAAAATGTTGATTTTGAGGTCATTTGAACTACAGTAACATTTACATTTTTGAATGCTGCAAATGTATGTAGATAATGAGAATTATTAATTAATAATTAGTTGTCCTTTCAGTTTTGTTCAAGCTGATTAAATGAAAAGGTTTTTTCATAACTGCCCAGTAAGTAAATTATTTTATTTATTTATTTATTTTGTTAAGTGGTTATTTTGAATAAGGATTATCTTAATTTGTTACTCAAAAAAAGCATCTAGTTGTCTCATAAGTATTAGCATACGTTGAGTATTACCATACCTAAGCTAAATAGGACATTTTGCCCTATAACAATTGCCCATTTATCCCAGGTGTGGGATAAAAGGCCTCTTGCCACCTTTTTGGAGGAATTCAATTCTAATCAAAACAACCTTCTGTTTTTATTTCTTTTCATACAAAGTAAGTTTGATCCATCAATATTTAATAAAAAGAAATGTTTTTTTTTGTTTTTCAATCTCGAAACTTTGTGACCAGAAAAAAAAAAAAAGCTAATTTTCCTTTAGGGTTGCCTTATAAAGTATAACATATTAAGTGGACTGTCTCTATTTAAAAGGGATAACTCACCCATAAATGAAAATTATGCCATTTACTCACTATCATGTCGTTCCAGCCCCCATTTTATATTCTTTCTTCTGAAAAACACCAATTGAGATATTAAGCAGAATGTCAGAGCTGCTGTTTTTAGTTCAACAAAAGTGGATGTCCTATCTCCAAAAAGGACAAGAAAGGCATCCTAAAAATCATTAGCAGTCTAAGACTTTCTTTCAAGTCTTCTGAAGCCATACAACAGCTTTGTGAGTAGAACAGACCAACATTTAAGTCATTACTTGCTGAAAATCACAGTTTTCACTCACTCCCACTCCCACCACCCACCCCCCTGCGAGTTGCCTGCGGAGAATTATTCCTACCCCTCCTCGCACCTTACACACGTGTGACACCCTAAAGTATGTACACATTTTGGGTATTGTGGTTTTGGAAGAAAAAGTTTATTTTCCATATACTGTTTTTCATTTTACAAATGTTTTATGTTAAATGTATGGGAAGCTGAAAAATGTCAAGTGAAAATCATTGTCTATTGTTGAGTGAGATCGGGACTCTTATTTTGAAAATGAGCTGAGGACTCGTACAGAGGAGCAGTGCGACACAGACATGCTTGCTCCTGTCTCCTCAATTCTTCTTGTTATTACAGGACTTTTCTGATCTGTCAACGTGGCCTTCTGTACGGGGTCTGTAACACACGTACACATACACGCACACACATCCAAAAATCTGTTTGAGTGTATTTGTGAAGTTGTGTATATGTTGATTAAATGTCATGTTGGAATTCCAATTATTTGATTTAAATGTATGTCCTTGTCCTTTATGTAAACATACATTTTGCATAATTCAAAATGGTTTGTGTTTATTCTCTTATAATTACTATAATGATAATCAAACTTTTTTAAATGTGTATTCTCATTGGTAACCGGTGGTTTTTAGTTTAGTTAGAGCATCCTGGGCAAATGATTTTAATTTTAACAGGCTAAACCTGTCTGGCACCCGAATGTATTTCATCTTATTATAAATTTCAATTTAAGTTTGGGTGCACCACCATTACAGCACAGGTCCGACGTCGTAGCATTTGTCAGGCTCATGTAAGAACCCGTCATTTGGAGCTGATACAATATTTTTTGGAGTCTATATGACTTTTTGTACTCCTTAATTTAGAGCTTTGGCAAAGGGAAATGTTATAATACAAATGTTTAATTTTGATCCCGTTTGCTACTGAACTTTCGAAGCACAGCCAGCAAATACAGATTATTATGAATATTTCAAGATCTACTAATCATATTATGTTGTGATTGGGCTCGTTTGAATCAGGATAGTCAGCTGTAAGTTACAATGTGTCATTCTCTATGTTATATGTATGTTTAGGAAGTAATAAGGAAAAAATGTGACAAGAAGACACCCCTGTTTATTATATTTGTGTGTATCATTGGGAATTTAATAGACTAATACTCACTGCAGTTTGGCCTCTGAATGAAACAAATTTGCTCAATGCATTTTACTGGGACCTTTGCAACGACATATTACACATGGCTATCTCATCTTTTTTATGGTTTTACCAACTCTGAATATAATTGTTGCGATAATAAATTAGCAAATTATGAACACAGTTTTTATTTGTCAGCAAATTAAAAAGCATTATTTAAGAATTGTTAAAATCAGGTATATGCATTGTAAATTCCAGATTCTAAGATTTAAAATGACACCTATTTTGTTTAGATCAAGTTATTGATCTAGTGAAGTAGTGGTTATTAATATATTACATAATTATTATTATAAAAAAAATAAAATAATAATAATCTGCAGGGAATGCCCCCCACTAGCCCAGTATAGCCCAGCTCAGTTCAATGAATCCTTATATCAATAAAAAATTATATTTTTTAAATAAATTACATCATAACGTCATAATTATTAATAAAGAAGTTGACAAAAAGATCTAATGCAATATCTTGGGATAATACAGCATGCACTATGAGAGATTTATTAACAATCTTAGTGGGCTGGTCATTTTTGACAGAGAACACAAAAGGTGTTTGCACAAACGAACACAACACAAAGGTTAATGCCAACTGTAAAAAAGTTGAAAGGAAACAAAATGTATGCAGTGTGTACTGCACAGTATTCAGTAAGTAGTAAGTTAGTATTCCATTCTGAACCATCTTTGGTGAAACAGTGGATATGGAAAGAGTTTATAAAGCATGGGCTGGATTTAAAGGTTGGTTATGACTTTCAGTCAGTGCCTAGTAGTTTACTGCTGCACTGGTTCTGGGTCATCTCCTTTTACAGAGACATGAGTCAGTTTGCGTTCTCTCTCTCTGTCTGTCTCACACCTACAGGTGTGTGCACGCAGTCTGGCGAAACTGAGAGGATTTATCGATAGTGAGAGTGAAGCTGTCATGTCGCTCTGGTGTTTTCCACCAGCTCCTCTCTCGCAGACCGGGTTTGTTTTGGAAGGCATCTCTATCGCATCCTAATGATCTGTATCCAACAGATGGGAAAGAGACCACACCATGTTTTTACACACACATGGAATGGAAAAAAACAACACCATCATCCCTACTGTTGGGCCTCATGTATTCAGACAGAAGACAAAGGCAGGCCTAACACAGTCGTAAAAACCTAACTCAAGCCCCCACATTCCAAGTCGTAAATCTTACTGATAAAAATCACACCAAAATCAAACAAAGGGAGTTCAAAACAGACTACAAATCCATGAAACCTTGCTCACTAAAGGATCGAACTCTCAACTCCTATTGGATGAGGCACACAACAGAACGTCACCTCAAACCATGACATCATCAGGAGTTGAAATACCTCTGAAATGCTTTCGTGATTTGCTTCCAGCGACTTTGTTTGCAGCGTGTGGACGCAGCTCTTCGCTGCTCTCCGGTGCAACCTCGTGGCACAAGGAAGTAACGTCCGACTTGAAACTGTAGCCATACAATCTCCATCTCGCTGGACGAGTTGAGATTACTCTGTGTTCAACCGAACACTCTAACGGATCCGAAGGAGACCGCCGAGCAATTCGCATCTTCATCCGTTTGCCTACAGAAGTGAAGAGATTAAAGATTTCTCTTCCATCTTCAATCAAGTCGACATTTCTGAGTTCTCCGCCAGCCCGCCGAGAATCAACAGCCGTACCGCCCGCCGACAGAGCGAGGAAACGGCCTCCCGTCATCACCCGAGCCTCAAGGAACCGGGTCAGAGTTAAAGGACGGAGGAAAACACATTCTGCCTGTGTCCTCGTGCGATTCAAGTAAGAGGTTTACGTCTGGGCAGAGATAGAATATTATAGTGTGTTATTCTTGTGTTTCAAGGTTTTTGCTTGTACAGTTTACGGACACCATGTCTGCTCATTATTAATACTCAGGGTATTAATTATCACAAATTTGTTTTGCTGTATTGTGATCCAACCAAATTGGACTGTTGTGCAATTTCGCCATCGCGGGTGAAACAGGTAAACTGAGTTCATCCATTAAAGAGTCAAAGTACGCGGGACTGTTTACGAGCCGTCCACCGCATCTCTGAGCGATAAACTAACAGCTGTTTTTTCTCCCACGATCGCCAAATCGGCTTTAGGGCTGTCACTTCTCTCTCTCTCTCGTACTAACCACACACACACGCACGCGACCCCTCACAAACATTCTGGCACACATTTTTGGCTCGTAGATAGCTTAAATGCTAAAGCCCAGCTTTGGTAGACGCCATTGACTGGTTTCTCTCCACCCCCATTCACGGTCATATTCCCTTTCCGGAAGTCTCACGTGACATACTCTCCACGAGAGTCATGTCTGCCATTTTGTGCGCGTCCCTCCTTACACACACACTGTCACACACACACCTTATGTGTTATAGGATTATTTTATTTCCTTATCTAATCATATCACTGTTTATTTTGTAGTTGTAAATCAGAAGTTTATTGACTGCATTGTATTAATTATTAATTGATATTACTGCATAAATAAACTTTGTTTATATTACAAAGAGAAGTGTTTTGGTTTGTTTTGCATACGCCTGTGTCATGCTGACGGGATGTCAGTGCTCGGATTCAAACCTTCATTCATTGTTTTTTCCCGAAAATCGATATTCTTCGGATGTCGATTTTCCTAAGAAAACAATCTAATATTGAGACTGTTTTACTATCTGGTTATTAATCCCTGATTCCAGGGTGGTGCCCCGTCAACGTTAATCCTTATTAATATTCTATTGATTTTTGATAATTGATAATTATCTTTGATGGTTGTTGAATTTGAATGATCAATAAGCTAGTGTTAGTTTTAATTAATGTTTCATCGATGTTAACAATTAACGATTATCTTTGATAATTGTTGATTTTAAAGGATTAAAAAAGCTAACATTGATTCTCATCAATGTTCTATTGATTTTAATAATTAATAATTATCTTTGATAATTATTAATTATTGCTAATAACCAAACTTGCTCCTAAACATAGCGCACTACATTTACTGGAGCCCTATATGAGGTTTTAGTGAGTTAGATTCAATTAATTAATTTAAATATTAATTAATAACTAAAGAAATAATTATTAACAATTTCTGATAGTAACACTGATCTAAACAACCAGTAAAGCCCTACACTACTTAGTTGAGAACTGCAAACTCTCAGGGTCACACAAATGTCAGGAACAGAGCATCACTGTAACGCTTACGTGAGCTGAAACTGTCATAAAATCATCACAAAATGACGTGCTTGCTTCAGCAATTTTGTTTTTCATCTCAAATTAGCTTTTTCTGACAATATCGATTCGGTTTAGAGTTAAGGTTTTGGGTAGGGAGGTTGGTTTTGTTGATTTAAAATTTGATAGAGAATTATCCTTAAAAACATTATCTGTTTAGAAGAAAATGTAACTCTCTTTTAGTGCCACTCAGTGGACATTTCACCTCGGAACTGCCACGATACATGTATGTAATATCATATTGCAAAAAATGTCACCACAGTCACATAACTTTCATGAGATCAGGCTGCATTGTAAACAGACCTAATTAATTAAATTATATATATGATCCCTTTAAGATGAATATTGATAATATTTCAAACAATTCCTCCAATTGTAAAAAACGCAATTTGGTTGGTTTATTGCTTCTTCTAGCCATGAAGATATTGTATTCCCTATATACAGTATTGTGTGTGTTAAAACCTCTCTCGGTCTCTCTCTTTTTCTGTCTATATCAATGCACAACATTTTGCCTGAGCATCAGATAAAAGTGCAGCCAGCCAGTGCACCTCCATCAATCTGCCATGTTGATTTACATTTCCCTGACAAAGAGCAATTTACGGCATGCGGAAATCCAGAATATTTCACCACCACTTCTTGCTTTTCACTCTGGATTTTGAATACATCACAGGTGATAGGATCAAAATAATGGCAGGGGAAACTACTTGACAGAGAGTTATTGATTACACCTCGTCAGCTGCCAGATTGTGCCTTAATCATAATTAGAACGATGTGAAAGGTACTAATGTTAACCATTCAACCATCCTAGATTAAGAATTTATTGCTCAGGGGTTGCTCTTTCATAGCTCATGAGACTTAATGGAGTTTTCAGTTGTTTTGTTTAAGAAAAACTTTTTCTCTGAGTTCATACTAAGATCTTTGACTCTGAGCACACTGTTCATTTACCCTCCATTTAATCTCGAACTGGGAGAAATAATTTAAATATTAAAGAGATTTGTGATTGTTCTTTTCAGTGAGACCACATTCGTGAATGCAGTTCTGTTTTTTGGATAAAGGAATCTGTTTAAATCTTGCTGTGCAAAAAGGCTGGGTTAAGCAAAAAACAGCAGCTACACAAGCCTTACTCAGGGCAGAAACATACAGTAGTTGCAATGCTGTCTGAATGCCAATAGTTCAACTGACTGTGAAGATACCAATACAATAAGACAGTGTTTTACTGAATCTACAGTGAATCTACCAACAATCATGCCACATTTTTTCCCCATTCTGATGGTTGATGTGAACATTAACTGAAGCTCCTGACCCTTATCTGCATGATTTTATGCACTGCACTGCTGCCACATGATTGGCTGATTAGATAATCGCTTGGATGATTGTTGGTGCCAGATGGGCTGGTTTGAGTATTTCTGTAACTGCTGATCTCCTGGGATTTTCACACACAACAGTCTCTAGAATTTACTCAGAATGGTGACAAAAACAAAAAACATCCAATGAGTGGCAGTTCTGCGGATGGAAATGTCTTGTTGATGAGAGAGGTCAACAGAGAATGGCCAGACTGGTTCAAACTGACAAAGTCTACAGTAACTCGGATAACCACTCTGTACAATTGTCATCTCAGAATGCTATTCTAAGATGCGGGTTGGCGCTATTTTGGTGGCACGAAGGGGACCTACACAATATTAGGCAGGTGGTTTTAATGTTGTGGCTGATCGGTGTGTATATATATATATATATATATATATATATATATATATATATATAATATATATATATATACTAAAGATTTGTGAAACTTAACTCGGTATCATTACTGACAGATTCTTCATATGACAACGTGTAGTTTAAAAAAAAACATTTGCCATAGTAACTTATTATTATTATTATTATTATTATTTTAAGAAATTATGTTTTAATTAACTCTGTAAAGCCTGACATATGAAATAATTGTCAAAAAATGAATTTTTTTTTTTTTTACGAAACGTTTTTAGTACCATTAGTCAAACTATAAAAAAATAAATCATTAAAAAATAATAATAATAATATTTTTTTTTTATGTATCATATTTGAAACATTAGGCTTTAAAGGTCATTATCCTCCTGAGACCCAGCAATTCATTTTTGTGTAGGACATTTGTTATTTAAGTTTTTCTTAGCCCATACATGCTACAGTGGTAAATCTTGGGGTATTATCAGAGGACTCTCTGGGCTTTTCAGAGATACCAAATGTTTGAGAGTTTGACCATGACAACTTCCTCTCCTTGGTCTATAAATATGGATTGAAATGTAGCACAGTTCAATTCAGCACATCATATACAATATGAATAAAATATTATTTTTTCAATAAACATTTTTTATCACATGTATTTTATGCACCAAACACTATATTGACATTTAAAAAAAAGCGAAACTGTAAAACTTTTTTTACTGGGTCTCAGGAACTTATGGTAAGATGACATCCTATAAGCTTGTAATGTAAAATAATGAGATCTTTATAATGACAGATCAGGCTGCATGGATGAAAATAAACAGACATATTACTTAACACTTTAAATATATCTTATAAAAATCGTATATGTCAGAATTTTCAAAGAGCTTTGATTTTTTTTTTTTTTTTGTGGTGGGCATCAATGGAATGTAATGGTGATTGAGAGATATACCTCAAAAGCCTGTTGTATCATATTTGATACATGGATTCTTTTTGAATTTTGATTATGTTAATGATGCACAGGCTTTAGAAAATAGCTTATCAAATTTGATACAGGCGGCGTTATAAGGTTAAAAGGTCAATAGTTTATTTTTTTATTTTTTTTATTGTTGTTATTAAAATATAATTTGTAACACACATATATATATATACAGGTGCATCTCAATAAATTAGAATGTCGTGGAAAAGTTCATTTATTTCAGTAATTCAACTCAAATTGTGAAACTCGTGTATTAAATAAATTCAATGCACACAGACTGAAGTAGTTTAAGTCTTTGGTTCTTTTAATTGTGATGATTTTGGCTCACATTTAACAAAAACCCACCAATTCACTATCTCAAAAAATTAGAATACATCACAAGACCAATAAAAAAAACATTTTTAGTGAATTGTTGGCCTTCTGGAAAGTATGTTCATTTGCTGTATATGTACTCAATACTTGGTAGGGGCTCCTTTTGCTTTAATTACTGCCTCAATTCGGCGTGGCATGGAGGTGATCAGTTTGTGGCACTGCTGAGGTGGTATGGAAGCCCAGGTTTCTTTGACAGTGGCCTTCAGCTCATCTGCATTTTTTGGTCTCTTGTTTCTCATTTTCCTCTTGACAATACCCCATAGATTCTCTATGGGGTTCAGGTCTGGTGAGTTTGCTGGCCAGTCAAGCACACCAACACCATGGTCATTTATCCAACTTTTGGTGCTTTTGGCAGTGTGGGCAGGTGCCAAATCCTGCTGGAAAATGAAATCAGCATCTTTAAAAAGCTGGTCAGCAGAAGGAAGCATGAAGTGCTCCAAAATTTCTTGGTAAACGGGTGCAGTGACTGGTTTTCAAAAAACACAATGGACCAACACCAGCAGATGACATTGCACCCCAAATCATCACAGACTGTGGAAACTTAACACTGGACTTCAAGCAACTTGGGCTATGAGCTTCTCCACCCTTCCTCCAGACTCTAGGACCTTGGTTTCCAAATGAAATACAAAACTTGCTCTCATCTGAAAAGAGGACTTTGGACCACTGGGCAACAGTCCAGTTCTTCTTCTCCTTAGCCCAGGTAAGAGGCCTCTGACGTTGTCTGTGGTTCAGGAGTGGCTTAACAAGAGGAATACGACAACTGTAGCCAAATTCCTTGACACGTCTGTGTGTGGTGGCTCTTGATGCCTTGACCCCAGCTTCAGTCCATTCCTTGTGAAGTTCACCCAAATTCTTGAATCGATTTTGCTTGACAATCCTCATAAGGCTGCGGTTCTCTCGGTTGGTTGTGCATCTTTTTCTTCCACACTTTTTCCTTCCACTCAACTTTCTGTTAACATGCTTGGATACAGCACTCTGTGAACAGTCAGCTTCTTTGGCAATGAATGTTTGTGGCTTACCCTCCTTGTGAAGGGTGTCAATGATTGTCTTCTGGACAACTGTCAGATCAGCAGTCTTCCCCATGATTGTGTAGCCTAGTGAACCAAACTGAGAGACCATTTTGAAGGCTCAGGAAACCTTTGCAGGTGTTTTGAGTTGATTAGCTGATTGGCATGTCACCATATTCTAATTTTTTGAGATAGTGAATTGGTGGGTTTTTGTTAAATGTGAGTCAAAATCATCACAATTAAAAGAACCAAAGACTTAAACTACTTCAGTCTGTATGCATTGAATTTATTTAATACACAAGTTTCACAATTTGAGTTGAATTACTGAAATAAATGAACTTTTCCACGACATTCTAATTTATTGAGATGCACCTGTATATACATATGTGTGTGTGTGTGTGTGTGTGTGTGTGTGTGTCACGGTTCCGGCATGTGTGCTCAGCCTTTCCATGGGAACGCTGATCGATCCCGAGGAGACGTTGAACATGGCAATGCCCGCTTCCACCTGCTTCACTCTGATTGCACTAACTACTTATTCCTTGTGTTTCCCTCTTTCTTTGCCAGTTTATTATTCTCTGTCATGTTTAACGTTTCTCTCTTGTGTAGTTGGAGTGTACTGGTGTATCTGTTGGTTGCCTGTCTGGAGAGGTGCGGTTACCTGCCTGCTTGCTGTCGCTCAAACCAGATCAGTGCCCAGTTCATGTGGAGAAGGATTCCTTGGTATCTGCCTGTGTCTCGGGAGAATCATCTGGACTTTGCTTCGCACCACACCAGCTTCAATGGACTCTCTTCAGATTGCTCCAGAGTACCACAAAATGCACAGTCGTCTTACGAACACACTCCTCACTAGCCCATAGCGGCTCGTTGGATCTGCCATTAGCAGCCGGTGCTGGGAGCGCCTTTCATTGACTGATTCCATTGTTAATAAATTCCAATAATGTTTTGAGTATAAAGTTCATAAAACATGTCTAGATATTCATTTGTAACAGCCCACTAACTGCAAAAAAGTATTATTGTCTTGCTTTCTAAAAATATCTAAACATTCACACGGGAAGTTGGCATGTTGTTACCAAGAGTTCCGGTACCCTAGGATTTGCCACATTATGGCGACTCACTGACAAGTGCCATCTCCAATCAGACATTTTTGCATTGGCTTAAATGTGTTTACCTTCCCTTGTGGCTCAACTGGAAGCAGCATGGGACACCCGGGTTTGGATCCCTCGTTGAAATCAGGAAATGATCGCATTTGCATAATTAGTGACCAGTGTGATTTGATGGTTGTATTTTTCCCTCTAACATAACAGTTTTGCTCCACTGATGGTTAGGTTTATGTTTGGGGGTTCAGTTTATAAAACATTTTATTACAGCCTGTACAGCTGAAAATAACTCGCTTTTGGAGCCCCTCTGTGGACATTTCAACTGGAAAATGGAGCTCACACTTGCCCATACGCCCAACAACACTTACCACTTTGGACACTGGGGACAGTGTTTTGAATTTTGGTAAACACAAACCGATTTTAGCTAAAGAAAAGTCAACCTACAGTTTCCAATATCGCTGTGAGATCTGTCTAAATTTACTTCAGAAGCAAAATTGCATAAGATATTAAGACTTGTTTTCAGAGAATATACCGCTCATTTATTTTTCTTACCCCATTGCTTTTTGTTGTTATAACCACAAAACCTCAATATATATTTTTTGATTTATGCTTAAAAAAAAAAAAAAGAAAAAAAAAAACATTTGCCAAGAAACAAACTTAATTTAAGATTCTCTGAAAACAAATTTTGCATCTCAAGTAAATGTACCTTGTTTTAAGTGTGTTTACTGTTGATATTTTACTAGAAAACAAGACAAAAAAATACTGATTATAATAATTTCTAGCAGTGCTGAGAAACTAGCCACATTTAATTTAGTTTGCAATACAAATTCTGACAATGGAACATTACAATAACTGAATTCACAGCCCAACTGAAACCTCTCAGAGTCGAGGAGGAATATTTCAACATTTATGAGAGTGTCTCCAACCTCTCCATTTGCTCTTGTCAGCTCTCCAGTTTTGGAACATCAGCAACAAACAAAAAAGGTGAATTTCTCAGAAACAGAATGAAGCTCATGCAAAGATGTCCATGACATCCCAAACTCAGCTGGATTTGTCCTCTTAAAGCTTGTGTAATAGAAACAGAGTTCCTGTTCTCTGCAGGTAACATGGTGAACTGGCACTCATCCAGTTATTATCATTATAGTAGAAGCCTCCTGCTGTCAGCTCCATTCATATAATAATGTTTTTTTTTTTTCCTTTTGTTTTTTTCTTTTATGTTTTAATCTTTGATTTTATATTTCTTTATAGAGGATAATTTCATGGTTTTGGTTTGCTGATGACTATTCAGTATAATGGAGCCTCTTATTTTTTCTGTCTGCATCTTTGAATTTATAAAAAATTCATAGAGGCAGTTATTTGAATATGCCTCTTCTATGATGAACATTTTTAATTTCTGAATTATTATTATTATTATTATTATTATTATTATGTTGATGTTTCAAAAGTCGTAAATTGGTGAATTTATGAAGACCAGCAGATCACCTAAGGCTGGTTTAAGCTGGTTTAGATCACGATTTCTTGTTGAAAATGGGATCAATGTTTTTCAAAAAGGTTTGAAACCAACATGAATGCAAATATTACATTTCTAAGAACATTCCTTTTCATCATCTCTGCTGTATGTCATTGACATTCCACTGGAGAAATAGAGTAATGCCTTCACTTTCCCTTCACATGTGTTCATTTCTGTGACTGAGACAGATGCCTTTCTAACCAACGTCTGATTATGTAAAAAACTAAACAAAAGCTCTCTCATACAGAATGCATTTGATGTAACCCCTAGGTCACAACACAACAAATCCTATTTGACAAATCTTATGAATGATGCAAAAAAAAAAAAAAATACAAAAAAAAATCTTATCATACACCTACACAGCACAAGCATCCACTATAAAAATTCTTGTTCCCAATGAATCATTTGATTTATGCATTTTTTTTATTTATTTTTTTTTTTTTGGTCCTCATGGGGCTATGTAATAGAATGGCCGAGCTTCTCACACATTACAATGACATGTATTAAATAGGTTTTTGGGTGCAGGAGAGGACAACTGCTCAAAGCACTGAGAAAATAGCCAGGCAGTTCGGTCACCCACGGTGGAAAGAATTTACGAGAGGACAATCGTTTTCAGTGTTCGATGAAAACAAATAGATCTGGGTGACCGACAGGGAATATCAAAGACAAGATGTTCATGAGTAGTTAAGGGTGGAAAACTCTTTGTTATAGTGGTGTTTTTGCTATTAAAATTAAGTGACAGAGCACAACGTTGCCTGCCCACTTTTTCAGCTGTCTTAGTTACGAAAGTATTTCACCCATTAATTTTCTTCATAAGCATTTCAGAAAATTCTTCAATAAAGAGTTCAACCCCATGAACCAAGCCAATCAGCTCAGAAATTAGTCATATTAAAACATTTGATTTGAAGAAAAAAGGTATATGAAAGCATTGCGAATGATGTTAGCGAATAAAAACACGATGGTACAATATACAACTATTAACTATACAGTAAGTTATTTGATTATGACGTTTTCACGGTGAGCAATGCTGGGGAAGTTGCTTTGAAACTGTACAAGCTACAAGCTACTCATAACTTAAAGTAGTTAAACTACAGTCAAGCTACATGTTTAAAAAGTATCACTATACAGTGTAATCGTTACATATTCAAGTAGTTAAGCACTGGCAAGTGGAGACACCTTTAACCCAGGGTGCATTTTAATCAGCTCCCAAGTTCAGTAGTCAGGGCACTGATCAGAGAGTCGGCCATTTTAAGGGCTGTCTCAATCGCAAAATTGTTCCAGTGCACTGAAACATTTGCTCCTTAAAAAAATCATACAGCGCACCGAAAAAATCAGGGAGCATCGTTGCTCACTATATTCCCTTACCGTAAACGTCATCATGTCTTCTGAAGTCTTTCAAGTCATTAGAAGACAAGCACAAGTGTAAATATATGATGTCAAAGCCATGTTTTCTCTTTAAAAGAGATATTGTTTATGTCTTTCATCTATAATTAAAATGAGAGGGCAAAAATCTTTTAAAAATTAGAGTTGTTAAAAGTACGTTTAAAATACACTCCTTTATATTTTTATATCTTTATTTAATGTTATTTATTTGTCATAATAACACTATACGCTTGAATATCTTCAATGAAAATTAATGACAGTGTCATTTATACAGCGATGTTGTTGATTAATAACAGCTACGCTTGAATGCGCAAGCTCGTTAGTCGCAGGTAATTGAGTCATAAGTGTCGCAATGTTCAGTGTATAAACACCTTTGCCAGTGCCCGAATTCGTGTTCGCGATATCCTGATTCACGACATAGGGAGCTAAGGAGCTGACTGAGATGCACCCCCTGTTACACAAGCACTAGGGAGTGTAATCGAGCTTGAAATCATGATCGTACCTAGTGACTGCAATGGCAAGGTGTACAGTGAAAAAGGAGTTATATTTTGGTCAGTTCTCACCCAGAACCAACTGGATTGCTTCAGAGGATATTGATAAAACCACTGGATTGCTTTTATGCTGACTTTATCTTTTTTGAACTTTTGTTTTTGAAGTTTTGCCCACCATTCACTATGGATTTACAGAGCTGAAATATTCTTCTAAAAACCTTTGTTTGTGTTCAGCAAAAGAAAGAAAGTCATACACATCTGGAATGGCATGAGGTTGAGTGAATGATGAGGGAAATTTCATTTTTGGGTGAACTATCCCTTTAAGGGAATTGTTAATGTTATCCAGTTAATTTGCATGAACTGTTCAAAAGAACTGATTCACTTAAATTATTCAGATTTCCCAGAGCTACATGAGAGAGAGAGAGAGAGAGAGAGAGAGAGAGAGAGAGGACGGTTAAGGTGAGCACTGAACACGTTTGTTTACTCCCTCGGCTTCATTGCAGTGTTCGCAATACAATCTGACAAATGTAGCATTTTGTGAAGCTACAGTGCTACCCGTTGGAAAATGTAGCTTGTTACTGGAAAAGATGTTGTAAAAATAGCTGAACTACTTTCACACACCACTGCAAACATGTATTTAAGTTAGTATCTTCACTAATTTTAGTTAACTACTACCCAACACTGTTGCAGTTTTAGAAATATGCTCTGGTCAAGCGCAGGTCAAACTTGAGGGTAAGAAATTTAAAGGTGCTGTAAGCGATTTTTTCATGGAAAGGTATGCAAAGCAAATGTCCTACTGTCTGAAAAATATTAATGAAATAAGTGTCGCCGACCAGAAGGCAACAGTTCAAAAAGGTAGCAGGCAGGGTGAGTGGGGTCCAGAGTGATTTTTCCAGCCCTTTTACTCACTCTGGAAGTGTACAGTTCTTGAAGGGAGGGCAGGGGGCAACCAATAATCCACCCAGCATTCTGAACTGTCCTTTGTAGTCTTCTGATGTCTGATTTCGTAGCTGAACCAAACCAGACAGTTACTGGAGTGTAGAGGACAGACTCAATGACTGCTGAGTAGAACTGGATTAGCAGCACCTGTGGCAAGTTGAACTACCTCAATTGGCAAAGGAAATACAACCTCTGCTTTGCCTTTTTCACAGTGGAGTCAATGTGGGTCTCCCATTTCATGTCCTGTGAAATGCTTGTGCCCAGGAACCTGAATGACTCCACTGCTGCCACAGTGCTGTTTAGAATGGTGAGCAGGGTCAATGTTGGGGTGTTCCTCCTAAAGTCCACAATTATCTCCACTGTTTTGAGCGTGTTGAGCTCCAGGTTGTTATGACTGCACCAGTGAGCAAGCCGTTCAACCTCTGTATGCAGACTCATCAACATCTTGGATGAGGCAGATAACAGTAGTATTGTCTGCAAACTTCAGGAGCTTGACAGAGGAGTCCATGGTGGTGCAGTCATTGGTATACATGGAGAAGAGTAGTGGGGAGAGCACACATCCCTGGGGGCACCAGTGCTGATCATTCATATGCTGGAAGTGAATTTCCCCAGTCTCACTAGCTGCTGCCTGTCCGTCAGAAAACTGGTGATCCACTGATAAATAGACATAGGAACAGAGAGCTGGGTTAATTTATTCCATAGGAGAGCTGGGATGATGGTGTTGAAAGCCGAACTGAAGTCCACAAAAAGGATCCTTGCATATGTCCCTGGTCTGTCCAGATGTTGCAGGATATGATGCAATCCCATGTTGACTGCAGCATCCACAGATCTGTTTGCTCTATAAGCAAATTGAAGGGGATACAGAAAGGGTCCAGTGATGTCCGTCAGGTGGGACAACACCAGTCTCTCAAACGACTTCATGACCACAGACATCAGAGTGACGTGTCTGTAGTTATTTAGTCCTTTGATCTTGGGTTTCTTTGGGACAGGGATGATAGAGGAGCATTTGAAGCAGCAGAGAACTTCACACTGCTCCAGTGATCTGTTGAAGATCTATGTGAAGATGGGGGCCAGCTGGCCAGCATATGATTTTAGACAAGTGGGTGAAACACTGTCTGGGCCCTGTGCTTTCCTTGTCTTTTGTTTCTGGAATATCCGGCACACATCCTCTTCAAAGATCTTAAGTGCATGTTGAGTAGTGGTGGGGAGGAGGAGGGTGGTTGCAGGAGGTGTTGGTGTTTGTGTGAAGTGAAGGTCAGAGCGGGTTTGGGTTGTGAGACTGGGCTTTCAAATCTACAGTATAACACATTCAGGTCGTCAGCCAGCTATTAATTCCTTACAGTGTTGGGGGATGATATCTTGAAGTTAGTAATGTGTTTACTTAATAATTTAATTATAATAATCCTTAGAAGAACAATAGGGCCTCCGCACTTTCAGTGCTTGGGCCCTAATAATCCTTGGAAAAACAATAGGGTCTTCGTACTTTCAGTGCTTGACCCTAATAATCCTTAGAAGAACAGTAGGGCATCCACATTTTCAGTGCGTGGGCCCTAATAATAGAAACACTGTGCACAGTTGGGTACATATGCAGAACAAGCTGCAAAAACTGAGTAAATGTAAAGTAAAGGTACACATACTGTTATGAACACACACAAGATGAATATGTGCCTTGGTATCATGCCATGGAAAACACTAAAGTTTTTTTTATTTGTGAGTAAACAAAAGTGAAACCAGGTGTCTTCATATCTGCGCTAGTAGTTAGTTTGTTTCTTCCCCTCTATTCTAAGGACAACTCATGAGGACAGTACATAAATCTGCATTATTTATCAAGCCTAAACAATACAAAATGTTTTCTTCTTCTTGTTTTGCATCTTCCACTTGACATCCCATTGATAATGCAGAGACCTTGAGAGCTATAGTGGTCTGTAAGTGTAACGCGAGCTGCCACTGTCTACATCAGTCTTTGTGAACACAAGTGTCCGTACTATAGAAACTGTTCAAAATCAAAAGAACTTGTTCAGGCAACTATATTTCCACGAATCGAAATTGATTTTGTGTGTACCATGCTGTTGCTATGGCGATCGGCAACAAAAGTAAAGCATATTTTTTGATTTTCTGTATATATATATATATATATATATATATATATATATATATATATATATATATATATATATATATACCTGTATATATACACCGATCAGCCACAATGTTAAAACCACCTGCCTAATATTGTGTAGGTCCCCCTCGTGCCGCCAAAGCAGTGTCAACCCTGTCTGAGTAACCATTGACTTTGTCAGTTCGAACCAGTCTGGCCATTCTCTGTTGACCTCTCTCATCGACAAGGCATTTCCATCCACAGAACTGCCACTCACTGGATGTTTTTTGTTATATATATATATACAGGTGCATCTCAATAAATTAGAATGTCGTGGAAAAGTTCATTTAT
Organism: Myxocyprinus asiaticus; assembly: GCF_019703515.2. Classification (NCBI taxonomy): domain Eukaryota; kingdom Metazoa; phylum Chordata; class Actinopteri; order Cypriniformes; family Catostomidae; genus Myxocyprinus; species Myxocyprinus asiaticus. The sequence goes on along the minus strand of NC_059367.1, from coordinate 4,711,730 downwards.
TTCAGTAATTCAACTCAAATTGTGAAACTCGTGTATTAAATAAATTCAATGCACACAGACTGAAGTAGTTTAAGTCTTTGGTTCTTTTAATTGTGATGATTTTGGCTCACATTTAACAAAAACCCACCAATTCACTATCTCAAAAAATTAGAATATTTTGACATGCCAATCAGCTAATCAACTCAAAACACCTGCAAAGGTTTCCTGAGCCTTCAAAATGGTCTCTCAGTTTGGTTCACTAGGCTACACAATCATGGGGAAGACTGCTGATCTGACAGTTGTCCAGAAGACAATCATTGACACCCTTCACAAGGAGGGTAAGCCACAAACATTCATTGCCAAAGAAGCTGGCTGTTCACAGAGTGCTGTATCCAAGCATGTTAACAGAAAGTTGAGTGGAAGGAAAAAGTGTGGAAGAAAAAGATGCACAACCAACCGAGAGAACCGCAGCCTTATGATTGTCCAGCAAAATCGATTCAAGAATTTGGGTGAACTTCACAAGGAATGGACTGAGGCTGGGGTCAAGGCATCAAGAGCCACCACACACAGACATGTCAAGGAATTTGGCTACAGTTGTCGTATTCCTCTTGTTAAGCCACTCCTGAACCACAGACAACGTCAGAGGCGTCTTACCTGGGCTAAGGAGAAGAAGAACTGGACTGTTGCCCAGTGTTCCAAAGTCCTCTTTTCAGATGAGAGCAAGTTTTGTATTTCATTTGGAAACCAAGGTCCTAGAGTCTGGAGGAAGGGTGGAGAAGCTCATAGCCCAAGTTGCTTGAAGTCCAGTGTTAAGTTTCCACAGTCTGTGATGATTTGGGGTGCAATGTCATCTGCTGGTGTTGGTCCATTGTGTTTTTTGAAAACCAAAGTCACTGCACCCGTTTACCAAGAAATTTTGGAGCACTTCATGCTTCCTTCTGCTGACCAGCTTTTTAAAGATGCTGATTTCATTTTCCAGCAGGATTTGGCACCTGCCCACACTGCCAAAAGCACCAAAAGTTGGATAAATGACCATGGTGTTGGTGTGCTTGACTGGCCAGCAAACTCACCAGACCTGAACCCCATAGAGAATCTATGGGGTATTGTCAAGAGGAAAATGAGAAACAAGAGACCAAAAAATGCAGATGAGCTGAAGGCCACTGTCAAAGAAACCTGGGCTTCCATACCACCTCAGCAGTGCCACAAACTGATCACCTCCATGCCACGCCGAATTGAGGCAGTAATTAAAGCAAAAGGAGCCCCTAACAAGTATTGAGTACATATACAGTAAATGAACATACTTTCCAGAAGGCCAACAATTCACAAAAAAATTTTTTTTTTTTATTGCTCTTATGATGTATTCTAATTTTTTGAGATAGTGAATTGGTGGGTTTTTGTTAAATGTGAGCCAAAATCATCACAATTAAAAGAACCAAAGACTTAAACTACTTCAGTCTGTGTGCATTGAATTTATTTAATACACGAGTTTCACAATTTGAGTTGAATTACTGAAATAAATGAACTTTTCCACGACATTCTAATTTATTGAGATGCACCTGTATATATATATATATATATATATATATATACAAACAACAATGATCCTAAACATGATAACCACTCACAGGTTAAGCGAATACCATTGATCATCTCCTAGCAAGGCCACATGTCAAAGTCTGGGTAAATTAGATGATAAGTGAACAGTCAGTTCTCGTAGTCAACGTGTTGAATGCAGGAGAAATGGGCAGGAGTAAAGACATGAGCAACTTTGACAAGGGCCAAATTGTTATGTCCAGACGACTGGGTCAGAGCTTCTCTGAAACAGCAAGGCTTATGGGGTGCTCCCGGTCAGCAGTGGTGAGTACCTACCGACAGTGGTCAGAGGAGGGACAAACCACAATCCGGTGACAGGATGTTGGGTGCCCACGGCTCATCAATGCATGAGGGCAAAGAAGGCTATCCCATCTGGTCCGAACCGACAGAAGGTCTACTGTTGCACAAGTCACAGAAAATTTTAATGATGATTACTGGTTAACAGCATAAATATAATGCCAATATTACTTATTTATGTGCAGTGCTAGTCATGGTTTAAAATGAGTAAACTAAGGAAGTGTTAAGGGCCAGTGTTTAAACAAAGATTTTGTATGAACTGTAAGATTAATGACTAATGTCTTTGAAGTCCATCCTGGATTAACTGCAGAAGTTTACATATATGCATTGTCCTTTGTTAGTTGGCTGATGAAGGCATTTGTTGGCAATTAATTGATAGTCTATGTATTCCATTTCTATCCTAAGTCCAAGGTTCAGGCAGTGGCATATTAATTATCCCATGTCTTATGGTTGGAGTTGGTATCAGTTCATCCTCTGCAGTCCATCGTAATAGACTGAAGTGATGTCTGGCTGGCACCGGCTGCATTTAGTTGTCATTACTAAGAGACATGTAGCAGTGGAGTCTGACACCAAGCAGGAACTGAGCTGGATCTGGCCGGTTCTGGTGACCTCGGGATAAGAAATAAGAAATAAATTATGATGGATAAATTAGGTGTATACCTGGCTAAATAGATGAGTCTTCAGTCTAGACTTAAACTCAGTGAGTGTGTCTATGTCCCGAACTATGTGAGGAGTTAATAATATTAAGAAGAGGTTCTGAGATTACAGGGAATACCTCTTGTAAGAGCTTAGTTGGTATTGGTTCTAACATGCATGTTGTGGCTTTTGATGTTTCAATTCGTTTTATTAGCTCTTCATGATCTATGACAGTGAAGGATTGAAGCTGCTCATGAGGAAAATTATGAGACAATGTTTCCTGAGGTACTGTGACAAATGATTGCATAATTCTAATTTTATTTCCGATTATTTCAATTTTATCAGTAAATAAATTCATGAAGTCATTACTATTGTGCTGTGATGAAATATCTGGTTCAGTTGAGGCTATATTCCAAACAAATTTAGCCACAATACTGAATAAACTCCTTGGATTGTTGTGGTTATTTTCTATGAGTTTTCTAAAATATGCTGACCTGGCAGCCTTTAGTGCAGGTCTGTAGCTACAGACACTATCCTATACTATTTCTGAGCTGCTCTCTTGAGAGCATGAGTGTTAATTGTACCATGGTGCGGGGCTTTTTTCTTTAATTTGCTTTAATCGAAGGGGGTGACAATATCAAGAGTGCTAGAGAAGACTGTATTTTAATTTTCTGTTATTAAGTCAAGTTCTTCTAAACTTTGTGGCTTACTGAGTATATAAGATTTATATGGAAGATTATTAGTGAAGCTATCTTTAGTAATCTAAATATTAGTTCTACCTGAACGATAGTGTGGTGTAGATTGAGTGGCATTAGCTGATTGCAGCATACAAGAGACGAGGTAATAATCTGATATGTCATCGCTCTGCAGCAGAATTTCTATAGTATCAACATCATCTCCATATGACAGAATAAAATCTAGCGTATGATATTGGCAATGAGTTTGTCCTGTCACATTTTGTCTGACTCCAAGAGAGTTGAGAATATGTCATTTTCATTATCTATGTGAATGTTGAAGTCACCAACAGTTAAAGCTTTATCCACAGCAACTACTAGATCTGAAAGAAAATTTGAAAATTCACCAAGGAAATCAGAATATGGTCCAGATGATCTATATACTGTAGCAAGGGCAAAAAAGGACAGATATTTTTTATTTGTATCTGATGGTGTCACATTAAGCATTATTAGTTCAAAAGACTTAAACTTATATCCTGTCCTCTGAGTAACACCAAAAACTTCACTGTAAATTGCAGCAACACCTCGAGGCTCATGTTTATAAAAATAACATGGGGGAGTAGATTCATTTAAACTAATATATTCATCCTGTTTAAGCCAGGTTTCAGTCAAACAGAGCACATCCAAACTATGATCTGTAATAATTTAATTTACAATTAGTGCTTTGGTTGAAAGAGATTTAATGTTTAGTAGCCATACCTTTATATGATATTAATTTTAATGTTTTTGTTATTTTCAAGTTTTACTAATTTAGTGAGAGTTTTGTGTTTGGTAGTTCGGAGAACAGACACAGTCTCTATATAATATCTAGGTGATACAGTATCTATGTGTTGTAATTTATGTGACCTGTGTGACGTCTCAAGGCAGCTAGCAGATGTTCGGATTAGCCAGTTTGTCTGCTTCCTGACCTGGGCTCCAGTTAGTCAAATACTATCACTATTAAGCCTATGAGTCAAATTACTAGAGAGGACCCTGGAGGGATGGAGTCCGTCTCTCTTTAGCAGGTTAGGTCTTCCCCAAAAACTCTTCCAATTGTCTATAAATCTTATGCTATTCTCTGGACACCACTCAGACATCCAGCCATTCAGTGACAGTAATCCACTTTTAAACCTTGCCACCATGACAAGCAGGGAGGGGGGCAGAGCATATTACAGTGACTGACATCGTTTGTGCAAATTCACACACCTCTTTAACATTATCTCTAGTGATCTCCAACTGGCGAAGCCAGACATCGTTAGTGCCGACATGAATAACAATTTTAGAAAATCTACGTTTAGCATTAGCCAGCACTATAAATTTGATCTGATGTCAGATGCCCGAGCCCCCAAAATGCATTTATCAATAGTGGCTGAAGTCTCTATTTTCACATTTCATACAATAAAATCTCCTATAACCAGGGCGCTTTCAACATGATTCTCAGTGGGTACATCGCTGAGTGGGGAGAATCGATTGGAAACCCTAACTTGAACGGGAGAGTGGTGTCGCTTTGCTGAGCAAGTATGCCACTGAGACGTCACCCAAATGCCCTGCTGAAGGAGCTCTACAGCTGGAACCAAAATGTGTGTGTTGCTCGCTGTTCTACCCATATCCAAAACAGTATCTTCCGGCTTCTCTTTGTTACTGACCTCCACTAGCGTTTGGACGCATATCTCTAACTCATTAAACTTCTCCATCAGCCTAACTAATTCCTGACATTTATCACATGTAAATCCCTCACTGCTGATGGCAGAAGCTATAGTAAACATGTGGCATGTAATGCAGGAAGCATTAACATGAGCGGATTCTATGACTTACCGCAACTGTTCGTTGTTGTTGATTGTTCCTAAGTGTTGAGGGTCTGAGATGGATGTGAATCCCTCACGCAATTGTTTGTTTTTATGGTTGTTCTTGATAAGCGATGCTTTGAGATCTATCCAATAATCCGTTGTACACAGAGGAGAAAACGGGTGTGCACAGTAAAATGCATGCAGATTAATTGTGATAAAATTAGAAAGCGGATGCATGCGGAAAAATGCATGCAGCTGAATCGCGATAAGAGAATAATGCGGAAAAAAACAGATGCATGCTGAAAAATAGCAAAGATTAAAGATTAAAAGCTGAAAACAGATAGATAAGCAATGCTAAAAAGCTTGCAGGCTACAAACACAGACTCGAGCTAGGCGCAAAGTAGCAACAGGAACAGCACACAACACTATGACAACACACAGTGCATCGCACCCTGCTGCATATGGGGCTGAGTAGCCACAGACCGATCAGAGAGCCCATGATTATCCCTGTCTACCTTGGAAGAAGGTTGCCTGGTCCGATGAGTCCCGCTTTCTTTTATGTCAAATGGATGGCCGTGTATGTGTGCGCTGTTTACCTGGGTAAGTATGGCACCAAGATGCACTGTGGGAAGACGACAAGCTGGTGGAGGCAGTGTGATGCTCTGGGCAATGTTCTGCTGGAAAACCCTGGGTCTGGCTATTCATTTGGACATCAGTTTGACACATGCCACCTACCTAAACATCGTTGCACCCCAGGTACACCCCTTCATGGCAATGTCATTCCCTGATGGCAGTGGCCTCTTTCAGCAGGATAATGTGCCCTGCCACACCGCACACATTGTTCGGGAATGGTTTGAGGTACATGATGCTAATGTCTTGGTGCCAAATACCACAGGATACCTTCAGGGGTCCTGTAGAGTCCATGCCTCAATGGGTCGGCACTGTTTTGTGGCACGCGGAGGACCAACAGCATCTGTAGCTCCCCCATTTTCACCTACAGTCACCAAATTTGGTACATATATAGATCTCATTAAGCCGAACAACTTTTATACTCACAGTCATTAGCTCTGCCCAACAGGAAGGATTTTCTGAAAATCGCAGGCTCTGAACTTTTAAATACTCCTCCATGTGACTGGCATCAAATTTGTGTAACATCATGCCAAGACATTGTAGATGCTAAATTGCAAACTGATTTTTTATATTTTGACCAGTGTCGCCATGGCAAAGCAATAACTTTATGGTGAAAAATGGGAAACAGGAAGTGCCTTATATCTTCTGCGTGCATTGTGTGATTTTGATGAAAATTCAGCTTTATGTTTGGTAAAAAAAATTCTGTAGTGCCCCCTTTAAAATGGGTGTGTAAGATGGCCTCTGTAGCACCCATAATTTTACCTACAGTCACCAAAACTGGAACATATATAGTTCTCATCAAGCCGGACAACTTTCATAATTATAGGTATTAGGTCCACCCAACAGGGAGTCAGCCATTTTGTATTTTTTGAATATTGCAGTCTCTGAACTTAGTGATAAGTGATTCATGAGACTGTCACCACATTTTTACAACATTATGCCAAGACATTGAAGATGCTAAATTGCAAACAGATTTTGATATATCGAACAGTGTTGCCATGGCAAGGCATTAAATTAATGGCAAAAAATGAGAAAAAGGAAGTGTCTCATATCTTCTGTGTGCAATGTGTGCTATAGATCAAAATTGATATGTATGTTTAGTCTTGTGGGCTAATCACATGGATTTGACTATTTTGGGTCATGGTCATAGCGCCACCACCTGGCAGTAGGAAGGGTGGCTCTTACAACAGACTTTAAAATAGTCCTCTTATATTTACCCTAATTGCTTCAAAATTGTTTAGAATAATGTAAAATGCCAAATGCATGTGTCCACCTTGCATTGTTTTCCGAAAGCCACCGGGTGGAAATAGAACAGTTGTGCTTGGGCCCGTCATCTCTGCTTGCAGCTATATTTCAAATCAAATCAAATCCCTTTATTGTCACTCAACCATACACACAAGTGCAACAGTGGGTGAAAGTCTTGGGTGCAGTTCCAAGCAAAATAGCAGTATGACAATTACAACAAACATCTGATTTACAGATAACACAGTTTATACATCTTGTTACACAACACAATATACACCTAATAATATACAATATACAGTATACACAAAATAAGAAGACTTTATACAATAAAAATAATATACAATATACAGTATACACAAAATAAGAAGACTGTATACAATAAAAATATACTGCCCCCCCACCGTGAGTCCAGTATGAGGCTAATAAAGTGCAGTGCTGATATATGTATCGTGAGCAATTAAGAGTTCAAAATTCTGATTGCTTGGGGGAAGAAGCTGTCATGAAGTCTGCTGGTGAGGGTCCTGATGCTGCAATACCACCTGCCTGATGATAGCAGTGAGAGCATGGCTCAGGTGGCTGGAGTGTCTGATGATCCTCCGAGCTTTTTTCACACACCGCCTGGTATAGATGTCCTGGAGGGAGGGAAGCTCACCTCCAATGATGTGTCTGGCAGTTCACACCACCCTTTGACTTGTCCCTCCTTTTCTTTAAAAAAAAATAAAAAAATCTGAGTAACCGTGAGGCACTTCTTTTCTGTGTAAAGATATATAAAATTTTACAACTTTGTTGCTATGGTGACAAAATGCTGTAAACCCTAAATCCCTAAAATGAATGTAAAAACAATTATTTAAACAACTTTACAGCTCAAATAACAAAAGAGTTTTAACAGAAAAATATGGTAAGTGCTTTTATAAAATTATAAGCTTCACATTTCTGCCTTTAAACACTCCAAAATTGTCCCCATTAACTTCCATTGTAAGTGCCTCACTGTAACCTTGATTTATTTAAAGAAAAGGAGGGACGAGTCAAAGTAATTTTTGGTGCTTATCAACATTATGCCACAAATGCTGTTGATTAAGATCAACTTGTATTGCACCCAGAATATTCTAAGTGAGTGGTGTATAGTTATTATATCAAATGAATCTTTTTTTTTTTTCTTCTTTTTTGCATTTTTAATTCTTGTTTGTGTAAAAATTTTGTTAACTGATCAAATAGGGGGGAAAAAAAAGAAGAAGATTGTGAAAATTGCGGCTGATAATATTTCCGTTTCATACAGTATTTGGCTGTTCTGTGCAAACAGAAAATTCAGATACAATAAAAACCGTAGTAAAAAAGTCATAAAAAGTGTACAAGATGGTAAAACTGTAAAAAAAAAAAAAAAAAAATGGCTTGTACAAAAACATACAACCTTTACTCCCGTAGAGAGAAAAAATAAATAAATAAATAATAAAAAAAAATAACAATGTTATTATGATTTTTCCTAATTTTAATACCTAACCTTATGGATAACCTGGATGACCTACTATATCTGCCAAAATCTGCAGTATGCTACAGAGCACACATGAAATACTGCTGTGCAATGCACTCGACTTAAATGTCCACCACAATTAACCATGCAATGTAGTGAGATCATGTGACAACACTGCGGTTTACTGTTTGAAACATTTAGAGTACTGAAGATGTTTTTGCATGCCATTTAAGAAAAAACAGTACACAGTATATACCACTCAGTAAGCAGTATGCTAGAATTCAATTACAATCTTATCCCATATCCCTCACCTTTAACCTGTGAGGACAGTCTGTGTTGACTGTCTAAGGTACTTCAGTTCTACTTCACCCACCTTGAAACCAGGTGCAAAGGGAAGGCCTGTCATTCTGCATATCAGATCCAACACAATGACAACATGAGTGTGTGTGTGTTTCCCAACTGTCAGCAGACGACATGAATATCAGCGTGACTGGAGGAGCCAGTATGTCCGCTGTGACCCAGAAGTCTGCATGCCACAATGGCACCATGTGGGACAGACCTCAGGAATCGCATGAGATACATATGGCAAATCGCCTGGAGGAGTTTGAGTTGTATCTGAGTTAGTGCCGTGACCCGGTGCAGCTGACTGGGACCAGTCCAACCAAACACACACACACACACACATGTAACGTTATGCACACATGTGTCCTGCTGTTATGGCTCTTTTGTGCTTCATGCATTTAGTCTTTAATTGTGCTTTATAATGTCTCCATAGTGGAGAAAGGTCAGTGTGATTTTAATTCCCTGCTCCCTGTGGTTTTTGGTTTTCACTTTGACTAAACAAGGTCTACGCATTCATATGTATAATATACAACACTATGTTGTATAGGGTCAGTGAATATTCAGGGGTTTGCCCAGAACTCTGTGGATGTGTATGTATGGGGCCATCCTTTGATTAAATATTGGAAGTGTAATTTTGGAATATAATACACTTTATAATAAAAGTTTATATGTTACATCTGTAAGGAGTCATTAAAGGGTCATGAAACCCCCCCCCCCCCACATTTTTTTTTTTTTTTTTAGGTGTTAACAATTATTTACACATTGCACATCATTGCAAACAATGATAGTACTCATGTTTAATACCAAGGGGAAAGTGGTTAATTTTTCATTTTTTTAAGCCAGTATGTTCTTCTGGTTTATAAAGAAAGATGAAGTAATGTCTGAGAACGTAAACAAGGTATATGCATAAAGTCTGAGTTGTGATTGGTTAGAGAGCACATGTCTACGTCATTAGATTCGGAGAGTTTTTCACAATATTCAAGAGAAAAAACTGTGCTGCCTTAAGGCCAAAGTATACTTCGGTTGTCTGCATTGCTGATCGCTCCACGCACAGTATGTGTGACACAAATTTTGTCATCAGCACAGTCTGCGGGGACTGTCCGCGCGGCCCAGATTTCCTCGCATGTGCCAGCCATTGACTGTGCTTAAAGAGTATCACAAAGCAGCTGTAGTGCACATGCGTCTACATGTTCAAACATGTTCGTGTTCGTGTTCGCTCACGGTCAAAAGAGTATATTTTGAAAGGCAACGTGGTCGAACGGATGCGATCCAACCTGGAACGCAGAGAAAGTATACCCGGGCCTTTATGCATGAGATTAGCACAGAATTAAAAATCACACACTGACGTGACAGTGGTTCTTGGCCAGCACAAGTTCAACAGCACTCGCCAAACAGATCTGATAGTGGACTTTTGTGCTAAACACCATTGTGAGATCGAAATCACTCATCAGAACAGATCAAACAGAGCATGTTTGTTGGCTGGATTTCTGCTACTCTAGCGCTCCAAACACGCAGCAGCTGTTTGTTTAGACTCACATATTCCATTGCGTCTTCTCTGCACGTCTGATCATGAACAGGATAACACAATGGCGTGTTCAAAAACAGAAGATGATGAAAACCGAAAACCTTTTTGGTATCCTTTACACTGTGCAAAAGTTACCGGGATTAAGACCTACATGGTTTACAGCCATTATGTCTAGGGTTGCCACCCATCCCGTAAAATATGGGATCATCCCATATTTAAAGATAAAATGATGCATCCCATATCGAATCAATACGGGACGCAATTTGTCCCGTATTAAAGCTGGTCAGATAGTGTCACGGTGAATTAGTTCCAGATCGCTAATTTAACATAGATATAAGTTAGAAAATTTGCCTACGGTGGGTGAGGGACCATCTGAAAAGTCCACACATTGTGCAAAAACGTGCTAATACAGTGGAGGATGTGGTAAGGGACTATCTGAAAAGTCCACAAATGGTGCTAAAACTGTTGATTTTTTCTAGATAAATGTTCAATAAGATCAAACAATGGGGGCCTGGGTAGCTCAGCGAGTATTGACGCTGACTACCACCCCTGGAGTCACGAGTTTGAATCCAGGGTGTGCTGAGTGACTCCAGCCAGGTCTCCTAAGCAATCAAATTGGCCCGGTTGCTAGGGAGGATAGAGTCACATGGGTAACCTCCTCGTGGTCGCGATTAGTGGTTCTCGCTCTCAATGGGGCCCGTGGTAAGTTGTGCGTGGATCGCGGAGAGTAGCATGAGCCTCCACATGCTGGGAGTCTTCGCGGTGTCACGCACAACGAGCCAAGTGATAAGATGCATGGATTAATGGTCTCAGAAGCGGAGCCAACTGAGACTTGTCCTCCGCCACCCGGATTGAGGTGAGTAACCGCGCCACCACGAGGACCTACTAAGTAGTGGGAACTGGGCATTCCAAATTGGGTGAAAAGGGGATAAAAAAAAAAGATCAAACAATGTATGAATACAATCACTGAGTCATAAAGACAAGTACAGGTGAAGGGGAAAAAAATACAGTAAACAAAATTATATATTTTTTTTAAATACATATAAACCAACCAAAATGTGTAAATAAATAAGATAAAGAAGAAAAATAATCATATATATATATATATATATATATATATATATATATATATATATATATATATATATATATACATATTTAACATAAAATATTTTATTTTTTTCATAAATCATGGGTAAGGAAAGGTCTTATTTTAGCATTTTTATTAATAACGCATATTAACTCATTTATTTAACTCATTAACGCATTTATTGCTAAAACTGTGGAGGTTGTGGTTAGGGGCCGTGCAACTGCTTATTAAAGGTGCAATATTTAACAATTTTCATGTAATATTCGCCTTTTTTTTCCAATGTATGAATGGCTTGTAACGCAACTTAAAAAATGAGCCCTTCCCGGACTTCCTAGGTTGTCTATTAAAGCCTGTAGACTGATTTTCATTCGAAGGTAGCGGGTCACTTTTGCCTGGAAAATCCAAAGTATGTGACATTCATGCACGCTCCCGAGAGCCTTGCCTCAGACAGTAATAGCTTCTCTTCCGCTATTCAACAACGACAACAAACTGCAACACTATGTAACATTATCTTAGAGATGGAATCCAGCAAATGTCCGGCTCCCAGCACAACACCGACTCCTACACAAACTCCGAGTCAGCCAAAAAAGAAAAAATGAAAAAACATTTATATACTGAATCCCATCTGGCTAAATGGGAATGTGATCATGGTCGAGTGAAAACTAGAGTGAACATCGGCAGAGCATTTGATTCCTGGAGGGACCTTCATTCGGTTTTGGGGATCAAAACCGACCCTGAATTGGCGTTCTTCTTATTGGACAGGTAAGCTTACATAACTGCAAAGCATGTGAAATATAGTGCCATAAGGATTGATCTGTGTAATTTTAGCTAAACTACAATAACACATTAAATGAATGCTAGACAATGTTCAAGATAATGCAAAAAGCTCCATTCATTAGTGTAACGTAACTTGGTTATACAGAAAATATATACATTCTATTACTATAAAACAACAGTGCATCGATATATTAAAATGACGGTTGTGATGGAATCACATCAGTACTGAATACTGAAAATATTTATAATGTGCAGTCTATTTTATAAACAGCTACTGTCATCATCCACCAAATTTAGCTAACAGCTATTGATAAAGCTGGCTAGCTAGCTAACGCCGACATAGGCTATCGTATAAATGCAGTCTATGTATCATGCAAAGAAAATTACTTCAAACTACAGTCTCGCTGTTACACCCGCAGTGCCTGCCATCTCCCCCGAATGCCGCCAGAGGTCGCCATCACCTGAGTTTTAACATTTCACGAACTACATTTCCCATAATCGTCCAGTTAGACTGATTACTCTTTCACCTGTATCACATTTAACCCTATCTATTTAAGTTCCCAGTTTCCACATATTCAACACGAGGTCTTGTTTGCTTAGTCTACAATTCTGAGCGTTATTGCTATCATTGATTGCCTTGTGTTTGACTCCTGCCTGTTCTCCGAATTCCCCAGCCTTCTTGTGAGTGTTTTGGATTTACTGCCTGTTTATTGGATTACCCCTCTGCCTTTTGGACTTACTTTGTTTGCCTTTCTGGACTGCCTATCTGTGTACCGATCCCTTGCCTGCCTTTGTTTTTGCGCTTTGTTTTGTTACTTTGTTTTTACAATTTATTTGTCTTATTAAACTGCACATGGATCTTAACACTACTGCCCCGGTGTCTTCGCTACACTCGCATAGTCAGACCTATATCAACACTTTGTTTTAGCCCTGTTCCAGCACTGGAGAGTCAAATATAATATACAGTCTCAAAATTTGTAGTAAAACAATCATAACTGTGTCATTTTAATTATGCTACCTCAGCTGTCAGCATGATGCCGGTGAATCACATTGTCTCTTTGTACGTTACGTCATTGTTTTGGTCGATGCTCACTCACGTCTCCATGGAGTTTGTGCATGAGCGCAAGCATGAGCAATTGGTAGCTGGCTGCAGTTCACTTAATGGCCACAGGTGTCATTAATAACGGGTTTCTGAATCTTACATACTGCACCTTTAAGAATCACAAATTATGTAATCGAGTTGGTCTCCCAGTCTCAGGGTATGTCCACATTAATCCGGATACATTTGAAAATGGCATTTTCGTTTTCAAAAAGCTCTCCATCCACACTGCCATTTTTAAAAATGTTTTCCAAAAGTTGTTTGTCCACACTAAAACATACGAAAACACATACATTTCCGTACTGTGCATGGAAAAAAAAACATTTACATTTATTCATTTGGCAGATGCTTTTATCCAAAGCGACTTACAAGAGAGGAAAACATAAGCGAATCATCTTAGGAGACAGTGGTATGAACAGTGCTGTATTACAAAGTATCACTAGCATCATAATAGTATTCAAAACAGAATAAAGTGCAACAGAACTTTTTTTATTTTTTTATGACTGGTTAAGTGCTCATGGAAAAGATGTGTTTTTAGTCGTTTTTTGAAGACAGAGAGTGAGTCAGCTTCACGGATGGAGTTGGGAAGGTCGTTTCACCAACATGGTATGATGAAGCTGAAAGTCCGGGAAAGTGTTTTGGTGCCTCTTTGTGTTGGTACAACAAGGCGACATTCCTTAGCCAACCACAGGCTTCTAGTGGGCACGTAGCTCTGCATAAATGATTTTAGGTTGCTGGAGCAGACCCAGTGACTGTTCTGTATGCCAGCATCAGAGCCTTGAATTTGATACGTGCATCAACCGGTAGCCAGTGGAGAGAGACAAGGAGTGGTGTAACGTGCTCTCTTTGGTTCATTAAAGACCAGACGTGCTGCTGCATTCTGGATCATTTGGAGGGGTCTAGTTGCACATCCAGGGAGACCTGCAATGAGAGCGTTACAGTAGTCCAGTCTAGTTATGACAAGTGACTGGACAAGCAGTTGTGTGGCATGTTCAGAGAGGAAGGGTCTTATCTTCCTGATATTGTAGAGTGTAAATCTACATGATCTTGCGGTCTTTGAGATGTGGTCTGTGAAATTTAGTCTGTTGTCGATGGTTACCCCTAGATTTCTGACTGATTTGGAAGGCGTTACTGTAGTTGCACCCAGCTGCGTGGTGATGTTGTGTTCAACAGCAGGGTTGGCTGGAAGGACAAGGAGTTCAGTCTTGGCTGGGTTGAGCTGCAGGTGATGCTCCTTCATCCAGGCCAAGATGTCCGTCAGGCAGGCAGAAATTCAAGCAGTCACTGTGGTGTCGTTGGGCTGGAAAGACAAGTAGAGTTGCATGTCATCAGCGTAGCAGTGGTAAGAGAAACCATGTGCCTGAATGATGGGTCCCAGTGATGTTGTGTATGTAGAGAAGAGAAGTGGCCCAAGCACTGATCCCTGAGGTACCCCAGTAAGAAGCTGATGTGGCTTGGATACCTCACCTCTCCAGGCTACCTTGAAGGACCTACCTGAGAGATAGGAATTAAACCAGTCAAGCACAGTTCCTGTAATGCCCAGCGAGGAGAGGGTAGAGAGTAAGATCTGATGGTTGACTGTGTCAAAGGCTGCAGAAAGGTCCAGCAGAATCAGGACTGATGATCTTGATTCAGCTTTCGCCCATCTCAGCGACTCAGTGACAGACAGCAGGGCAGTCTCGGTGGAGTGTCCATTTTAAAGCCTGACTGATTGTCATCCAGCATCTTGTTCTGTGAGAGATAGGCAGAGATTTGATTGAAAACTGCCCTTTCAAGTGTTTTTGCCATGAATGGGATGAGAGAGACTGGTCTGTAGTGTTCTATTTGTGTGGGATTAAGTGCGGGTTTCTTCAGCAGCGGGGTTACTCGAGCCTGCTTAAATGTAGTGGGAAAAGTGCCTGTAAGTAGAGATGTGTTAATTATGTGTGTGAGTGCAGGTAGGATGGACGGAGAAATGGCCTGGAGAAGGTGAGAAGGAATGGGGTTAAGGGAGCAGGTAGTGGGGTGGTTGGAGAGGAGGAGTTTAGAGACCTCAGTGTCAGTCAGAGGAGAGAACATAGAGACAGAAGCGTTGCATACAGGAGACAGGTGTTTGACAAGGTGTGGTGCTGAGAATGTATTGCTGATGGTTGTAACCTTATTAGTAAAAAATGTAGCAAAGACATCTGCTGTCAGTGATGTGTCAGGCGGTGGAGGGGGAGGGTAAACAAGCTGCAAGTGTCTGTGGTGCTGTTGATCTTGTTCTGGTAATAGGAGGTTTTTGCAGATTTAACATTATCTGAAAAAGTTGCAAGCAGGGACTGATATTTACCTAGATCTGCTGGATCTTTAGATTTCCGCCATCTCCTCTCAGCTGCCCTGAGGTCAGTCCGATGTTCATGAAGGACGTCAGACAGCCAGGGGCTGGGTGGTGTAGCACGTGCTGGCCTAGAGGAGATAGGACAGATGTTGCCTAGACAGGTTGTTAAAGTAGAGCTTAGTGTGTCTGTGACAGTGTTTACATTAAGCGTGGTAAATACATTTTGTGTAGGAAGAGATTTAGAGACAGCAGTGGAAAGGCGAGAGGGTGAGAGGGAACGGAGTTTACGGCGAAAGGAAACCAATGGTGGAGTCTGTTTTAATGTAGATGGGAGAGTCATATTGAATTGAACAAAGTAGTGATCAGAGACATGTAAAGGACTAACAAGAATATTTGAGTTGGTACAGTTACGTGTAAAGATGAGGTCCAGCTGGTTGCCCGATCTGTGAGTTGCTGTGGTGTGTAGTTTTTCCAAGTCAAATGAGGCCAGGAGATTATTCAATTCAGTGGCCTGGGGCTTGTCTTGGTGTATGTTGAAATCACCAAGAACCACAAGTGGCCTACCATCCTCCGGCAAGGAGGACAGCAGGACATCCAACTCCTCAAGAAAGTTTGTCAGCTGACCTGGAGGGCGATAGATGACAACAACATGTATTTTTGTGGGTTGTATTGTAGTAATAGCATGGAATTCAAAACTAGTATTGTTACATAGTGAAGAGTGTGTTGAAAAAGTCCAGTTGTTATGAATGAGCAAACCTATTCCCCCGCCCCTACCGGTGTGTCGAGGTGTGTGAGAGAAGGAGAAGTTGTTGGAGAGAGCAGCAGGTGTTGCTATATCCTCTGGACGTATCCATGTTTCTGTCAGTGCCAGGATGCTGAGGGTGGACTGCGTGGCAAAGGCTGGAATGAAGTCAGCTTTGTTCACACCCTGCTTTTCCATTTCACTGCAGTGGAAGACAGGCGGGGAAATTTGCGTGGAGGAGGAAGAGTTATCGACGCATGAATGCTAAGGGAGAAAGGCCAGATAGATTGCTGTTGTCACTTTTTCATTTGTTTACCCTTGGCCCTTATCGCACATGCCATGCTAACACGGGCGTCCAAATACGACAGTGTCACAATTAGAATCGGAAAATGGCAAACCAGGGGCGTTCAGATATAAACATGCCCGTTTAAAGACTTGCTCTGCTCTTTCAATAATGTTTTACTGCTGCTAGATGGCATCTTTGAGAAGAATTCTTGAATATTGTCTCATTGTGAAATAATCTGAAGCAAACATTATATTAAATATAGATTAAATGTCATTATTAACCCAGGGGTGCTCTTGCATGATCTATTAAAGAAATAGGGGAGACCGGGGTTGGTTGGCTGCAGGGTTTGGTTGAAACACAGTTGTCTTGTAATTTTGTAATTCATTTCACAAATGTGTACCATCTAAATTGCCACCTTCTTGACCTACACTAATTGATTATGTCAGGGCATTTGAAATATTCAGTTTTATTTCAATATTGTCAGGGAATATGAGGTAGGACCCAAGACGCAGGATGGCAATGAAAGGTGTTTTATTAAAACAAAGCAACAAAACAAACCAAACCAAAGAAAACTGAACAAAATTGAAAACAAAACTCACATGGGAGAAACAAAATAACAAGACCAAATGAGAACTGGACAGGAATAAGAACAACATGACCGGACTGGATACTTGAACAAAACACAACAATCTGACAGGAAAGACAAGACAAAGGAGAGAACATATAGAGGAAGGGAAGATTGAATACAGGTGCTGCTGATCAACTAATGAGCAGAGCAAATCAGCATTGCCATAGCAATGCTGATTGCACTGCTGAGCAGCACCAGCGAGAAACACAAGGGAAGAGGATAACAAAAGCACATGGACAACCTGAGAGAGAGGTGGAGGAAACTGTCATGACCCTGCCACAACAAGAATAAAACAAGATCAAAATGGCAGGATCATGACAGATATAAGATTTTTCAGTATGTGATAAGCTATGCTAGCTGACTTACATCATTTACAAATAGAGTGTGATTGGGGTAGATTTTTAAATTGATTGGCACATTGGATATAAAAAAGAATAGACAACCTTCATACACATTACTTACCAACTTAATACGTCTAAATACACACACATATATAACATAACATAATGTATAATTATAATGATGACAATTGTTCCGCTTATACCACGGTTACCACACCTTAAGACATCATTCAGGGTTTTTATCTCAAGACATTTTCTGGTTTTCGCCCCTAAAACACTCCACTGTGAGTGGAACTACTTACTTCCGCCACGGATTCAGCGTCTTACTTTGATACATCTCAAGCCTTTGTTGCTAATTCGAAGACGTCACGTTAGAACTAGCAACGGAGGCTTGCGCTGCTTTACTCGAGGACTTACTGGAGTAATGAGTAGTGCGTTTGTGCATGTGTGTGTGAGTTTGTATTTGAGGGATCGAAAGAGAGAAACTCAGAAAATGAGAGAGA